>NC_135978.1:17544814-17866900 GCF_053455715.1 Rhinoraja longicauda
GCTCCTGGTTCTGGACTCCCCCAATATTGGGAACATATTTCCTGCCTCTAACGTGTCCAACCCCTTAATAATCTTATATGTTTCAATAAGATCCCCTCTCATCCTTCTAAATTCCAGTGTGTACAAGCCTAGTCGCTCCAGCCTTTCACCATACGACAGTCCCACCATTCTGGGAATTAACCTAGTAACCCTATGCTGCCCTCAATAGCAAGAATATCCTTCCTCAAATTTGGAGACCAAAACTGCACACAGTACTCCAGGTGCGGTCTCACTAGGGCCCTGTACATCTGAAGAAGGACCTCTTTGCTCCTATACTCAACTCCTCTTGTTATGAAGGCCAACATTCCATTGGCTTTCTTCACTGCCTGCTGTACCTGCATGCTTCCTTTCAGTGACTGATGCACTAGAACACCCAGATCTCGTTGTACGTTTCCTTTTCCTAACTTGACACCATTCAGATAATAATCTGCCTTCCTATTCTTACCACCAAAGTGGATAACCTCACACTTATCCACATTAAACTGCATCTGCCATGCATCCGCCCACTCATATCACTTGCTCTTCCATCCTGGATTCTATCGCTCCCCTTAAAATGAAAAAGCCTAAGCCCAAAGGTCGGCCGTGGCTCAATGACACCACCAAAGCCCTAAGAAGGGAGTGCAGAAAATCAGAAAGGAGGTGGAAATGTGACAAGCTTCAAATTTCCTTCGAAATTCTGAGAAACAATCTTCTCAAATACCAGGAAGCAGTAAAGTCTGCTAGAGCACAATACTTCTCCGACCTTATTTCCAAAAACTCTCATAACTCCAAGGTCCTATTTAGAACAATTACCTCTGTCATATGTCCCGCTCCCAGTACCAGCTTAGTTGGGTCCCCTGCTAAGTGCGAAGAATTCGCTAAATTTTTCACCAACAAAGTTGAGAACATTAGAATGAACATTTCCCCTCCCACCCGTGACCTAGCTGTCTCACTAGTCTGTTCATCTAAATTGGACTGCTTCCAACCCGTCACTCTATCCTCCCTTGCAAAGTTTGTCTCCGCTATGAAACCTGCAACCTGCCCCCTTGATCCTGCCCCCACTGCCCTTCTGAAGGATGTCATTGCAATAGCTGGTCCCAGCATCCTCTCTATTATCAACAGTTCTCTGGCCACTGGCACTGTTCCAACCAGTTTCAAGCACGCGGTGGTCCAGCCCCTACTGAAAACACCTAACCTAGACCCCACCTTGCCTAGCAACTACAGACCCATTTCCAAACTGCCATTCCTGTCAAAAGTCCTTGAAAAGGCGATTCTAAACCAATTAGTGCCCTACCTGCACCAATACACCATCCTGGAAAGTTTCCAGTCAGGTTTCAGAGCCCACCACAGCACAGAGTCTGCCTTGTTGAAGGTACACAACGACCTGCTTCTCGCCATCGACACCGGCGACTGTGCAATCCTGCTCCTTCTCGACCTCAGCGCAGCGTTCGATACAGTGGACCACACCATCCTTATTGACCGTCTCCGGTACGCGGTTGGCATTGATGGCACTGCCCTGAGCTGGTTCGCTTCGTACCTCAAAGATAGGAGTTTCGTCATCAACATAGGCAGTTATTCCTCTGCTCCAGCTAGCCTCTCCTGCGGAGTTCCACAAGGCTCCATCCTAGGCCCCATTCTCTTCTCTCTATACATGCTCCCCCTTGGCCAAATCATTCAAAGGCACGGCATTTCTTTCCACTGCTATGCCGATGACACTCAGCTTTACCTCCCCCTGAAACCCAACAACCAGTCAAATTTAAACAGCCTCTTACACTGCCTTGAAGACATAAAATGTTGGATGGCACAGAACTTCCTCCAATTAAATGAGAGCAAGTCTGAGGTCATCCTATTCGGCCCCCCCGACTCCATCAAATCGATAACAGGCAGTCTTGGAAGTCTATCCTGCCTAGTCAAACCGCATGTCAAAAACCTCGGCATGATATTTGACTCTGCATTAAAATTTGATAAGCAAGTCAACGCTGTGGTAAAAGCCAGCTTCTTCCAACTTCGAACCATAGCTAAAATCAAACCTTTCCTCCAATTCGACGACACAGAAAAAATCATTCACGCTTTCATTTCCTCCCGCCTAGACTACTGCAACTCCCTATACACTGGGATCAGCCAATCTTCCCTGTCCCGCCTGCAACTGGTCCAAAACGCCGCAGCGAGACTCCTGACGGGTACTCGTAAAAGGGACCACATCACCCCGATTCTGGCCTCTCTCCACTGGCTCCCTGTACGGTACAGAATCAACTTCAAGCTCCTCCTATTTACGTATAAAGCCCTAAATGGACATTCCCCCCCCTACATCAAAAATCTTCTAACCCCCCTCTCTAACTCTAGGTCCCTCAGGTCGGCCGACTTGGGGCTACTCACTATCCCGCGGTCTAGGCTTAAGCTCAGGGGTGACCGCGCTTTTGCTGTTGCAGCTCCTAGACTGTGGAACAGCATCCCTCTCCCCATCAGAACTGCCCCCTCCATCGACTCCTTTAAGTCCAGGCTCAAAACCTATTTCTACTCCCTAGCGTTTGAGGCTCATTGAGGAGGCGCTGTGAACTGTTTGCGTGCTACTGTATGTTTCATTTTTTTCCTTAGTACCTAATCAGATGTACAGCACTTTGGTCAACGTGGGTTGTTTTTAAATGTGCTATACAAATAAAATTGACTTGACTTGACTTGACCCTGCAACCTCATAGCATCTTCCTCACAGTTCACACTGCCACCCAGCTTTGTGTCATCTGCAAATTTGCTAATGTTACTTTTAATCCCTTCATCCAAGTCATTAATGTATATTGTAATAGCTGCGGTCCCAGCACCGAACCTTGCGGTACCCCACTAGTCACTGCCTGCCATTCGGAAAGGGACCCATTTATCCCCACTCTTTGCTTTCTGTCTGCCAACCAATTTTCTATCCATGTCGGTACTCTACCCCCAATACCATGTGCTCTAAGTTTGCCCACTAATCTCCTTTGTGGGACCTTGTCGAAGGCTTTCTGAAAGTCAAGGTACACCACATCCACTGACTCTCCCCTGTCCATTTTCCTAGTTACATCCTCAAGTTATGTCCTTTTTTTTTGCATTGAGAACAAAGTGCGAGTGAACCACAATGCAGTTCATTACTATGCTAGTGGAGGATTAAGTTGAAAGTGATTGGGCAGCAGAAGAGAACATGAAGAAATGTGAGTTGCAGGTAGCATAAGAACAGGAAGCACACTATCAGACGAGAGCACATGGTGAGTCTACTTGAAGACCATTGCCTGTTTTAGAATGTATGCATCAGAAAGTATAAAGTGTGATGAAAGAGGGCTTAACTATTCATGAAACGACTGGAACTGAAACATGGTTCAAACATTAGGGGAGGACTGGAAATTTAATATTGTTGGATGAAGGTGTTCTGAAAAAGGGGGCAGGGCGGTGCACTGGAAAGGGAAGATGCTATAGTGTCATAGAGGATCTCCTTGATGGCACAAGGACAGAATCAATTTGGTTAGAGTTGAGTCATAAGTAGGTAATTTTACTGCTACACGTTCAAATATTGAAAGGGATGTAGAAGAGAAAATCTGCAAGAAAATTGCAGGAATGTATAGACCTGCAGCTTGATGAAATGAAGAGACATCAAATGTCACAATATTGATTGGAATAGCGTAGATCTAGAGCAAAAAATGCCGATATTTCAGAAATGTATTCAGAAGAACTGAATTGTGTTTGTTTTTATCCTTCGGGAGAAGGTGGCATTGTTGGATCTGGCTGAAGGGAATGAGGTGGGCCATGTGACCATGCGTCATTGTGTCAGAAAGTTTAGATTGTTAATGGATGTGAAAAGACCAACCTAAAACAAAATGTCAGCATGAGGGAGGCTGAAAAATGATTTGGCCGAGTAAAGCTGGACCAAAAAATTGGCAGGTGAAGCAGCAACTAGCCAATTGAAAACTTTCCCAAGTATAGGCTGTGTAGTGTCAGTAAAGGGGAGGGAAGCTAAAGCAGGAGCTCTCTGGTTGTTGATGCAGGAGAATGGGGAAGGACAGGACTGACATTGTTTGTTTGAAGGGGGGTTGAAACTGAGGATGGGGGTGTGCATGGGCAGTTAGTTTGGTGGGGAGAGGTGTGAGTGCAGGATTCTGCACCATCATGAAGCCAGATAGATGGAGGCACAGAAATATGGAGGTCACGACCAGCATGTAGTCAGCTGTGCTGCGAGGGAGGTTGAGTTTGGGGTAATTGATGATTTTTAATGGGGAGGGGGTTGTGTTGCAGAAGGTGGGTGAGAGACAGTGAAGCATTCAGAGGGTCAAAAAATGAAGCAATGCTAATTTGACTGATATCCTCGCCCTGTATTGTGGTGGCAAAGTTGTGTTCTCCTCGAAGTGACCAAGTTCCTCAGCACTGGTCCAGATGGAGTCACATACGTGGAGTAACATTATTCCATGTGCACTAATGCAAATATCATAAACAATACCATACCCATTCCTTCTCTCCTGAGATGCTGCCTGACCTGCTGAGTTACTCCAGCATTTTGTGAATACATACAATATACAAATCGCACCTCATATTTCGCCTGGGCAGTTTGCAGCCCAGTGGTATGAACATCGACTTCTCCAACTTTAGATAGTTCCTCTGTCCCTCCCTTCCCCTCCTCCTTCCCAGATCTCCCTCTATCTTCCTGTCTCCACCTATATCCTTCCTTTGTCCCGCCCGCCCTGACATCAGTCTGAAGAAGGGTCTCGACCCGAAACGTCACCCATTCCTCTCCCGAGATGCTGCCTGACCTGCTGAGTTACACCAGCATTTTGTGAATAAATACCTTCGATTTGTACCAGCATCTGCAGTTATCTTCTTATACAATATCTTTTAATGTCATTGTACAAGTACAACGAGATTGAGAATGTCACTTCCATCCATATCGATGCTATCAAATATATAAATAAATCATGGCGAAAATGAAAACAACAAAGGGGGAAAAAAAAAAAAGGGGGAACAAGGTAAAGTGCAAAAAAACGGTTCATGCAGGGGTCAGTTGTGCCAGATGACCCTGGGGGCAGAGACAGATCATGGCGGGCTCTCAGCAGGACTGATTCAGAGCAGCTATAGCTCTAGGGATAAAGCTGTTTCTTGTCACGGCGTGTGAGTGACAAGGCGTGGGGAGTGTCTGGTTAAAGACCCAGAATGTGGTGAAATGACCTGGAAATGTCACATTTCACACTTTGAGGATGAGAAGCAACATACTTGTGCAATTGATTTATTAGGAACTGCAGGCTAAATGACGCAGTTTTAAATGGACTCCACTGCTAAAGCTGTTGCCACAACCTCATCTGCATTGTGCCTCCGCCCACTGAACACCACCAGGCCATCCATCTTGCCTACCACAAAAACCTGGTTTCCCTAAAGTTCAAAAAGAAATATTATGAATGTGGGGTAGTTGTGGTCAGGAATGATGGCATCAGAATTTTGGTAAATAGCTTGCTCACCCATGAGAGGATACACAGTTCACTCTGACAAGTCAACTGACTTGTGCAATCGATTTATTCAGAACTACAGGCTAAATGACGCAGTTTTAAAGCATATGCAGAAACAGTAAAGCCTGGGTGTAGGTATGCATAAATCTTTGAAAAGTGGCATGTTATGTTGAGGGAGCAGTTAGTGGAGCACATACGGTTCTGACCATGGGCTTCATAAATAGAAGTGTAGAGTACAGAATCAAGAAGATTATATTGAACTATATAAAATTGGGATATTGTGCCCAATTATGATCATCACACTATAGAAAGGATGGGAAAGAGTTGGACAAGGAGCAGAAAAGTTTTATGAGAGAGATAAGAGATTACAACTCGGGGATTAGACTGGAGAAGATATGATAGTTCTACTTGGATCAGAGAAGGTTGTGAGAAGTGTGTAGGAAGGAACTGCAGATGCTGGTTTAAACCAAAGATAGACACAAAAAGCTGGAGTAACTCAGCAGGATAGGCAACATCTTTGGAGAGAAGGAATGGGTGACGTTTCGGGTCGAGACCCTTCTTCAGACCAGTTAGGGATAAGGGAAACGAGAGATATAGACGATGATGTAGAGAGATATAGAACAATGAATGAAAAATATGCAAAAAAGTAATGATGATAAAGGAAGCAGGCCATTGTTAGCTGTTTGTTGGGTGAAAATGAGAAGCTGGTGCGACATGGGTGGGGGAGGGATAGAGAGAGAGGGAATGCCGGGGTTACTTGAAGTTAGAGAAATCAATATTCATTCCGGGCTGTAAGCGAAATATGAGATGCTGTTCCTCCAATTTGCATTTAGCCTCACTCTGACAATGGAGGAGACCTGGGACAGAAAGATCAGTGTGGGAATGGGAAGGAGAATTAAAGTGTTTAGCAACAGGGAGATCAGGTAGTTTAAGGCGGACTGAGCAAAGGTGTTCAGCTAAACGATCTCCCAGGCTACGTTTAGTCTCGCTGACGTATAAGAGTCCACATCTTGAACAACAGATACAGTAGATAAGGTTGGAGGAGGTGCAAATGAACCTCTACCTAACCTGAAAGGTCTGTCGGGGTCCGATTTAGTCAGAATACACCAGATCATCATGTATTCAGACTGGATAAACAGTGAGAAACCATTGCCATTAATGGGTGGCCCGAGCTGCAAGGGACACAGATATAATATTTTGGTCATAAGATGCAATATTTTGATATATCTTTTCTTTAACGCAGAGGGTCATTGTGTCCTGGAATACTAATTGAAGGGATGGGTAAAAACAGAATCAATCAGGGCTTTCTAAAGAGAATTGGATAGGTACTTGGGAGAAAATAACTTTGCCATGAAGAAAGAACAGGGACCGAATCGATTGTTCTACAAGGAGTTAGCAAAGCGTGACTGAATGATGTGCTTCTATGCTCCTCTATTGTCATAGTGAGAGCCTCCTCCATTGTCATAGTGAGCCTGACCTTTCTGTCATGAGCCTCCTCCATTGTCATAGTGAGTCTGATCTTTCTGCATTGAGCCTCCTCCATTGTCATAGTGAGGCTCAGCACAAATTGGAGGAACAGCATCTCATATTTCGCTTGAGCAGTTTACACCCCAGCGGTATGAACATTGACTTTTCTACCTTCCGATAGTTCCTCTGTCCCTCTCTTTCCCCTCCCCCTTCCCAGTTCTCCCACTGTCTTCCTGTCTCCTACTACATCCTATCTTTGTCCCGCCCCCTCCCCGACATCAAACTGAAGAAGGGTCTCGACCCGAAACGTCACCCATTCTTTCTCTCCTGAGATGCTACCTGACCTGCTGAGTTACTCCAGCATTTTGTGCCTACCTTCTGCTTCTATGCTATAATAATTCCACAATTCTTTCTCACCCATTGAGAGCTAGATAGTTTTTCATTTTCAGGGTGTAAGAATCATAGGAAATGGTAACAGTTATTGCCTCCCTAACACCTGCACAGTTTGCTGTGCCAGTTCATTAGAACATTAAGATTCAATGATATTGGTAGGACGTTCAAATTACAAATGGACTAGTCAGGACAAGAATGGTAAACAATCTGAATTAAACCAGTTGAGATTTTACAACCAGTCCCACATGCATAGGCACTTTTACAAATTACAGAGTTTTATTGAGTATAAATTCACTTGTTGATAATGTGAGATTTGAACTCTCACCCCCCTGGATTATTAGCCCTAAGACTGGACTTCATGACCATACTCGGGTTACAATGACTACCAATAATGAGATTTGAGTGGTGAGTTAAATGTTCATTCTTTGCTAAAGTCTTTTCCATTTCCTGGTAAACTATTTAAAAAAATCTTTGGCCGTCATACACCTCCATACCTTGTGCTGTTTCCCATTTGCCCCATTTTTGATATCCATCGGCATATATTTCATGACGTACAAGCTCCAGTGTTCTTATCCCTCTGCAGCTTTGTGTTCCTTTCTGTGTAATCTCCTCCAATTTTACAAACATCAGAGATCTCGGCACTCCTATGTCATATGCTCTTGATCGTGTCCTTATTTAATCATTTCAATGAAGCAGCCATGTCTTCAGCTACCAAAGCATTGAGTTCTGGAACTCCCCTCCAAACTCCTCTTCCTGTCTATCGTTCATTTCTCATTTAAGTTACCCCTATGTTATTAATCAAAATTTCAATAATCTGCCCAAATACTACCTCAAATTTTGTTTCAAAACCTCCCCAAGAAAATTTCCCTTGGGACCATCAGGGCAACAAATTGTTGATGTAAAAGGTAGCAAATATAACTGCTTTGTTCAGGAAAGGAAGAAGAGGGAAAACAGGGAATCGTAGACCATCGAACCAAAAGCTTGATGTCAGTGGTGGGAAAATGTAGATATTGAGGACATAGATGCAAGGCATGTGAAAAAAACGCAACTCAATTAGGCAGGGAAATATGATTTTATGTGAGACATATTATGATTGAAACATAGAAAATAGGTGCAGGAGTAGACCATTCGGCCCTTCGAGCCAGCACCGCCATTCAATATGTTCATGGCTGATCATCCAAAATCAGTTCCCCGTTCCTGCTTTCTCCCCATATCCCTTGATTCTATTAGCCCTAAGAGCTATATCTAACTCTCTCTTGAAAACATCCAGTTAATTGGCCTTCACTGCCTTCCGTGGCAGAGAATTCCACAGATTCACTGATTGAAAGAGCTACTGAGCTTTTTGGTAGTGTAACAAGCAGGTTACATAAAGGTGGCTATTGTAAATTTGGATTTCAGTGAACATTCAGTAAAGTGCCACAAAAGTTGCTGCACCAGTTTAGTGCTCATGCAACCATGGATAATGTATTAACTTGGGTTAAAGACTGGCTGACAGCCAGAAATAAATGGATCATTTTCAGGATGGCAGGCATTGAATGACTCATTGAATGCCAGAAGGATTAGTGCATGGACCTTGACTTTTTTTCAATCTACGTTAATAATTTAGCCAAGGGCATGACATTTGTTATATTCAAGTCTGTTAATACAAAGCATGGTGCCAAAGTAGGCCTTGAGGAGAATATAAGAATGCTGCAAAGTGTTAAAGCTGATTTGAGCGAGTAGGTCAAAAGCCGGCAGATGGAGTATAATGGAGACACAAGAAACTGCAGATACTAAAATGTTGATCAAAATAAGAGGAACTCAGAGGGTCGAGCAGCATCTGTGAAGGGAGATGGGTAGGTGGCATTTTGGGTCGAGACCATTGAACTGATAGGAGTAGGGAAAAGAAAGCTGGGAAAGAGAAGTTGGGTTGGGACAAAGATTAGCAGATGGGTGGATCAATGAATGACAAAGGTTAGAGGAGAACAGGAGAAAAAAGATGACAAATATGGAGAGGACAGGAGGAGTGAAATACAAATATAATATGTATTTCACTCCGTTGGGTTACTCCAGCATTTTGTGTCCACCTGCAGACAAATTTACCTCATTCAATCTTCATAAGGGGAAGGGGAACAGTGAAGTGCTTGGACTGTGCAGACAGTAGTTTCTGAGGAATGGGTGCCAAAATGGAATTTCCAATCATTCAGAGGCCAAGATTAGCTCTGCGTTTTAAGGCCTGCAGTGTCCTCTGCTGTCTCCAACTGAAACAGCAGTCCCACAGCTAGTTTGATGGAGGCAGTGAAATGTCTAAAAGATGACTTGGAAAGATAAAAGCCCATAACTCTTAGGAAATGTCAGAAAAATAGTGATTCGATACAGGGTTTTAGAATCCTCCAACTTATTATGATGTTATTTAACCAATTGTACCTGTGTTGGACCTTTGAAATAACTATCCAATCATATATAGAAAACACATTCATACTCGTGTGTCTTGTAATCTCTCCATTTTTTTCTATGTGTTCTGGGTGGCCATTCCAGGTTATTGAATCAACCTTGCAAAAGGCATGAGGGACAAATAATGTTAGCATAAGATCGGTAAACCAGAATTAAGGAGAGCAACACAAAGTTGGCCTGGTGTGTGTATGTATATCTGTGTGTGTTGGTGTGTGTGTGTGTGTCTCCGTCTGTGCATCTGTGTGTTTCTGTTTTTCTGTGTAAGTGTGTCTATGTGCATCTGTGTTTCTGTGTGTGCATCTGTGCGCATCTGTGTGTTTCTCTCTGTGTGTGTGTGTGTGTGTGTGTGTTTGTTAGCATCTGTGTGTGTGTGTGTGTGTGTGTCTATGTGTCTGTGTCTGTGTTTTTGTGTGTTTTTGTGTTCTGCATCCTATGATGAAGATGTCATGATAATTAGATTAGGGAGAGCTCATTGACATTCAACATCAGCATTTTATGGAGCGCTGTTGTCAAATTGTTCTCTTCACAGATTTACATCTCGGCTTTCCTTTCTTTCAGAAACTGAATATGTTTCAAAGCGTGAAGTCAGAAGTAAGTAGGTTGTCTTGGAACCAAACGTTGAATCTTTTAATTAATATCGGCACAAACATTACTATGCAAACTCACTCATACACATCCAGGCGCATTGACATTCAAATACAAATCTCCACGATGAATATGCATACCTATGTAAACATAATCACCAAAACCAAGCTCACAGATGATTAAGGATCAACATTTACTAGAATTGGGTTGATATAAGATGTAAATTAAGTGAACGGTCTGGGTGAGTAGTTTTTAATATTCAGCATTCACACCACCTCTTTCATGCTCTGACATAAGGAAAACGAGGAGTCCCAGTCTCCAGAAAGAACTGCAGTTTATTTTATTTTACCTTAGAGACACAGCTTGGAAACAGGCCCTTTGGCCCACCAACTCTGCGCCGACCAGCATTCACCCCATACATTAGCACTATCCTAGAGACAATTTACAATATACAGAAGCCAATTAACCTACAAACCTGTATGTCTTTGGAATGTGGGAGGATTCCACATTCTCTCCTCTCCACATCTTTTGTTTCTGCCTTGAACAGACGTTTCCAAACAGGCAACCAATCCGATGAGGTTCAAATGAGAATATATTTGTATTATCAAAGTCCTGGAGTGATGATGTTCATTTCAACTGCAGGACTAGGAAGCTGAGAGGCCTTCTGCCTATCCCTTGCTTGTAAGCTATAGGGAAAATCAGGCAATAGAAAATGTCCCCTTTCCTACCACAGGACATCCCTCCCCCAACAACAGGCAAAAGCCTTGGTAAACTAGGAAGTTTACTTTCAAAGTACAATGATATCTGAAGTATGGTAGATTAAAGGCCCCACAGCAGCTTAAAACCCTGGTCATTGTTCCAAGACCAACACTTAACCCATTGCCAGATGCTGCATGTGTTGGTCATAGGAAGACCTATGGGAAGACTTGACTGTTCATTGTCATTTCTTCTCTGTTGCCATTCTCTTTTGTTATTTTTATTTCTGCTCTATGTGAGAGGCAAGTTGTCCCAAGCAGTAGGAACACTCATACAGTCACAGCTACCCAAATAGCTTCTTCATTGTCTAAACCTCCCAACTTTCAGTTTGAATCCCAAATGTCTTCAGAGAGGCGTTGACTGTGAGTGCCCTTCTGATATTGCTTTTAAGCTCGACCTGTTCATTGGTTTTGACTGAAATTGAACATAGAGCTTACTTGGGGAGATGCTTTTCTGAGATGTGCACACGGTGACTGATGCAGGATGTAAATGTCATGTTCTACCATGGCATGAGATACCCAATGCCTGTTGGGACACTATGATCCTCACCAAGAGCTCCACTGTAGACCCAATCTCAGAACAGACTAGGGTCAACAGTCATAGAGAGTTTATTGCATAGAAACAGGCCCTTCAGCCCATAAAATCTACGCTATCAATCACTCATTTACACCAATCCTACATTAATCACCTTTTTTTATTCTCACCACTTTCCTAAAAATTTTCTCCAGATTCTACCATTCACCTACACACTGCTATTAACCTTCCCACCCACATTTCTTTAGGATACGGTTCTAAACACGTTTTCATAGGTCTAGAGTATTGTAGCACTTTTATTTTTACTCCACTACTCCACATCCCAACAAAATGGTAGCTGAAATTCTTGTCAAACATTTCTGTATTTCCATATGCATTTTGATTATTTTTATTGTTTGTCTGATCTTTTAAATATGGAATTTTTATATTGAGAGCCAAACTGCAATGATGATGTTGACAGGTAGTTCAATCAACGTCATAATTTGTAGACACTTTAAGACACTGTTTATAGGTATCACAAAACTCACCTGGTGCTTTTCTACTTTAGGTGAGCCTACACCAACACCATCTTCCATAGGTAAGAGAAATGCATTGGATAAACACCTCTCTGTATTTCTAAACTTCATTCCCAGGTTGTGGGTGTTAATGGCTGGCCAGCCCATCTCTAATTGCCCTTCAGAAGCCGGTGGTGAGCCGCCTTCTTGAATGCTGCAGTTAGTGGGTGGTTAAAACCTTCATAAAAGGTACAACTGGTAGGGAATTCTGTTATTTCGATTCAATAATGAAAGAAAGCAATACACTTCTACGTCAGTTTGTTGAATGAGTTGGAACTGTGGTGGAGTTCCCAAATTCCACGCGCCATGGTCTTAGGGAGGTGCTGTTTGAGAACCCATGGGAAGTAAGTGTATCGCATCTTGCATGCGGTTCAGGATGCAGCCACTGGGTGCTAATGGTGAAGGGAGTTAATGTTTAAAGCCCTTTGTTCCAGGCATTGCTTCTCAAGTGCTGGAGCATGTTGCGAATGATACATAACCCTTTAGCATTTGAAGTGTTGGATAGCGTTTAGAAGTCAGAAGATGAGTCATTACGTCTGTAGCTAGTGCAGTTAATGATCTGATGGATAAGTGCTAGGGAGTGGTAAGTTAGGTCTTATTGGAGATGGCCACTGCTCAGCCACTGAAAAGTCCAAATGCCACGTGCAAACTTTCAGTCAACCTGAGTTTATAATATGGTCAATATGTATCCCTCATTCAACATTACACATCTTCAGATTATATGGTCAATATCACCTTACGGTTTGTGGAGTTTGCAGTATGTATTTCAGCTGCCGTGTTTCAATGACTATGCTTAAAATATACTTCATTCACTTTGGGATGCTCGAAGAGAGTAAAGTACACTCTAACCTCTATCTCACCTTTCTAATTTTTATTTCCTACTCTCCTCTCCTTTGCTCCTCTTTCCACGTCATTCCTTTATACATTAATTTAATGCACACTGATGGGGAAGGAAAGCCTGAAAGTTCAAGGAGAAAAAAAAGAGATTCTGTTTGTATTAACAGAAAATCAGCAGTTCTCACCCTTTTTGATGTCTTTATTTCAATCCCAGATGTCCGCTTGGTGAATGGGAGAAATCCATGCCAAGGGCTTTTGGAAGTCCTTTACAATGGTACCTGGGGGACAGTGTGTGACGATGACTGGGACATCGTTGATGCCATAGTGGTGTGCCACCAGCTCGGATGTGGCCGAGCTCTCCCCATGGCAAGAAATCTGCCCTTTGGCAGGGGAACGGGGTCTATTCTGCTAGACAATGTGGACTGCAGAGGGACGGAGTCATCACTGATCGAGTGTGGTAACCTGGGATGGGCTATCCACAACTGCAACCATTACGAAGATGTGGCCGTCATCTGCATTGGTACAAAATTTGATTTTCATCTTAGACCTGAGAATTGCACATTGTTATTTTTGATTCATATGGCCAAGCGGACATGACCTTTTGCTGAATGGAAATTAACCCACCAACAACTCCACAATGTACAAATGAGCTGCATTGAACATTTAACTGACAGAAGAAGGGTCTCGATCCGAAACGTCACCCATTCCTTCTCTCCTGAGATGCTGCCTGACCTGCTGAGTTACTCCAGCATTTTGTGAATAAATACCTTCGATTTGTACCAGCATCTGCAGTTATTTTCTTATATTTAACTGACAATACTGCAGGACAATATTTAAAATCTTATTTCCTGGATGTACAATAAATCCCACTCAGAGTGTGACCATGGATGTTTATATCAGTGCATAAAGTCATTCAGTTCATTGTCTCCATGACAGCCAAAGTAAGGGCTTTTAGTGGCATAATCCAGAGCTTTGAAATGATGCTTTCCTTTCCCAGGAAACAAGTTAAGCACTGTTCAGTACATCCAAATGAACATCATCATTCAGATGTTTATTTGGAGATATAGCATGACACTAATGGAACTCCTGCAGAATGGTAGGCTGAATACTCAAAACATTTCCCTGAATGCACACTTTAACTCCCCCTCCCATTCCCACACTAATCTTTCCGTCCTGGGCCTCCTCCATTGTCAGAATGAGGCCCAGCGCAAATTGGAGGAACAGCAAGTCATATTTTGCTTGGGTAGCTTACACTCCAGTGGTATGAACATTGATTTCTCTAACTTCAAATAACCCTTGCTTTCCTTCTGTCTCCATCCCCTCCCCCTTCCCAGTTCTCCTACCAGTCTTACTGTCTCCGACTACATTTTATCTCTGTACCGCCCACTCCCCTGGTATCATTCTGAAGAAGCGACTCGACCCGAAACGTCACCCATTCTTTCCCTCCAGAGATGCTGCCTGTCCCGCTGAGTAACTCCAGCATTTTGCATCTATCCCTGAATGGAGATTTGGATGAGGTGACTTGCAGGGCCTGGAGATGGCTTGGGGCTGGGAAATGCCACAGCTGACATGTTTCTGCAAGAGGGGCATAGAAGTGTGTTCCAGTTCTGGTTCCACCCCTCTCCCACAATTGTGTTCCAATGTCAGGAGGGAGGCAGGGTCATCAACTATCAGTATTTCCACTGCCTGCTTTTGCTTTTATCAGCCTGGGTGTGGGCAAATTCAACACCGGGATCATAGTATTAACTGTAAAGTAATGAGTGCAAGTAGAGTGAAAAGCAGTTTCTCCGTCCAATTCTGGTGATCCAGTTATTTGTAGAATAGTTTGAAACATGCCCTATAGGCCATTGGAACTCTTTGGTGAAGCCAGGATGGCTCCTTAGTATACCTCCAAGTGTCCATGTGGTTCTCCCCTCCTCTCTTCCTACCCCACATTTTTGCTCCTTCCCAACAAGCATTTGAGAGATAAGAACCCACCCTAACTATTTAAGTAGCACACTATTTCCCCTCAGTCAGGAATGCAAATCATGGGAGAATTGTGATTCTTATTTCATTATTCTCTGTCACATCTCCACAAAGCACACAAGGATCATTATGATAAATTATATTTACCTCCTTTTCAATGAATGATCAATAATATAAACTTAAATTATCTTTTTCCCTTTTTAGATTTCAGTTCAACTCCTAAAAACAGGATAAATGAAACCAAACTATCTATGTGGGATTACAATCAAGGTAATTATTATAAATTTACAATGGCATCCAAGTTACCATTATGCTGAATACCATGAGTAGTTACACAATTGCAGAATGAGTGTGCAAAGTGGTCGCTATAGTGAGAAGGTGGATGAGAACCCATAGCCTTTATGAAGAGAAAGTGCATGTATGATCCATGTAAGGGAATGAATGGGACACATTGAGCCATAGAGCGGGAGCAGGGTCGGCATGGGCAGCCATGATAACCTACAGTAAATTGTCATTCCTTGGTGCTCGAGATAAATTTGGCTAGCACTCGTCACCTGCTTTGCTTCTCTTCTTCCATGGTTAGATAATTTTGTGTTATGAAACGTTAGAGTGGGATACTCCAAGAAAGGTTTGTGGGCTATAGTCTAGAATGTTCAATCTCTTCAAGCAACTGTAGCATTGATTAAAGTTCCTGTGATTTGCTCTGTAAAGGTCCTGTCAGCTCACTTCAAATATGCACTACGACAATGAGCCAGGTTTCTGACATTGGGCCATCGAGATTTGGTGCCATATGGTCAATTAACTCAGTGGCCAGGTTTTAGGGAAGACCAAATGCAAATTAAAATGATTGCCCCTCTTGCATTAAAGCAAGATCTGCATATTTATCACTGAATCCCAATTATTGATCATGAAAATCTGTAAGAATGTGATTAACCACTGAATATTGGGCATTAAAGCTATCTGGCTTCGCTAGAAGTATTAAATTCCATAAACATAAACAGCGGAATTAACACGTGGGAGGAAACAGGCAAAGGGTTGCATAAGAAAGGAAGGATAAACAAATCAGTTGCAGTGGGGTTTTCCTCTTAGATTGTGAATCGAATGTGTTTTATAAGAGTCTTAATATTCTTTAGTTATCTGGTCTGAACAAGGTTAATTCTCCATGACCTTCTGAGGAATCAGTCTCTGGACCAGAAGCTGTCGGCTGGGAATGTCTTCACAGTTGCTATTGTCCTTCCTTATTTTTGTAGTAAACCAACTGGATTAAGACTTATTACATTTTGCATGGGTGTTAATCTTCCAATGACAGAGAATTGCACTGCGGAAGAAATTCCTGAGATCTGCTGCATGGAACCTAACTAATCAACAACTCCACAATGTCTTATTTATGAATTACACCGCGAGTTTCAGTACCTGGTCTGTACAGGGTTAGCTGAGGTATTAGGGGGGGGGGGGGGTAAACCCCACATTAGCCAAATTCCAGTATTCCCCTTTCTAGTTGATGACAAAGTAAACATATTGTGTATGTTAGGTTTAGGTAGCGACGATGTCCCTCTAATGTGGTGGAGGCCCTTCACACAACATAGTACCGTAGGTTTCTCCCATTTGCAAATGTTGGAAGCTGAAGTGCATGATGGAATGTAAGATGCTCATTCACTTACTGCCCAATGGGAAATAAGTAATGCTGATAAAGGGTTTTTGCCATGATAGTCACGGTACCCTCATCAGGCATCAACGAGTACAGAATGGATAGGAATAAAGGCGTGGATTTGTAGCATCAGAGATCCTTTTATTCCTCTGTATAATGTTGTTAATCCGCAGAGTACTACATTTACAGTATTATCCAGTTAAAATAAGCCAATTAAGCCCATCATGTGAAGATTAGAGTGGAAGTTGATAAAAATATTTACTACAAAAAGATATATTTTTAAAGATATTACTGGTTTGTCTTCTTACAGGAGAGGGCAACATTCGATTAATCAATGGCCACAACTCATGTCAAGGCAGGGTGGAGATTAAGCACAGAGGACATTGGGGAACGATTTGTGATGATGACTGGGGCTTGGACGATGCCAAAGTTGTGTGCCGGCAGATCGGCTGTGGCACAGCGATCTCCTCCACCACCAATTCCTACTTTGGATATGGAAAAGGGCTGATTCTAATGGACAACGTCAACTGTGAAGGGAGTGAGTTGTCACTGTTGAGCTGTCACAGTCTGGGCTGGGGTATCCACAACTGTGGGCATCACGAAGATGCAGGGGTCATCTGTGCAGGTAATGTTTTCACCAAAATAATCCAAGTCTTGGTCATTTATATCACAAATGTCAATTCACCCGTCGTCCTCCATTTCCAACACTGTTCAGTTGCACTAACACTATGTAGCTGTATGTATCACTGGAGCACTAAATACGCTAAGTTCAGTGTCAGGTTCCACGGACTAAATACTGTATATTGTAATCTAAGATTTGATGATTTCCAGCTCTTCCTGTTTCAAACTCTGCACATTCAATCCTGTTTATAAGAGAAACAATGGCGCAGCGGTAGAGTTACTGTCTTACAGCGCCAGAGACCCGGGTTCAATCCTGCCTACGGGATGCTTCCGCCCCCTTCCGCCCACCGAGTTTGCACCGACCAGCGATCACCCCATGCACTAGCACTATCCTGGGGACAATTTACAATTTTTAACAAAGCCAATTAACCTACAAACTTGTACGTCTTTGGAGTGTGGGAGGAAACCGGAGCACCTAGATAAAACCGACGCAGCCACGGCGAAAACGTACAAATTCCATACATACAGCAGCACATGGATATCAACCTGCAAGAGTCAGTGAAGGTACAATCAATGTCCCAGCTAAGACCTTTATTCCACGTTTCGTTCCCAACATCCTGCTGGACGGTCTGCTGTAGTCTTTTGATGCAATTTGTCTGAAACAGAAGGTAGTTGAGGCCAGTTCATTGGCTATATTTAAGAGGGAGTTAGATGTGGCCCTTGTGGCTAAAGGGATCGAAGGGTATGGAGAGAAGGCAGGTACGGGATACTGAGTTGGATGATCAGCCATGATCATATTGAATGGCGGTGCAGGCTCGAAGGGCCGAATGGCCTACTCTAGTTTCTATGTTTCTATGTTTCTATGAAATATATATTTATGGTGCCACCTCTTGCATGAAAACTGCAGAGGAATAATACCACATGTGGGTGAATTGTGAAAGGAAGTGTTAACAGAAGTGCTAGCAGAGGTACCACTTTCTCCGTGGGTGAGATTGCTGCTGAAAATGGGCCAAACACTTTAAAATATTCACCAAGGGCCCATTGTGCATGATTTATGCATAACGTTTTTTTTCTAATATAATTTATAGGTTTAAATACCCTAATATCATCTGACTCCTTGTTCCGTAACACTATTCATGACCAGAATTTTCATATCCTAGTTCCAGTAACAAATATAATATTACAGCGTTGGCTCTAGTTACAACATGACTCCTTGCAACCCGGCCAATAATTTAGTAATTTCTGAAGCTTCCTAACGTTTTACCAAACTTATCACAAACCTTCTCTTAATATCAGCACCAACTACTAAACTGATTTCACAGTCTTGTTGCCAAGAAGATAAAACTGTTAAAAATTGTTAAAAATAATAGAAATTAGGATTGGTGTAATGAAACCTTGTAAAACTAAATGTAAAATGATGGATCAAAATCAAGTTCCTTCATTTCCACATCAATGTTCAGCTGGCTCTCCCCTTCCGCTGCCTATCGTCCTCACAATCACCTCACTGCTGCTACATTTTATGTTCCACTTTAAATAAAATTAACAAAATACAATTTCCTCCACCTCGACTTTATGAAGACCAGGTTCACTGTTTCAGACCCATGTCATAAAGTCCAACACTCAGCTACTGACTCATCTCCAGCATAGGAAGCTAGGCTAATCTAAGCCAGCCATTTGTGGCCATGGCCTCTATGTTGAAATACAGCTGAGCTCCATCCCCTACAGAATGTCATTAAGGTGGATCTCCACCTCCGTGGCATACCTGCCTCTGTCCAATTTCCAACATTGAAACCATCAGTCATGTTTTTACAGCTTCGCAGTTCAAATTGTCCAGTGTTCTCTAAATGGGCGACTCTCATCCTCTCCCCAGAACTCGAACATCCAGGCTCAATTTTTCATTAACCTTTTCTCATTATTTCCCCTTCTTCACTGACCTAAATTGGATCCCTATTCCTCACGATTAAATTAAAAATCACTGTCCTCATCTTCAATGCTGTCCCCATCATTCTATCTCTTTGACTTTCATAAGCATCTTGTTTCAATTCTTAGTCTGCCTTCACCCCCAGTCTGTAAACCAGTGTCCGAACCATTATCTCCTCGACTAGGCTGTTAATTACTCCACCTCATTCCAGAGATCTAAATCTGCCTTTCCACATGTAAAGTATCTGAGCATGTCTTATAATTTAAAAATAATATTTCAATGCAAGTTTAATCACTGCTGTCCGGTAATAATGCAACAACGTTCTCTGTTGCTCACCATTTTAACATTATATAAGGTTTCTTCTTTATTTCCTTCAAGATTCATGGACTCCCACATCAGCTCCAGATGTTTCAACCACTGGAATTTCTACATCACACATGGGCACGGATTCTACTCCAACTACCAACCACAGTAAGGAAAGTTTGTGTAAACTTACCCACTGTAGATACTGAATTTAAATCGGACAAAGTTAAGTTGCCTGTGACATCCAAGCAGTGCCACCCACCAGTTTACCAAGCAAAGAGTGAAACTGGAAAATCACTCCCACTGCCTGAACATGTCAGAACCATTCTGGACCATTATAGTTTACGGTTTCTGAAAGGTGATGGAGGAAATATCAGTAGTAATTTTCATAACAAATGAAGGAACTGCGTTTGAACAGGCAGCTGATATTTATAGAGTTGTACTCTTGTCAAGAACCTGGATGTTGGATGTACACAAACTGTATAGAATGGGCTTCCCCGAACACTCTGGTTTTTAGCTGAAGACATTTGGAATTTTATTTTTCCAGGTTTCCCGGCAGATAGCTATCTCCCTGAGAGACACAAAAAGGTAACAGTACATTTAGAATTGGGGGAGTGAAGGGTAGAGTGAAAAAAGGGGAGCAGCAACATTGCAGAGCTGAGGGAAACTGGGATGCTCTGCATTTGGGGGAAGGACTGTGCTCTGTGTTGAGGTTATCAGGAAGAGGTTTGGGAGATCAGAGGATTGAGTGGTAATGATGCGGGGTGGAGATTGTGGAAGTTTGTGGAAGTGAAGTCTGAAGAAAGATCTCGACCTGATTCCTTCTCTCCAGAGATCCTGCTCGTCCCGCTGAGTTACTCCAGCATTTTGTGTCTATCTTCGGTTTAAAGCAACATCTGCAGTTCCTTCATACACATTGTAGAAGTAGTGTTGGTTTGTGAAAGGAGTTATACAGATAGTGTCCTTGACCCAAAAACAGTTCCTGTAGTTCCAATGGAAAATGTAGCAGGTAAACATCAAACCATGCATCCTCTGTAGAATAATGTAACCTAATCTGTCTCATGAACTCCATCGGTAAATTCCTCCCACCACCATTCGTACCCTTCTATCTCGCCTCATTGCATCTGTCTCAGTCATAGAACTGCAGAGAACAGTCAACACAGAAGCAGGTTTTATACTGATGGCTTCTAGGCAGAAACAGTAGGATCTTTTCAACATCCATTCTATCAAAACTAGATCATCTGTTAGAATTTCATTGTTCCGTGGGCGATACATGTGGCAATTGACAATTAAACGTTCTTGACCCTTGACCCCTAACACTTGGCTCTTGAGTCTTAAGAAAAGACACCCAGTTTGTTCAACTTCTCGTGGTATGTGTACCCGTCATTTCTGGAATCATCCTTGCTACTCTTGCCAGTACCCTCTCTAAGCCTGTATATCTCTTTTGTAACATTGTGGCCAGAATTGTCCATGGGAAGATTAAATACAGGTTTAATATAATTTTCCTACTTTTTAATTCCATCCCGGTTGAATTAAACTTTAGTGTATGGTTTGGATCTTACATGGATTTTCTTACCTCTGCCTTATCTTTAGGCATTTTAGTGTATTTTAGTTCAGGACTCCTTCCTTTCTCAATTCCATCTCATTTTGCATCTTCAAACAAATGATATATCTAGTCTTTCTACTAAAACGTATTACCTCACAATTATTTGTGTTGAACTTCATTTGCTATTCATGCGTCCATGTTTATTAATGCTTTCCTATAATTTGTTGTTTTTTTTTCTCAATTCTGACTATCACTTCACTATCTCCCCACTACTCTACTGCTAGGCCTCACCCAAGTATGTTCCATCTATGAAGTTAGAAAGCATACGTTTGATCGCTGAATCTACTCATTAGTATAAATTATAAACAGTGGTTATCCCTGCACTAATCGTTGAGGATGGGAAGAACACAAGAGCAGGAGTGGGCTCCCAGCCTCCTTGTCTGCCCCACAATTCAATATAATCATGGTTGATCTGTGCAGGTCTAATCTCCTCTTCTGTGCCTTCTTCTCGTCACCCTCAATTCCAATATTAGATATTTCAAATATTTATCTATCTCCACCTTAAATAAATTCAATGGTCTGGCCTCTGCCTTCCTCAGGAAATGAGAATTCCAAAGATTCACTAGCATCAGAGAGAATACATTTCCATGCACCTCAGTTTTATATGACTGTCCACCTATTTTACAACTATGTCTCTTTTCATGACTGCCCCACCAGCGTAAACTCAGTGATTCTACCACCTTCTTCTATCTGGTATAGCCACCCTTTGCTCCTATCCTCAAGCCAACAAACAATACTGCTATTGTCCCCTGACTCTAAATTTCCTATCCTTATTCATCGGTGTACTATGGGACACCTTATCAAAGGCTTTTATGAAGATCAAAATAGTCCAAACCTTTCTTCATATATGATTGCCAGTTGGCTTGGGTTTGGATTAGATTTTTTCTCAACAATTTAATTTCGAACCCAACCCCAGCCCATCTTATTTTGCGGATTACAGTTATCCCAGATACTGGGAAACTGACCATCTGGGTAAAGTACATGATGAAACCGTTCAGACCAGTGAATCTTGTGAGCATCTGAGGAGAAATCTAGAAATTTATGTTAAAAGAACACGATAATGCCAAAGAGGTCTTTGCAAGGTCCACAATTGACAATCATCCCTTATATTTGGTTACAGATGATATGAATCAACCTTATGAACAGATTACAACAACAAAGCTAACAACATCTCAAAGGGGTAAGCTTAATCATTTTTAATTCAATTAAGCTTTATTGGTGTTTGGTAAATAATCAATTATGAATTCAATCCAAGGTATTATATATATATATATATTTAAAAATACAAGAAAATATTGTGCAGTTTCAAAATACCATGTATGCCCTGCCTAACTCTATTCAAACTCTGTTCCACGTTTCATTTCCCATGAAAAGGATAACATAATTGCTTCCTAACCCTAGAAAGAAGTTGAGCAATATTATGAAAGTTCCATCATCTTCAGCGTTCAGTTTAGTTGAGAGATACAACGTGGAAACAGGCCCTTTGGCCCACTGAGTGCTCGCCGACCAGCGATCCTCGCACGCTAACATTATCCTACACACACTAGGGACAATTTATAATTTTATCAAGCCAATTAGCCTACGAACCTGTATGTCTTTGGAGTGTGGGAGGAAACCGGGAGAGACTGAAGAAGGGTCTCGACCCGAAACGTCACCCATTCCTTCTCTCCCGAGATGCTGCCTGACCTGCTGAGTTACTCCAGCATTCTGTGAATAAATCGATTTGTACCAGCATCTGCAGTTATTTTCTTATACTATTATGCTTCCCTAACCTGTGCCCATTTCTACCCTGTTTTCTGCTTGTATGCCATTTTGAGTTGGCAGTGAGGGTCTCACCTTCTCCTTGCCTGCAGTAAAGTGGCATAGATTGCTTGTTAAACAAGTTAAAAGTACCATGTGTAAATTAAGGCTGAAAATGTAATAACTGTGTTAATATTTTTCCAGCCAGATCCATCCGTCTGGTGAATGGTAACAACAGCTGTCAAGGCAGAGTGGAGATATATTATGGCAATAATTGGGGAACAGTGTGTGACGATGACTGGAATATTATAAACGTGGCAGTAGTTTGCAGACAGCTGGGATGCGGTGTTGCCATCACTGCGAAAGAGCTAAGTTACTTTGGATATGGCAGTGGACCTATATTGTTGGATAATGTGAACTGCAAAGGCACAGAATCCGCCCTGTCTGAATGCTCTAACCTTGGATGGGGAAAGCACAACTGTAGACACCATGAGGATGCAGGCGCTATTTGTGTAGGTAAGATCAAAATCAACCGCAATTTCATTTGTACCATGTAATGTCAGTATATATTCGGCAACCAGGCAGCGTCGCTCTGAATGGACGGATAATCTGCTATGTTGGTGTTTGAGAATGTGTTTGAACAGAATACCATGTGGCCACTCTACAAAACTGGGGCAACAGAGTATCTGAAGTAGCAGGGAGGCACAGTTGGTCGACCTACTGCCTCACAACGCCAGACAACCGGGTTTATCCTGACCTCGGGTGCTGACTGCGTGGAGTTTGCACATTCTGCATGTGACCGCATGGGTTCCCTCCGGGTGCTCCGGTTTCCTCCCACATCCCTGACATACAGGTTTGTAGGTTAATTGGCCTCTATATAATTTGCCCCTAGAGAGTATGGAGTGGATACAAAAGTGAGATAACATGGAACTGGTATGAATGGGTGATCGATGGTCAGCATGGACTCGATGGGTGGAAGGGCTTGTCTCCATGCTCCATCTTTAAATCAATCAATCAATCAATCAAAAACTGCCATGGATATTTTTGCATATTCACTTGGATGAGCTTCATTTTACTTTCTCACCTTCAAAGGAGACTTTTCCAACAGTGCTGCATTCCATTGATGATATTATGTTGTTAACTCTCTTAATTGGGACTTAAAACTTCCAACTCAGGCAAGAGATTGGTTTAACTGAGTCAAAAATGCCAAATATGCTTCACACATAACATTTGGGAAGAAATCTGAACCAGACTGGTTAGGAAACAGAATAGACAAAAGGACACATAGTGCTGGAGTAACACAGCACATCAGGCAGTGTCTCTGGAGAACATGGCTAGGTGGCATTTCATGTCAAGACCCTTCTTCAGCCAACTTGACGGTGAAGATTTGTAAAGATGGAAAGTGAGCGAGCTACTTTTGATGCAGTTGAAATGAGATATAAAGAGAGATATAAAGAGAAAGCCAGAGGAAGAGCAGAGTGGTAAGGGTAGTTAACAAGGCTGAGATATAGTTGTGCAGAAAGGCAGAGATATATAAAGCCGGGGAACTTGCACCTGTGGCATGGAAGAAAATTACTTTGAAAACACAAAGCTAACCTGGAACTAAAGAGAATTTCTGTCTTCAACATCCTGGGAGTTCCTGCTCACCAGAAACTTGTCTGGTGTAGCAACATAAATATTTTAAGCACAAGAAAAGATGAGAGACTTAAAATCCTGCACTGACTCTTTCACCTGATTCCACAGAGTCCTTCTACCATACACAAAGCGTGGTCTAATGCGTGATAGAATTTGCCTTTGATGAGTGCAGCTCCAACAGAACCAAAGATTCTTGACACTCTCCATGAGAAAGAAGTCAGCTTGATTGGTATTCTAAATATTAATTCCCTCCACCCTGACTGCATTGTGGCTACAGCATGTAATGTATCCAAAAAAACGCTGCAGTAATATGCCAAGACTGCACCTTCCAAACCTGAGGTCTATCACTGTGAAGGGCAAGGTCAGCTAGCAGCAGGTGTAGAGCAATGCCATCAATTGCAATTTATTTCTATGTTTCACACCATCCCAACAAATTGTAGCACTACTAAAGTGAGTCTGATGGTAGTCAATAATATATTTTACTTTAGATAAACACAAGAAGCTGGAGTAACTCAGCGGGACAGGCAGCATCTCTAGAGAGAAGTAATGGGTGACGTTTCGGGTTGAGACCACTTCTTCAGACTGGTTAGGGATAAGGGAAACGAGAGATATAGACGGTGATGTAGAGAGACAAAGAACAATGAATGAAACATGCAAAAAAGTAACGATGATAAAGGAAACGGGCCAATGTAAGCTGTTTGTAGGGTGAAAATGAGAAGCTAGTGCAACTTGGGTGGGGGAGGGATGGAGAGAGAGGGAATGCCGGGGCTACCTGAAGTGAGAGAAATCAATATTCATACCACTGGGCTGTAAGCTGCCCAAGCGAAATATAAGATGCTGTTCCTCCAATTTGCATTTAGCCTCACTCTGACAATGGAGGAGACCGAGGTCAGAAAGGTCTGTGTTGGAATGGGAAGGAGAATTAAAGTGTCCAGCAACCGGGAGATCAGGTTGGTTTACGTGGGCTGAGGGAAGGTGTTCAGCAAAACGATCACCCAGTCTGCGTTTGGTCTCACCGATGTACGAGTCCACATCTTGAGCAACGGATACAGTAGATGAGCTTGGAGGAGGTGCAAGTGAACCTCTGCCTAACCTGAAAGGACTGTCGGGGTCCCTGGACAGAGTCAAGGGAGGAGGTACAGCGACAGGTGTTGCATGTTCTGCAGTTGCAGGGGAAGGTACCTGGGGAGGGGGTGGTTTTGGTGGGAAGGGATGAGTTAACCAGGGAGTTGCAGAGAGAACGGTCTCTGCGGAAGGTGGAAAAGGGTGGAGATGGGAAAATGTGGCTAGTGGTGGGATCCCGTTGGAAGTGGCAGAGATTTTGGAGGATTATGTGTTGTATGCAACGGCTGATGGGGTGGAAGATAAGGACTAGGGGGACTCTGTCTCTGTTGGACTAAGGGGAGAGGGAGCAAGGGCGGAGTTGCGGGGTACCGAGGAGACACGAGTGATGGCCTCATCTATGATGGGAGAGGGTAACCCCTGTTCCCTAAAGAATGAGGACATCTCGGATGTTCTAGTATGGAACGCCTCATCTTGGACGCAGATGTGGCGTAGTCGGAAGAATTGGGAGTAAGAGATAGAGTCTTTGCAGGAAGCAGGGTGGGAAGAAGTGGAGTTGAGATAGTTGTGGGAGTCAGTGGGTTTGTAAAAGACGTCAGTCAATAGTCCATTTCTTCTGATGGGGACTGTGAGATCAAGAAAGGGGAGGGAGGTGTTGGAGATGGTCCAAGTAAATTTGAGTGCAGGATGAAAATTGGTGGTGAAGTTGATGAAGTCCATGCGTTCTGCACAGGTGCAGGAGGTAGCACCGATGCAGTTATCAATGTGTATGAAAGAACAACCACTGTGTACACTGGCCCTATCCCCGAACTCCACCACCGCTACAATGCCAACTGCATCGGGGGTTCCTCCTGTACCCATGCAGAACTCACTGACTTCATCAACATCACGACTAATTTCCATCCTGCACTCAAATTCACTTGGACCATCTCCAACATCTCCCTACCATTTCTGGATCTCACCTCCATCACAGGAGACAGACTATTGACCAACATCTACTACAAACCTACTGACCACCATAGCTATCTAGACTAGACTTCTTCCCACTCTGCTTCCTGTAAAGACTCTATCCTCTACTCCCAATTCCTCCGTCTACGCTGCATCTGCCCCCAGGATGAGGTTTTCCATACGATCATTGGATATGTCCTCATTCTTTAGGAAACAGGGGTTCCCCTCTTCCATTGTAGATGAGGCTCTCTCTAGGGTCTCCTCAATATCCCATAGCTCCGCTCTTCCTCCCCCTTCCCCCGTTCGCAACAAGGACAGAGTCCCCCTTGTCCTCACCTTCCACCCCATCAGCCGTCGCATACAGCATATAATCCTCCAATACTTTCGCCACCTCCAAGGGAATCCCACTACTGGCCACATCTTCCCATCTCCACCCCTTTCTGCTTTCCGCAGAGACCATTCCCTCCGCAACTCCCTGGTCAACTCGTCCCTTCCACCCAAACCACCCCCTCCCCAGGTACTTTGCCCTGCAACCGCAGGAGATGCAACACATGTCCCTTTACCTCCCCCGTCAACGCCATCCAAGGATCCCGACAGTCTTTTCAGGTGGGGCAGAGGTTCACTTGCACCTCCTCCAACCTCATCTACTGTATCCGCTGTTCCAGGCATTAACCTCTGTACATTGGCGAGACCAAGCGTAGGCTCGGTGATCGTTTCGCTGAAAACCTCCGCTCAGTCCACCTTAACCTACCTGATCTCCCGGTTGCTCAGCACTTTAACTCCCCCTCCCATTCCCAATCTAACCTTTCTGTCCTGGGCCTCCTCCATTGTCAGAGTGGGGCCCAGCTCAAATTGGAGGAACAGCACCTCATATTTCACTTGGGTAGTTTACACCCCAGCGGTATGAACATTAACTTCTCTAACTTCAAATAGCCCTTGCTTTCCCTCTCTCTCCATCCCCTCCCCCTTCCCAGTTCTCCCACCAGTCTTACTGTCTCCAACTACATTCTATCTCTGTCCCGCCCACCCCTTGACATCAGTCTGAAGAAGGGTCTCGACCCGAAACGCCACCCATTCCTTCTCTCTAGAGATGCTGCCTGTCCCGCTGAGTTACTCCAGCATTTTGTGTCTGCAGTCATCAATGTTACGAAGATAGAGTTCGGGAAGAGGACCAGTGTATGCCTGGAACAGGGATTGTTCAACGTACCCTACAAAGAAGCAGGCATATATTTTTAATGTTTAGAAAGTGCTCAATTTTTCTGTTGTCCTAGGCTTTCCAATGAAAATAAATGTGCACTCAAAACCATAAGATTTATTTCCATTTCAATATTCCTGATGAATACGCGTAACTATTTTAACAGCAATTAAGAAAGCCAACATTGTCTGCTTCTAAGATTGCCTGCACTTGCATTCTTATTTTAGAATATAAACCTCATGAGGCAAGTGGTTCTGGTAAACAAGCACCAGTAATGACCACGATGACAACAACGGAAGCATTAAGTGTGCCTGAAGGTAGGTGCTCTGAAGTATGTGAATGGGCTTTTGAAACCATGGGGATGTTGATGCAATTTGGCCATGGTTGGAATAAGGCGATAAACATTTCAGCATTGACTTGAATTTTGTGCTAAGTTGTTTATTTTCACTGTATTATTGATGACAACAATTCCTCCGCTGTGTGCCTCTATTGATCATGCTTTAACTCTACCTCCAGTGTGCATTGCATTCTTACTGAAAATCCATATCGTAGCTTGAAAACCGTAAGCATATTTTTAGATGCATTTTTTACACATTTGCAGACTGCACATATCTTGGGTAGTTAAGCCACTACTTTGATTCACATGCCTTTTATTTAAAACTTTAACGTTTATGCACAGACTTAATGGAAAGATGTGTTATTCATGAATTTTAGTCCATTGTTTGAAATTTTACAGGGTAAATGAGCCACAAGAGGAGGAAATGTCGTCAGTTGGGGGAGCAATTGAGCACGAGGTTTTTTTGAGCTTGAGATTTGAAGTCAGTGCAGTCCATTCCATGAGGATGGACACTTCATAGATAGAACATTTCAGGCGGTGACTGCACAAAGAATTGCAGTCAGAGAGAGACTGGGTGATAGTCAAGGAAAAAGAGAGCAGACAGGTAGGTCAGGAACTCCCTGGAGAATCATGGACTGTAACCAGCATTTGGTTCTGAATACCTTTGGTGAAGGGGACTTTGGCTGTTCTCTGAGCCAGACCAAAGCCACAGCACCACAGCTGCACAAAGAGGTTGGGGGGTGGGGAGGGAACAAAAGTCAGAGAAGATTTGAGAGTTGGCTTTGGGGCAGACTGGTGTTTCTGTAGTTGCAAACATGATTCCGGGATAGTATGTTTGCTCCAGATAAAGAGATCATTGAGCAGCTACAGAAATCTTTGGATAGTAGGGATAACTAACTGAAGGTTGGGAACTATACCGATGAAAAATAGTTGAGAACCTCCAGGCATTTTAAGGAGTTGCAAAAGAAGAAGCAAGACCCCAAAGAAACTAAGCTCCAGACGTCCACTTGCCCTTGAATGTAAAAATAGGGTGGTGAGTGGATGGATGAAGTGATGATGAGGGAGGAAAAGTGTTAGCTACCTGGACACTGGGATCAGTTCACAGGAATATGGGACTGCTGAAGGTCAGATGGGTTGTCAGTCCCAGGGTATTGTGAGGCATTTAAGGAGATTTAAGGGTTTTGCATGTTTAACATGTTCCCAAAACAAAAAATAATAGGGCTGCCAAATCCAGATGCCCTGGGTGATAAGATGCTTAGATCTTAGGATAAGGCAAGACATCAGGAGTGCAATTAAAAAGGGAGATCAGGAAAACAAAGTGAAGGTATGAAATAATATTGGCAAAATAAATCAGAATAAATCCCAAATTCTTTCATAAGTTCAAGAAGAGCAGGAGGATAACTAAGGAAAGAATAGGGCCCACTAAGATCATAAAAGTCATCTGTGAGTGGAGACAGAGGATGTGTGTGGAATCCTTTATGAATGTTTTGTGACCATCTTTGCAAGAGATGTTTTAGTCCCACAGTACTAACTGAGCTGTCCTGGAGTCTTATTAAGTTGAGATTCCCCTTTCACATCAGTCTTCGGTATGCACCCAACAGATAGGGTGATAACAGTAATCTTGTCATTTATGTCCCACGACCGTGTCAACAAAAGAGCACAGCTCTTTTCAGCAGCATTTCAGGCAGGAGACAAGCTGCCAGGGTTTGCATAACACAGCAAGAGACGCAGGAAGATAAATCCAAGGCAAAGGCAACAGCACAGGATGAAATAACACAGCAAGGTCATGTAACTCAGGATTCTTTAAAAGCTAAAAGGTTCTCAGTAAGACCCAGCATAATCACGATTGCCCTTCACAATACTTCACCCTCTCCACAGTCCATGTTGCACTGTTCTTGCATGACTGTCGCATGGTTGCCTTATGCAAGAGCATCTCTCTCATGCTGTTATGAGCCTGCAAGTGTTCTCATGGAATTCATTCTGGTCCATTAACTCATCTGCAGGTTATTCATTCCAACTGTTAGTATTCCACAATGTACAGAATTGCAAATTTGTATTGTAATACCGTAGACTTTTTGATTTACAAATCATTGCTACCACATAAACGTGCCACTGGAATATACTACACCAAAAAGCCCATAAGACATCCCCCCAAATGTTTCAGATCACAACATTGCACATCATAAAACATTTTAAAGGCAGGCCACAGCAACTGAACATTCCAGGTCATTTAGAAAATATGTGCAGGAGGAGGCCATTCGGCCCTTCGAGCCAGCACCGCCATTCATTGTGATCATGGCTGATCATCCACAAACAGTAACCCGTGCCTGCCTTCTCCCCATACCCCTTGATTCCGCTAGCCCAAAGAGCTCTATCTAGCTCTCTTTTAAATTCATTCTGTGAATTGGCCTCCACTGCCTTCTGTGGCAGAGAATCCCACAAATTCACAACTCTCTAGTGATTCACTGGATGAGGCTCTGGAATGAGGAGTTAGCATTCTACATCAATAATGTCCTTGCTCAATCAGCAATGAAAGAACACTTGATGAACTCAATGAGTCACAAAATTAAACAGTGCTCACTGATCTAATTGAAGCCTGTAAGAAGCCCAATGGTCAACTAATAATCCATCCTCCAGAGTAGGATCGTCAATTTTTACTCTCTCCTAATGTTATTACTCACTCAGCAAGCATTCCCAGGGCAAGCATTCCCAGAGCAAGCATTCTCACAAGCTGATTTGCACATTGAACTGTGAAGACTACACAGACCTAGATCAGTGGAATAAATACAACAACTGCTGACTGCTGTTGAAGCCTTGTTTACAGGCTTCATCTTCCCATTGGAGTCCGCTTTTGGACACTGCCTTGCAGGGGCTCCAAGGAGTACAACTTGCAGGGGTAAATATTTTTGGGAAAATCCACAGGAGAACAGAAGTCCCCCTCATGCACTCAACACAGACACGCAGAAGTTATGTGGGAATAGTGTGACACATCAGAGTGCAGTGGAGCAGTGAAGCACACTCCTTATCCCTTCAAAGCATCTCTGAAAGGACAGCCTAAATCTTTACTGGCTTACATGTGTCATTGCACTGAATTTGCCACCTTTATCAGTGAGACATGAAAACCCATTAAACTCTCTTGTGCCCTTAAACAACGCCACCTCTTCAGATGATATAACCGCCCTGAAAAATCAATGGCTTCATTGCCATTTCAAAGGAAAGGAACGTTTGTTAATGTGGATCCTAGTCACCAAATCATGCAATGCTGACATCTGCCTCTGCATGGGTTCAGAACAGTCTAATGCCAAGGTTTACTTTGGAACAAAGTCCCGCTAATAAATGACTTGCGTCAATTCAAGGAAGGGAGCAGAATTCATTCCATGTCATTTCTTTAAAGTACCTGTCTGTGCATTACCCATGGTTTTTGCTTTGAACGCATCCTTTCATTATGTGATTAAAATGGCAAGGAAACTGTGAATTACTGAAGATCATCTCGGGCTGCAAAGTAAACATTTCATTGGCACAATGTTCAAAAAACAGTATGTAAATGAAAGCAATTAATACTAAAAGGTTAACAAAAAATTAACACAGAATCTATTTTGTTAACTGGCCTGGTGGTTACCTTATAGGTGGGCTTCAATGGACTGACATGAGACACAATGATTCGACCAATGTATCTGTTAGTGCCCTACACAACCCACAGTGCCAGTGTGTCAACCTCCTGACCACTTGCAGAGGTAGCTGACTCAGGGCCGTCTTAACGCATGGGCCTGATGGGCACTTGCCCGGGGGCCCACGAGCATAGGGGCCCCAAGCTGATCTGTGTATGTTAAGTGACTTGCAATAAATAAATACTACTTTAAAAATGTAGGTTCAATAAGTGCTTTTTTCGCAACATTTTCGGTCACTAAGTGCTTCTCACAGCGATCTGTAAGTGCTTTTTGCAACAATGTAGCACCCTAAGTCCATCGCTAAGTGCTTTTCGGTAAGTGCTTTTCGCCGGCACGACAGGGGAGGGCTGGTAGGGAAAGGGGGGTGGGGGAGAGTAACGGTAGGGGCCCCAGTACACTGCTTTGCCCGGGGGCCCATAATGCTGTAAAAACGGCCATGAGCTGACTAGCTCTTACTTCCTTCATTCTCCTTTAACTCAGCTATCAGCTCAGCCTGAGCAGTGTCTGCTCGCGACGGGGACATGTCCAAAATCAGGGCAGATCACAGAGCTCCTGGGCGAGAAGTGTGAGATCCTGAGCAGCGTATTTCTGCTTCCAAGGGAGCACGACACGATTCTGAATGTCAAGTCCCCGTTTTTTGCAGAGGAGTGCGTTGCTGGCAAGCATCATCTCTCTGTCCTGGAATACTCCTGACTGCTGATGTATGGCATCTCTTTGCTCTTGGGGAACAGCGATCTGTTGAATGTTAAATGAGAATGATGAGTGCATTATCCAATTTTCTTCTGGATGTAGCAAAATATCAATATATTAATGAGGCCTGGATTTGCTGCAGCAGCATGATTTCCACCAAACCCTTCATCTCAAAATTGAAGTTATATTTACTACACAAATACACCAACTTTGACTTTTATGGAGATTATTGATTGCAGGCGCTGGCTTCTGCAAAGCTAGCACAAACGGTTCTGCATTTTGTGCCAATTACAATTAAAGACTTAGAAACTCCTATCATCAAATGGTGTGCAGATTTAACTAGCTATAAATATCCCGGCATATCTTTGGCCTGCCTCCAGTTAAGGTCCAGGATTATCTCTTGGTATCATCAGGCCTGATTCTTTTTTCCGTTGCCCTTCAGAGTCGCAGATCCGACTTGCGGACGGACGGCACCGCTGTGAAGGCCGAGTGGAGATCTTCCTGACATCGCAGTGGGGGACAGTCTGCGATGACGCCTGGGACATAAGGGCTGCCAGAGTGGTCTGTAGGCAGCTAGGCTGCGGCAATCCTCTGGCCGCTAAGGTGGAGGCGTATTTCGGGCAGGGCACTGGCATCATTCACCTCGACAATTTAAAATGCAGTGGGGACGAGAGTTTGCTCACCCAGTGCTCACACATCGGCTGGGATGTCCACAACTGCGACCACAGGGAAGATGCGAGTGTGATATGCACCCTATGAACAGTCTCACGACAAGTGCCCGGCCCTAGTTGTTGGGAAGGGGGCACGCTGAATATATGTAAATCTATAAATGTGTAAATAACACAGAACTACCAAACCAAAATTCCCATATAATGTGCACTTTATATATTTTAATTACCATCTGTCACAGATTTAATTCCCAACTTATGAAAAGTAACAATTTGCCTCCCCAGCAAGGCTTGTGCTATTGAGGGAAGCCCATATGAGCTTTCAGAAGGGGATGGGTAAAAGGCATAACCCTTGACACACTTGTTTCATTTCTGTCTGAATGAAGTTAGCTCGAACCCTGGGAGAAAGAAAATGGTGGAGTGATTCAGGAAATCTGGAACTCTCTTCCACATAAAGCTCAATCAATTCAACATTTCAAAACTGGGATGGATTGCTTTGCTGACAAGGCCAAGATTATTAAAGAGTAGATGGGGTACGAATGCTGCCTGAGTTACTCCAGCATTTTGTGTCTCTCTGGGGTACAACACAGACTGACTGCAGTCTACGTGAAAGACAGGACTGGTTTCAGTGGGTGAATCTCAGCTTCCTGCTACTATATTCCTGAGTTTTTGGAAGCTCATTTTGCAGCAAGCATCTGCCATTGTTGAAAATCAAAAACATCAAATGTTGGAAATCTGAACTAAAAAAAAAGAAAGTGCTAGAAACTCTCTGATTCAGGCAGCAGCTTTAGAGAGAGAAGCAGTTAGTGTTTCAGAGGGAGGAGAAGATAAGAATCTTCTAACGAAAGCGTGAACCATGCTACTTTTCCTCCAGATGCTACCTGACTTGATGAGTGTTTTGATTTTTGCCATTGGTTGAGTGAGACCTTTCCCTCCAGTGCTGCATCATAAAACCAATCGCAAGCATCAAACAGCAAGATGACATGAAACCTACCAGAACCACCAAAGCTGGGAGAATTAATAGCATGGGAGTGTCAGTTAAAAATGGCTAGTATTGTACTCAAACAGATTAATATTGCTTTTAGCTCATTCACCTGAAAGATGCACCAATGGCTATGGATGGAGATAATCACCAAACTGATCTCAGCCCATTATGACGTTTTAATGACCTGTAACTAAGGTAAAAGAGTGAAAGAGTTCCCATTATTTTGAAGATCGGGTTGTGTACCTGCTATACTCACTGCTCCAGCCCACTGAGACAGAGTGACTAGATCCAGTAAACACCACAACAACTGGTGTAATGTGACTTGGAAAATTCCAAATGACAAGAGATAAAGGATAAGAGAAATGCAGTGGGCTAGAGGCCAATAAATCTGGTACCCAATGATCTGCACCTAAGAGGTTTAAATGAAGCTGCAGAGCTGGTGGATATCTGAAGGAGGGTCTCGACCTGAAACATCACCCATTCCTTCTCTCCAGAGATGCTGCCTGTCCCGCTGAGTTACTCCAGCATTCGAGATGGTGGATACAATGTTTGAAATTTTTCAAAATTCATTAAAATTCTAGAGATTGGAAAACGGTGAATGTAACTTCCATGTTAAAAATGAGAAGTAGGCAGATGCAGGGAACTACCGGGTTAGTTTGACATCTGTTTTTGACCCATTTGCTGTAAGGTTTTAAAGTTTGCTGACGATAGGAAAATAGATGGAAAGGCATGTTGTGATGGAACATAGGTAGATTGAGTGACTGGGCGAAAACCTGGTAAACCTGGTAAGGTGGATGACTATCTCATTGGCGAGAGACAGCCCATGAATAAAGTTCAGAGGGACTTAGATGCTCTAGTGCATGAATCACAGAAAGTTAGCAGACAGGCCTAAGTAGTTAATAAGGCAACAGAAGGGAAAGGAGTAGTGTTTATGAATAGGAAGGTTTTCTCACAGTTATACAGGATGATGGCGAGGCGGCTCCTGGAATGCTGTAGGTCTTGGGGAACTGGTACAGGAAAGAATTTGGGGTCAGCATGGATCAGGCCATGATCATATTGGATGGCAAGGCAGGCTTGATGGGCCTTGTGGCCTACTCCTGCTCCTATTTCCTTGTGTGCTCATGAATGGATCAATGAATCACAAAAGGACATTGCTTTCCTCTTCTCCAATTGCTCATTTCACAGCTTTTAAATCCCTTTGGGATGATGATAGGAGAGGGAAGATGTGTCTGGTGATAGGATCTCTCATTAAAGATGACAAAAATGACAAAGGATAATCTGTTGGCTTGAAGAGATGCTCAATGTACCTGGATTGCGGGCCGTATTTTGATTTTGTAGTTTAGTTTAGTAAGAGATACAGCATGTAAATAGACCCTTCAGCACACCAAGTCTGCACCGACCAATGATCACCCATAAACACTAGGGACAATTTACAGAAGCCAATTAACCTGCATGTCTTTGGATGTGGGAGAAAACCAGAGCACCTGGAAAAAACCCATGCAGTCACAGGGAGAACATACAATATCCGTAGACAGCCACTGTAGTCAGGATCAAACCCGGGTCTCTGGCACTGTAAGGTAGCAACTCTACTTGTGTTCTAGAACTCCTGGAGTAAGAAGAGAAATGATCAGGTTGTGTGAGTTATCACAGGATATAGGATTGAAGATATCCAGGTATTTTGAGAAACAAATGATGTTTCAGGACTAACTGGTTGGGCATTTGGTTATTGATAAACTGTGAAATAATATGTGTTCCATAGACAAATCTAATGCTGCCTTGATATAAAGCAATTGAGTGGTAATCATACTAAATTAGAGGGTTAAGTATTTATCTGATGGACTAGAGCACTACTTTTGTGCATGTGTTAAATACCTTTTCTCGTGGGTATGGATTCCTTGTTAGTCATTGTGATATTTACTGATTAGTGTGTCTATATCCAAGATAGTGATAGAGTAGCCATGAAAGAAAGTGAAATAATATCCAGTGGAGCACACTGGCAACTCTTGTACCTTGTCATTCTCTTTCTTCACTTCTGATTATCCAGACACACAACAAAACGTGAGCACTAAGAACACAGTTATTAATGTGACTTTGCACGCTGGGTCAGAAGTAGAGCAGCCTAAGTGTGAATGTGGTAGATGTTGTACTTCGTGGTCCGGTACTTGTTGTACCTTTGTTGTGACTCTGGAAGGACCACGAGTACACATGTTTATGATGTTATCATGGTGGAGCTTAACTCCAGGCTGTTTATTCCAAGGCTGCCTGGATCCAGAGTGACCGCCTAATCACACCAATCACTTATATACACAGGCATACAAAGTAGTCCTTGGATACACAAAGTAGTCCCAGCAATATCACAACATCCCCCTTGTCTTATATATTACAACATCCCCCTTTTCTTTACCATTCGAGGGCTAAAATATATTTAACAAACAAAACCAAAACACCAATGCTTTTTGCAAACAAAACCAATAACACAACTAAACACAATTGCTTTTTTCGCCATCATGGTGGTCACTCCTCTGCGGAATTTCACTCATCGCCGGGTGGTCACTCATCTCCATGTGGTCACTCACTCTGTGTGGTCACTCATCTCCGTGTGGTCACTCACTCCGTGTGGTCACTCACTCCGTGTGGTCACTCACTCCGTGTGGTCACTCATCGCCGGGTGGTCACTCACTCCGTGTGGTCACTCCACAGATATATACATATATACAAAAGCATCAAATATAATACATTAAGCTTTCAGTACACAGATCAGTACACAGGTCATTAAACACAAAATATTCATTTTGTTCCATATCTTCCGCTCAAGAAGACGTGCTGTGTAGATCAAACGTAGTGTAGGCTCTAGATGCCCCACCACCATGATTTGCCTGCCACTGCTGGCCTCCCACTGCTGGGCTGGCACTGCTGGGCTCCCACTGCTGGGCTCCCACTGCTGGGCTGGCACTGCTGGGCTCCCACCGCTGGGCTGGCACTGCTGGGCTCCCACTGCTGGGTTGGCACTGCTGGGCTCCCACTGCTGGGCTGGCACTGCTGGGCTCCCACTGCTGTAATCGCGGTGAGATCGCGCCTCCACTGCAGTGCGCGCTGGCCCCGCCCACAGGTGCTCCACGGCAGCTGCCGCTCAACTTTTCGAACGCGCTGCCGCTGCGCGCTGGCCCCGCCCACAGGTGCTCCCGGCCCCGCCCACAGGTGCTCCCGGCAGCTGCCGCGCAATTCAAATGCGCTGGCGCTGCCTCGGGCCCGTCCCGACTCTACGGTCGACGCGCCTGGGTGAGTATGTAGTGCCTCGGCCTTACCGGCCGCCGCACCTCCGCGGGTGGTCGGTCCCTCCGGTCGCCGCACACCTCCGTGGGTGTCGGTCTCCTCCGGGGCTCTCCCGGTCGCCGCACACCTCCGTGGGTGCCGGTCTCCTCCGGGGCTCTCCCAGTCGCCGCACACCTCCGTGAGTGTCGGTCTTCCCCGGTCACCGCACACCTCCATGGGTGTCGGGTCTCCCGGTCGCCGCACACCTCCGCGGGTGTCGGTCTTCCCCGGTCACCGCACACCTCCGTGGGTGTCGGGTCTCCCGGTCGCCTCCGGTCTCTCCCCTGCGAAGCAGTCGCAGGCTCCCAATCTCGGGCCTGCACAGGTGCTGGGGCACGATGTGGGCCTTCACACACCGCCCTTTGCAACTTGCAGCGTCACGTCGGCAGCTCGCTGCTGACTACTGAGCAGGTATGTATACCTACATATATTGGCCTCTTACCGAGCGGGAAACTTTTTTCGTTCTTCAGGGCTCTATCTTATCTTCCTGTTAACCTTTTTGCTGGGTTCCTTTTTGTTAACCTTCTTTTTTTTTATGCACTTGTTAACTTTTTTTCTTGGGGTCTTTTGTTGTTTTCCTTTTCTAGGCTAAACACCCAAACCGCTGCCACCATGTTGTTCTTCGTGGTCCGGTACTTGTTGTACCTTTGTTGTGACTCTGGAAAGACCATGAGTGCACATGTTTATGATGTTATCATGGTGGAGCTTAACTCCAGGCTGTTTATTCCAAGGCCGCCTGGATCCAGAGTGACCGCCTAATCACACCAATCACTTATATACACAGGCATACAAAGTAGTCCTTGGATACACAAAGTAGTCCCAGCAATATCACAACAGTAGAAACAGTGACAGTAACCCTACTCTCTGTCATGGCAATTAGCAAGACTAATTTTGGTGCTGCTTGTGTCCACAAGACACAGTTTGTGTGCTTTTGCCCCTCACAAATGGCATTTGTGGGAAAGTAGCGTGGAGAATGGAGATGAGGCCTTGATTGTGGGCAGCAGAAGAAAAATTGTCAAGTATTTGACCAAATGAGTTAACAATGATAGTCACTGAGTTTAGCTCGTGTTTTTGATTGCTCCATCAGGACTGTAATCCTTTTCAGATTGTTTGAGTTGCAGGACTTGAGATGTTTCATTTACTGCATGGAGTAAGAAGTGACTTGCATTTCTTTAACACTTCAGCCTCAGAATGTTTTAAAACTGATGATTTTAAAGTTGTTGTAACCAATGCTAACTTTCCAAATACAGTTGCTGTTATTATATGTGGGCAAATGTAAGCCACAGTAACTAACAGTCATGTTCATACATGAATGTAAATATACTATTAATGCTTTGTGACTGAGGGTGTGGATTCAAGATGAGATCTATGATTTGCTCAGTTAATTGCCACCAGTTAGGCCAGCAGAGAGGAGAAGAACGTAAGAACTAGAAGCAGGAGTAAGCCATTAAGTCCCTCCTGCTTGCCACACCATTCAACAAGATCAAGACTGATATTTTACCCAGTTGTTATTTGCCTGTACTAACTTTTTATCGCATCACTTCCTTAATATCAGAAACACAAACTAGGATCTATTTCTTTATTTAGATTGCCGTCCATTGTGCAAATGTCCCTTGCTTGTTCATAAATGTTAACGAGAAGATGAGTGGGGGATCAATTGAAACTTCCAAACAAGACTGCAAGCCTTGCCCACACTTCTTCCCTTCTGCATGAAGTACAATGCTGGCAATCCCATACTGGTGCTGCAGTTGGCACTGGTAAGGCAGATGGCAGCTCAGTTATGTAGCCCAGAATCGGATTGTTGCTTGAAAATTAGAATTTTTGAATAATAGAAGCAGTGAGGAGAAAGCAGTAGCATGGGTCGCTCGTGGTGCAACTAAATTGTGTAAAGCTTGAAAGATCCTGTGACAGGGGAAAAAATCCACATGTATCCAAGTGGTAAACCGAGGCTTTGACAGTGATCGACTTGAACTTTGATTCAGTTTCATTGTATAACTCATCAATTGGATTGATTCAAGGGATACTGTATGCGTGTCCTCTGCTTTACGTTGAGGTAACTGATCAGCCAGAAGTATCTTGCAGCATTAAAATCAAGCTCAGTTTTGCAGAGTTACAGGGAAAGGCAATAGGGCAGAGACAGCTCCTGCTGCGGAGAATGAACACCAGAACTGCAGCTGAAAAAGATGTTCCGAATACAGATCCTGCTTTGATATATGGTTTGTTAAATCACTGCAATAATGGGTTCTTGCCCATTGTTAATAATCCTGTGGCTTCATTATTGCTACAGTGCTGTTCTTTAAGTTTCTCTTCATGAGCATTTTCCATCCCAGCTGCTACATTCAAACGTTCTGCCACAGGAAACAGTAGCAGCTGGGAGCTTCCTGAAATCAACTTGGCTTACATTGACAATGCAGTAACTCTTGCTGTATGATTATGTATTTTGTATGCTCTGTGCTTTTGTTTGTTATATTTCAAAATCACACCAAATAAAAGAAACGTGAAAATGTTCTGAACTGTTTTGATGGAAACATTTCATTTTATTTATTTGTTCCTACTTATTTAAACAATGATAAGTCTCATTAACGTTATCACCTAATTATCTCTCCCTTTATTAAAAATGTTGCCTAATCATAAGCAATCCCTTTTAATAAACAAAATGCTTCTCAGGGTAGGAATTGTCTTTGGTAAAGCATTCAAAAGATTCCAGATTGTGCCCAGAGTCACAGTGACTTGAAATATATTTTCAAGACTTGAAATATATTTTAAAAACTTTTTTTCTGAAGTAGTTCAACATTTGTACCCATGTTGAACAACAATTGGGAGGGGAATCATAAGTGCAAGGGCACAGAATGTACTTGGAGTATTTGCATGTCCATCATGGAGAGTGACTTACTAGATTCGCCATCAACCAGCATACTCATGCTCCTACCCAGTGTAGAGGGGCAGGACTTAATATGAACCCGAGGGGCAACTTTTTCACTCAAGAGGGTGTTGAGGAAATGGAACGAGCTGCTTGGGGAGGTAGTTGAGGCAGATACTGTAACGCCATTTAAAAAAACACTTGGACAGGTACAAGGATAGGAAAGGTTTAGAGGGATGTGGGACAAACGCGGGCAAATGGGTCTAAGATGGATGGAAACTGCCCTTCAGCCTGCTGATTCCATGACGATGATGAACTACCCTTTTATACTACGTGCACACTAATCCCATTTTTTATTCTCTCCATATTTTCAACATCACATAAAAATGATGGCCAATTAACCTAGCAACCTGCACATTCTTTGAGAACAGGATACCCACAGGAAGAATGTACAAACTCCGCACTAACAGCACCTAACGCCAGGTTTGAACTCAGACTCTGAAGCAGCGACTCTAGTTTCTGTGCCATTGAGCCGCCCCCTAATATGATTGCTTAACTTTAATTGATCCATTAATATCAGCAACAGGACAGAGTAACAAGGCCAAAAAATGTTTTAGGAGAAATAATTTGGATTAAATCAGTCACTTATTATCTTAAAGCAAAATATCCAATTGATTAATTAAGCTTTTTCCTCTTGAATTTTTCATAGAGGAGACAGAATTCATTTATTTTCTGCAGCCAAAGCAATTCCACCATGCATCAAACAAAACGCAACTTTGCTGAGAGGACAGTGCATCAACACAGAGGTGGAGGAGAAGAAGCCGGATGAGCAACTCCACCAAGCTCAGAAACTCAGCAATGTCTGTGCCAGGAGTCTTAGAGAGATGAGAAAATAGTGTCATGTTATTTTAAGAAGATACCTAAGCTAAGCACAGCTATCATCAAATTGAAGTTAGGATGGAAATTGGAACAATGTTGCAGTCTGGAAAATATATAGGCATTGTATGATATTTGTGATTAGGTTTTGTTGGGTTCAAATAATCCAGTCCGAACAAGATGAAAAACATCACCTGTCCGTTCTCTCCACAGATGCTGCATGACCACTGAGTTCCTCCAGTATTTAGTCTTTTGCTCCATATTCCAGCATCTGCAGTTCCTTGTGTCTCTCAAAAAAGCCTTGTAAGATATTAACCCGAGTATTTCCTGGAGTGGGCTTTCAGCAGAGTAGATGAGCTAGTGGTGAGAGGAACCTCTCCTGCTCTGGTGCACAAAACAGCAACAGGACACTTGGCTTATGGATCAAACCCTTTTCACCTTTACAGGCAAATTCTGCCAACATGGGTTAGAAAAGGAAATCTTCGAAAAGCACCACCAAAGAAGCTTTAATGCGAAGAACAGATAGCATGTCTGGGATTTGCATGCTCAATGAGCACAAACTTAATTGATCTCACTGTGCAAATGGTGGTGGCTTAGTTCCACCTTGTTCAACTTCAGATCTTAAAGCAGCATTCATGACCCCAAGATTAGATGAGTTATGAATGTAATTCTACTTTGGCATGATCACTTTTGGATTAAATGGAGGCATGTTTAAATGCTTGGACATAATCCATGAGAGTTTGATAAGTGGGACCAGAGATGTTAATGAAGCCACCTGTACCTACAGTCACTGTCTCAGATGTCAGCTTGGTCTTCCTGAGAGTGAACTCATGGAAAGCAATCAGTCCGATAGAGTCCCCTGCCATGTCCTCAGAACCTGTATGGATCAGCTGCCAGAGGTATTCATGGACATCTTTAACATCTCCCAATTTCATTCTGAGGTTCCCACCTACTTTGAGAAAACTGCCATCGTCCCAGAGCCAAAGAAAACCAAGGTAGTGTGGCTTAATGATTCCAGTCCAGTGGATCTGACACCCACCATCATGAAATGCTTTGAAAGGCTCGTCATGGCATACATTAACTCCAGCCTCCCAGACAGCCTTGATCCACTGCAACTCGCCTACCAGTGCAACAGGTCCATGGCAGGCAGCATCTCTCTCTGGCCCTACACTCATCGCTGAAACACCAAGTCAACAAAGACACCTGTGTCAGCCTCCTTTTTATTGACTATAGTTCTGCCTCAAAAAATAATCCCAACCAAACTCATGTACCTAGGAGTCAGCACTCCCTCAACCACAGGATCCGAGGCTTTCTGACTCACAGACCACGATCAGTGAGGATAGGCCATAAACCATCCTCCATGATAATTCTCAACGCCAGTGTCCTGCAAGGATGTGTTCTCAGCTCCTTACAATACTCCCTTCCCTTTACACTCACGACTGTGTGGCCAAAGTCTGCTGCAACACCAGTTACAAGTTTGCGGATCGCACCATGGTAGTGGGCAGGATCTCAAACAATGGCAAGACGCGGTACAGGAAGGAGATAGAAATCTCAAGGGCCTGTCCCACTTAGGCGATTTTTTTGGCGACTGCCGGCGACTGTCAAAGTTGTAGCAGATCGCCAACATTTTCTTTTCCCGACGACAATGACCACGACAATGCCGAGATTACAGCGCCTTCGGAAACATCGTGAAATTCCCACGCTGTCAATGCTTCTCCGGCGTCCTAATTTTCACTGAAATCACTGACAAGTCGGTAAGTACTTGAGAGTTTTGAACTATAACATCTTGAATGGGGTACTTAAAAACCAAGCTTCACTGTAACAAGGCGTAAACTGGATTTACTTCCAGTTTACTAATAGCAGTAGTAAAAAAAATATGTTAAAGTAGTTAAGTGGATTTTTGTGAAAAGTGTGTGGGCATTCTTTGAAAATGTACGGGAGATGCATATCTGGTTTCTGGGTTGCATATCTGGGTTGGGAGCCCACTTTAAATGTAATGACTGATGGCCATAAACATCGCGAAAATTCCCACGCTTACCTGACCGTCAAACTGTCGCCTCCAATCTACCTGTCAAATGTCCTGATGGTAAATAAATTGGTTAAACACAAGCATTTTATGATATTTGGAAATGACTTTACTAATTTTAATATTATGTGCTTCTACCTGCATCTAAGAGAACCTAGCAAACCTGGGAACAGCATGCGACAGCGCCCGCAATAAGCAACGATACCTGGTGACAAGCCAGCTGTTGCCGAGAAATTTCAAACCGGATGATTTCTGAGCGACGCGCTTAGATCCACTACGATTTTTGGAAGACTCCTCACGATCATGCACGTGACACCCCGGCGAACTGTCGGCGACAGCCTAGTCACCGGCAGACGCTTAAAAATCGCCTAAGTGGGACAGGCCCTTTACTAACATGGTGTCAAGACAACAACCTTTTCCTCAATGTCAGGAAGCTGAGGAGTTGGTTGTTGATTTCAGGAAGCAAGATGGTGTATACACCCCAATCAGCATCAATGGTGCCAAAGGGGAAAGTGTCGAGAGGTCCAAATTCCTGTGCATAAACATCACCAACAATCTCTCCTAGACTAACCAGATTGGAGTGACGGCCAAGAAAACACACCAACTGAGAAAACTTCCTCAGAAGACTAAAGATGTTTAGTATGTCTCCAACGACTCTTATCAACTTATGTGGCAGAGAAAGCATCCTATTGGGATGCATCATAGCATGGTTTTAGCAACAGCTCTGCCCAAGTCCGCAAGAAATTGGTGAGAGTTATCTATATAACCCAGTCCATCACACAAACCAGCCTCCACCCACTGATTCCATCTACACTTCACGCTGTCTCAGGAACGTAACCAACATATTCACCCGGTTTATACCCCAGTTATTGCCTTCTCCTGTTGGGCAGAAGATATAAAGTCTTGGAAGCACCTACGACCAGATTCAGGAACAGCTTGTTCCCCACTGTGATCAAACCATTCCTGAAAGTCCTCAAATAAGCTAAAGCTGGTTCCAACCTCCCAACCTCATAGTTCTTGAAAAATTATTAATCTGCACTTTCTCTGTAACTGTAACAATACAATACTGTGATACTGTATTCTGCACTCCGGTATAAGATTGTGCATGTCGGGTTGATTGCATTAGCCAAACCAGGGTGGACCACCTGAAGGTTGCAATCTCCCACCCCTGCTGGTGACTGCGGATATCCGGACCAGACCATCCCACACATTATGAAAGACTGCTCACTGAGGCTTTGCCCTGGTGGCATCAAGGCCATCCACCCAGCAACTGATGCTGCCCTGGCCTGGATGTCTACCCTTGACCTACAACTTTAGGCTGTGCACGCCATATGCAAGAAGAAGAAGACTCTGATATTTGTCTCTTTGCACTGCCTATTGTACGAGCATGGCTTGATTGTACTCATGTGTATTAGGATTTGAGTGGAATGCGTGCAAACAGGGTTTTTCACTGTATCTCAATACACCTGACAACAATAAACCAAAAGCCAAAAGGCCTCTTACAATTTGTTTTTAACTTGGATCTAAAATGTTATTCAAGCAAGACAAGATTTTCTGCAACTTATTAATACATAGAGCAGTCTGAGTAGCAGTTCTGCTAAATATTAAAATGAATTGATATCCTTTTTGGATGAAAGATCTCATGGTAGCTGCTGATTCAGTTTACCCAGTCAAATGCAGGGAGATGTGCTTGAGCAAATGGAGCTTTTCCTCGGTCTGGCAGAACTTCAAATAGAGAAGAGCGGAATGGGAATTGCAGTGGATGTGTTCAGGCATGGTTCTGACAAAGTGGGGTGGAATCAGACTGTGATTTGGTGCAGAGTGGTGAGAGAGTTGCAGGCGGTGAGGCTTTAAGAGGCTCAGGACCTAACCTTAAGGACAGAGGTGAAGAGATTGAAGAGGAGGTGGCAGAATCTAGATCCAAACAAGCCACTTACATGGCTGTAAGTCATTCTCAGTGTGTGTCAACTGGTTGGGAAAAAATAACCCTATAAAACCCCAGCATTTACTACTAGCACCAAATCCATCACTTTGCATTGCAAAGAACTACAGCCATTTATTCACACATTCCACATCCACCCAATGGGTCAGTGTATTGCATTCATTGTGAGACAGGGTAAGAGCAAGCTGCATGATAACAGGCTATTTTGATCTTCAAGTCTGTGCTGCCTTTCGTTGAGGTAATTCTTAGCTCACTCAAAACGTGCTTGCTTGATGTGGGCTTCATTTTCTTCTTCCCAATGCAGTGGAAATATATGTTCCTTCTCTTCCTGCAGCTCGAGCCCAGCAGTAATTCCAGGAGGGTCCTTGCCAGATGACAATGATTCCCTCTGTGTACTTCCAGTTTTTATCTGTTAACTTTCCCTTTATGTACACCAATGTTTGCATCATGTGGTTGTGCATGGTGCTTGCTGATGTAGAACTGGGCAATCCAAATCAATTAGGTTGAAAGAATTCAGCTCGTTCATGATTTCTGTGACCAATGACCTTGCAACTTCAAAGCCAATCTACCAGTTGTTTAAAAAGAGAAGCTCTTAGTTTTTTTCTCATTGCCGTGGGTGAGAGTTGATGTGGCTCTGCTTGTCTTTGTAACTGCCATGCAACAAAGAACTCTGCATTAGACACAAAATGCTGGAGTAACTCAGCGGGACAGGCAGCGTCTCTGGAGAAAAGGAATGGGTGATGTTTCGGGTCGAGATGGGTCGTCACCCATTCCTTCTCTCCAGAGATGCTGCCTGACCCGCTGAGTTACTCCAGCATTTTGTGTCTATCTTCGGTTTAAATCAGCATCTGCAGTTCCTTCCTACACAAAGAACTCTGCATTCCTTTATTTTGACCTCTTGTGCATTACTTTTTACCGCTGTTCCATCACTAAATACCATGCCTTCAGCCGATCACTCTCAAGTTACCTCTCTTACTTACTCGCTACCTCTCTCCCTCCCTTTAAGATTCTCCTTGAATCTTTAAAAATATTATGCGCCTTTTTTCTACATAACTGCTAGAAATGGTCTGTTTATCTTTAAATTAACCCATTTATAGAAATCTGCAATAGTAATTTGAGAGTTTGTGGTACATTGCTGGCCTAAGCTTCTTGGTCTCTTTGTACTTGGCATCTTATGGTCCAAATAATGATACAGCAAATACAAACAATACCCGCAGTAATAAGAAGGTGCCATTGCTAGGTGGTTTATTGCCATGTTGCTGGGGATTGCAGTGACATACGTAACAAAATGCCACAAAACAAACTGCACAGTCTTAACTTTTATTGCAGTTTGACAAGCCTGACCTTCAAATCCACCTGCAACAAACAGTCTGAAGCATGCACTGATCAGCTCGACAGACACATTGAGTGGGACAATAGTGAGACATCTAGCATCAACTTTGGCACTTCTCCTCCTGGCCACCAGGTGGTAGTCCAGGCACGGAGTACATGCAGCATTTCAAGGACATGGAGAGAGCTGACAGAACCAGCCAGCACCTGACAGGTGGCCCTGCTGCTTCATACTGAACAGGACTGAACGGGTCCATGGACAAACTGGCAGCCCAGACGTAGAGGATTAAATGACAACCTTGTCAGAGAAAAGATGCACTTGGCAGCATACGTCAAAACCTGTCTGACTTTATGAATTTTTGTAAGTTCACGCTGGAAATATTACATTGAGCTGACCCTTCGTCTGATCAAGCCACTGGCTCCTGCTGCTGCAACTACAAAAGCTACCATTCATTAGCCACCTCTAAGACGTGCTGAGTTTCTGGGTGTGTAAGGAGACTAATATTTCTAAGATGTGATTTTCTGTCCTACTTCCCTGAGGAATCAGAAACTCATTCAGTTTATTTAGATCTGGGGCACCTGTTGTCAAGTTTGCAGGTAGTTCATGCAGATTGTGGTTTTGGCAATATAAGAAAATAACTGCAAATGCTGGTACAAATCGAAGGTATTTATTCACAAAGTGCTGGAGTAACTCAGCAGGTCAGGCAGCATCTCGGGAGAGAAGGAATGGGTGACGTTTCTTCTGAAGAAGGGTTTCGACCCGAAACGTCACCCATTCCTTCTCTCCCGAGATGCTGCCCGACCTGCTGAGTTACTCCAGCACTTTGTGAATAAATATTGGTTTTGGCAATGCCAGACTTAAAGAGCTCTGACCAAAATGGGTAATTTCAAGCAGCCAGTTAACCTACCAATCAGCACATCGTCGGGACGTGGGGAGAAACCAGAGCACCCAAGGGTGATGCACGTGGTGACAGGGAGAAAGTGCAAACTCCAGTGCCAGGGGTCAGGACTGAACCCAGGTCACTGGAGATATATTTCTATGCACAGGTGAATGTGGAGGCAAACAGAGATTAAAGCACATGTAGCAGAGTTTGAGGATAAGGTGTAGAAGCAAGGAATTGCAGATGCTGGTTTACAAAAAAAAAGACACAAAGTGCCGGAGTGACTTGGTGGGTCAGGCAGCATCTCTGGAGAACACGGATAGGTGAGGATTTTGGATCATTACTTCAGACCCCAGCAACTGCGGTCCCTTGTGGCTCAATTAAACTGCGCTGAGATCTTGAGCAGTCAAGGCATGATTGGGTTGGATTGGATTCCTGCAGCAATACTCGTAGGAAAGGCGGTTGTGCCCACGTTAATGGGCTGGAAGGCCAAGGCGTTAGTGATGAGTTTCCAACATATTCCAGAGCTTGGCTGAGAGATTGTAGTCCCCCGGTACATTATGCTTTGACTGAGACGAGCTTTCAGAAGGCTGTGAATGGAGGTGATGTGCAGTGGCAATTAGACAGCTCTGTGGCAGTGGCGAGTTGACAATCTTCCCACCAGGGGAATTGGATAGACCTGGTCTCTTCACTCTGGAGTGAAGGAGAGACTGGAGAGATGACATGATGGAGGCATGTAAAGTTATTAGAGGTAATTAGCCAGTGTCTGTTTCCCATAGTAGAAGTGTCTAAAACTAGAGGGTATACGCTTAATGTGAAAGGGAGGAAGTTTAAAGGAGATGTGAGAGGTAAATTTTTTCCTGTAAAAGAAAATAAAATAATCTGGAATGAGCTGCCAGAGGAGATAGTAGAGGCAGGAACAGTAACAACATTTAAGAGGCATCTGGACAGGTGCTTAAATAAGCAATACATGGAAGGATAGGGAATTAATGCAGGTAAATGGTGTCAGTATGGATAGACATGATGGTCAGCAAAGAGGCAGTGGGCTGAAGGGCCTGTTCCTGTTCTGTAAATTCACCTGACCAAAGAGCTGTTCTTCAGAATACTGTGGCAAAATAGTCTTCTTTTGTCTGAATTTCCCCTGAGAAAATTATAAAATCACTGACATGCAGAAGTTGTTTGTTTTTCTAAGCATGGGCGTGTCTTAGTTCAACATACTATCATCATATCATATCATATACAGCCGGAAACAGGCCTTTTCGGCCCTCCAAGTCCGTGCCGCCCAGCGATCCCTGTACATTAACACTATCCTACACCCACTAGGGACAATTTTTACATTTACCCAGCCAATTAACCTACATACCTGTACGTCTTTGGAGGCAGGAAGAAGGCAGGAAACACAACAGACTGCAGAAGCTGGAATCTTGAGCAAAAAACAAACAGCTGGAGGAACACGAAGGGTCCAAAATATCACCCATTCCTTCTCTCCAGAGATGCTGTCTGTCCCGTTGAGCTATTCTAGCAAGTCTGAAGAAGGGTCTCGACCCAAAACATCCCCCATTCCTTCTCTCCGATGATTCTGCCTGTCCTGCTGAGTTACCCCAGCAATTTGTGTCTAGCTGGAGGGACTCAGCGGGTCACGGTCCCACCGATGGTCCTTTCCTTCCACTTGCTGAGTTCCTCCAGCACTTTGTATTTTTTTCCAGAAGGCAGGGGTTGGGAAGTTTTAAAGCTTTCGTCTGCTCACTTTAAACATGCTCTCCTAGTAACTTTTCACGCTGACACAGATATTAGACAAAAGTGAGCTGAAACACTGTTGCTCAGGTTCACCAGGGAGAGGAAGGACAGTTTCTGTCAGTTGTGGCAGTGGGCTTACTACAGTCAGTCAGAGGGTTGCTTTATAGTAAGGACATGGACTAAAGTCAGTCAGAGGTACTGCAGTTTGGACATGGTCCTCAGTCAGTCAGAATGACTGCAGTTAGGACAGGGTCTACAGTCCACCAGAGTTACTATAGTCAGGAAAGCGCCCAGTAGGGTTATTGAAATGAACATAGAACATAGAACAGCACAGGAACAGGTCCTTCAGACCTCAATGTCCGTGCCAAATATAATGCCAAGTTACACTCATTTCTCTGCCTGCACGTGATCCATATCCCTCCGTTACCTGCATATCCATGTGCCTATCTAACAGCCTTTGAAATGCCAATATCATATATGCCTCCACCACTACCCATGGCGATGCCTTCCAGGCACCCAGTAGTGTACATCTCCTTTAAACTATGCTCCTCTCACCTTCAAGCTATGCCCTCTGGTCTTTGATATATGCACCCTGGAAAAAAGATTCTATCTACCCTATCGTGCCTCTCATAATTGTACACACTTCTATCAGGTCTCCCCTCAATCTCTGGAGAAAGCAAACTAATTTTGTCCAACCTGTACATATACCGTCTAGCTGACACCCTCTAATCCAGGCATCATTGTGATAAACCTCTTCTGCACCCTTTCCAAATCCTCCACATCCTTTCTGTAATGGAGTGACTAGAACTGTACATAGTACTAGAATATGTGGCCTAAATCTAAAAAGGTCTAAACTCCTAAAAAGCCTCAACACAACTTTCTGATTCTTACACTCAATGCCTGACTGGTGAAGGGAAGAATATCATACACCTTCTTTACCACTCTGTCTACTTGTGTTGCCACTTTCAAGGAGCTCTGGACTTGGGACACCAGGATCCATCAAATGTTTCTCTAATTTTGCACTCCATCTCTCTTATTATAAAAGCCAACCTGATCACCTGCTGTGCCCACATGTTACTTTTCTGGGGTTCTTGCATGAGGCCACCCATAATCTCTCTGTGTCCCAACATCCCACATCTTTGTAATACCACTCTGCTTTTCCACTCTTCTGACCAAGGAGGATAACCTCCACCATAACATCCCATCTGCCAAATCCTCCCCTCTCTCCCCTCCAACCTACAGGGAGTTTTTGCAACCTCTTCCTAACTTACTTCCTCGTATCTTTGGTGTCTTTCCTATTTTCTTTGACAGATCATTCTCTCAGCTGTGAAAATTGAAGTTGCCATGGCAATACAACAACAACTCCGTTCACTGGAAGTGTAATGGAACAGGTTGTATGTCGGTCAGTTAAGCAGCAACTCTGCCCCTTCCTCAAGGAGTTCTATGGGAGTGGACAAGGCAGTGATAACTAAATGAATGTCACCCTTGTCCAGATATGATGATCGGATCCACTGTATGACGGAATAGAGGATGTTTTTAACTGGATGTTAGCATTGCAGTCTAAATGTATTTCATTGTCCGACCGTCTCTCTCTATGGTATTTGAGTTTCAGATCTGGAGCAAGTTCTAGGGGCAACAAGGTTGTGTACAGACAGAGGCAGAAAGTGTTTTCCATTTTCCTGAAGGTGCTCCACTGCCTACAGTCCCAACAACATGCACGGTGGCGCAGAGGTAAAGTTGCTGCCTTACAACGCCAGAGACCCGGGTTTGATCCTGACCACAGGTGCTGTCTATATGAAGTTTGTATGTTCTCCCGTGACCACGTGGGTTTTCCCTGGGTGCTCCGGTTTCCTCCCACTCTCCAAAGACGTGCAGGTTTGTAGATCAATTTGGCTTCTGTAAATTGTAAATTGTCTCCAGTGTGTAGGATAGTGTTAGTGTAAGGGGATCGCTGGTCAGGTGCGGTCTCAGTGGGCCGAAGGGCCTGTTTTTGAGCCGTGTCTCTAAACTGGAATCACGGCTCCACCCTACATCCTCCCACTGCCCGCATCCCAAGGAAACTGTGAGGTCCGGAGGTTAAATAGGCTCCGATAGCTGTGTAGGCAATGCCGCTACCTGTCAGCGGTCTGAAGGTAGTAGGCGTGAAAAGCGGTACAACAGCCTCCCTCCCTCACTCACTGACAGATTTTGGGGGGGGGGGGGGGGGAGGGAGGCAGAGTTGGATCATATAAATAAGTATTTCAGCATCTCTTGGAATAGAGGCTGCTAAACAATGTGAAAACTAGGTTGCATGATTCGGATGTCATTTGGTAATTTATTATAAATGGAGCACTTTTAGTAGTCAAAGTAATAAAGCTTGTTATTATATAAACCACTCATGCATGGGTCATAGGGAAGTTATTATCACTGGACTAACAAGGATATTTTGCAGTGGTAATCACAGAAAGACATCTCCGACAAATGGGTTTTCTTGCTTCATATCCACGGAGTTTAATGCAGCAGTAGTTCAATTCTAATTTATGTGTCTGGCACACTCAAAAGCTCTGAATTTAGTAAAGGTTTGGTACTGGTTGGAGGCTCGGCTGGGGGTTGTTGTTTGGGGAGGAGGCCATCAAGATTGAGTTAAATGGGATGTGGGGACTATGGAGGATTACGGAGAATGAAGACATTTAGTGGTAATCTTCATAATATATTCTCATTTGCCTGAACCTTAAATGGCAGAAGCCGTTTGTCTTGCCACTTTTGTTTCTTACAATATAGAAGGATTGCTAGGATAATTGGCCACTATAAATACCAGCAGTATGTGGGTAATCCACGGAGAAAGGCAGGTTGACAGACCCTAAATAGCCCATTCCCTTCCAAATGCAAAGTAAATCCTATCCCCGAATATCCTCTTCAATATCTTCACAACAACTGATATAAGGCTTGTTGGCTTAAATCTCTTGGATTATCTCTGCCTCCCTTGTTAAACAAAGGCACGAGATTGGCTACTCCCTTGTCCTCCTGGGCCTTGCCTGGAGCTAGAGAGGCACAAGGTCCATCCCTCTCCTCCACAGCTGCAGAAACCCTCATCCACGCCTTCATCACCTCCCGTCTGGACTACTGCAACAGCCTCCTCTATGGCGCACCCTCAAAAATCATCAATAAACTTCAATACATTCAAAACTCCGCTGCCCGTCTACTCACACACACCTCGATCCGTGACCATATCACCCCCGTCCTTTATAAACTCCACTGGCTCCCCATCCCCCAGAGAATCCAGTACAAAATCCTCCTCATAACCTACAAAGCCCTCCATAACCTGGCCCCATCCTACCTGACCGACCTCCTCCACAGGCACACTCCCACCTGCACCCTCCGCTCTGCCGCTGCCAATCTCCTATCCCCCCACATCCGGACTAAACTCAGATCCTGGGGGGACAGGGCTTTCTCCATCGCTGCTCCCACCCTATGGAACTCACTACCCCAAACCGTTAGAGACTCCCCCACACTCACCACATTCAAAACATCGCTGAAGTCTCACCTGTTCAGTACTGCCTTCAACCACTGAAGGTCACCTCACCTTCTGTCTCCTTTCTCTGATCATTTATTTATTTACTTATTTATCTATTTATTCATTTGCCTATGTTCTCAAAATCTCTGTAAAGCGTCTTTGAGTATATGAAAAGCGCTATATAAATAAAATGCATTATTATTATTATTATTATTATAAGGTAAGAGTTTGATGGAGGTTTTTCTATTTGTTTGGATGACCACAGCACCAACAATTCTCAAGAAGCTCAACACCATCCAGGACCAAACAGCCCATTTCATTGACACCTCATCAACCACACTAAACATTCATTCAATAGACAATAGACAATAGGTGCAGGAGTAGGCCATTCGGCCCTTTGAGCCAGCACCGCCATTCAATGGCTGATCATTCACAATCAGTACCCCGTTCCTGCCTTCTCCCCATACCCCCTGACTCCGCTATCATTAAGAGCTCTATCTAGCTATCTCTTGAAAGCATCCAGAGAATTGGCCTCCACTGCCTTCTGAGGCAGAGAATTCCACAGATTCACAACTCTCTGACTGAAAGTTATGCTCATCTCCATTCTAAATGGCCTACCCCTTATTCTTAAACTGTGGCCCGTGGTTCTGGACTCCCCAACATTGGGAACATGTTTCCTGCCTCTAACATGTCCAATCCCTTAATAATCTTACATGTTTCAATAAGATCCCCTCTCATCCTTCTAAATTCCAGTGCATACAAGCCTAGTCGCTCCAGTCTTTCAACATACGACAGTCCCGCCATTCCGGGAATTAACCTAGTAAACCTACGCTGCACGCCCTCAATCGCAAGAATGTCTTTCCTCAAATTTGGAGACCAAAACTGCACACAGTACTCCAGGTGCGGTCTCACTAGGGCCCTGTATAACTGCAGAAGGACTTCTTTGCTCCTATACTCGACTTCTCTTGTCATAAAGGCCAACATGCCATTAGCTTTCTTCACTGCCTGCTGTACCTGCATGCTAACTTTAAGTGACTGATGAACAAGGACACCCAGATCTCTTTGTACTTCCCCATTTCCTAACTTGACACCATTCAAATAATAATCTGCCTTCCTATTTTTGAGAGCAATGAAGTGTGGGGAATAAGTGCAAAGATCCTAAAAATGAATTTAAAAAATGTTGATCACGTGTCATCCTGAAGGCGCTCCGATAAAGATCATTAAGATCAATGTGTGTGGAATCAAGTAACAGAGTGGATGGTCAGCTGCCTTCAAGTGACAGAGGGCAGGGATAAAGAATAACTATTTTGTAGATAGGAGATGTAAAATGGTGTCTCTTGAGGATCAGAGCTGTTGTTCTATTGTTAACAATCAGTTTTAATGACTTATGATTCAACATGACTCAACATGGAGTTGAGTAAATATGACTAAGCATAATTTTTTAATTTACGATGGCACCAAATTGTTTGGAGTTTACACCAAGTGCAGGGCCAGCAGTGAGAAGGACAACAACAAATTACATGAAGATACTAAAGAGCTCCAAGCAGAGATAAAGAACTGGCTAATGACTTAGCACAGACCTTAATCATCAACACCATCACTGCCCTCACCAATTCCGGGGCTCTGCCCTCTAATGCCTCCAAACTTATCGTTCCCCAGCCCCACACGGCCCGATTTTACCTCCTACCTAAAATCCATAAACAGAACTGTCCCGGCAGACCCATTGTTTCTGCCTGTTCATGTCCCACCGAACTTATTTCCACCTATCTCGACTCCATCCAATTCCCCCTGGTCAAATCCCTCCCCACCTACGTCCAAGACACCTCACATGCTCTCCGTCTCCTCGACAACTTCCGGTTTCCAGGCCCCCACTCCCTCATCTTTACCATGGATGTCCAGTCACTCTACACTTCCTCGACCGTAGAACCAGCCAATCCCCATCTACTAACACTCTCCTCCGCCTAGCAGAGCTGGTTCTTACCCTTAACAACTTCTCCTTTGACTCCTCCCACTTCCTCCAAACCAGAGGCGTAGCTATGGACACTCGCATGGGCCCTAGCTATGCCTGCCTCTTTGTCGGGTACGTCGAACAATCCCTGTTCCGGACGTACACTGGCCCCATCCCCGAACTCTACCTCCGCTACATCGACGACTGCATTGGTGCTACCTCTTGTACCCATGCAGAACTCACTGACTTCATACACTTCACTACCAATTTCCATCCTGCTCTTAAATATACTTGGACTATCTCCGACATCTCCCTACCATTTCTGGACCTCACCACCTCCATCACAGGAGACAGACTAGTGACTGACATCCACTATAAACCCACTGACTCGCATAGCTATTTGGACCACACTTCTTCCCACCCTGTCTCCTGCAAAAAGTCTATCCCCTACTCCCAATTCCTCCGTCTACGCCGCATCTGCGCCCGGGATGAGGTGTTTCACACTAGGGCATCAGAGATGTCCTCATTCTTCAGGAAACGGGGCTTCCCCTCTTCCATTATAGATGAGACTCTCACTAGGGCCTCTTCTACATCCCGCAGCTCCGCTCTTGCTCCCCCTCCCCCCATTCGTAACAAGGACAGAATCCCCCTCGTTCTCACCTTCCACCCCATCAGCCAGCAAATCATCCTCCAACATTTCCGTCACCTCCAACGGGACTCCACTACTGGCCACATCTTCCCATCCCCTCCCCTTTCTGCGTTCCCTTCGAACTCCCTGGTCCACTCGTCCCTTCCTACCCAAACCACCCCATCCCCGGGCACTTTCCCCTGTAACCACAGGAGATGCAACACCTGTCCCTTTACCTCCCCCCTCAAATCCATCCAAGGACCCAAACAGTCTTTCCAGGTGAGACAGAGGTTCACCTGCACCTCCTCCAACCTCATCTATTGTATCCGCTGCTCTAGATGTCAACTTCTTTACATCGGCGAAACCAAATGTAGACTCTGCGATCGTTTCGCTCAACACCTTCGCTCTGCCCGCCTTAACCAACCTGATCTCCCGGTGGCTGAGCACTTCAACTCCCCCTCCCACTCCCAGTCTGACTTTCTGTCATGGGCCTCCTCCAGTGCCATAGTGAGGCCCACCGGAAATTGGAGGAACAGCACCTCATATTTCGCCTGGGCAACTTACAGCCCAGTGGTATGAACATCGACTTCTCCAACTTTAGATAGTTCCTCTGTCCCTCTCTTCCCCTCCCCTTCCCAGTTCTCCCTCTATCTTCCTGTCTCCACCTATATGCTTCCATTGTCCCGCCCACTGACATCAATCTGAAGAAGGGTCTAGACCCGAAACGTCACCCATTCCTTCTCTCCTGAGATGCTGCCTGACCTGCTGAGTTACTCCAGCATTTTGTGAATAAATACCTTCGATTTGTACCAGCATCTGCAGTTATTTTCCTACAATGACTTAGCACAGGTGAGTCTGAGGTATTACTTTTTATTGGGTCTCGTCTCATTTGGAAAATAGTAGTTTAAATGGAGTAAAGGAGCAAGGAGTCACCAGAGAGCAAGGAGTCTATGATGGTTCACAAATCACCAAAATGTCACCAGAAGAAAGCAAACCAAGAGCTGGGTTTATTTCGAGAGAGACAGAATATCAAGGTAAAAAAAATTATGTTAAATCTACATCAAATTTATTAGACCACATTTGGAGCAGTGTTTATGGTTCTGGTCACCATTTTATATGAAGTCAAGTCAAGTCAATTTTATTTGTATAGCACATTTAAAAACAACCCACGTTGACCAAAGTGCTGTACATCAGTTCAGGTACTAAGAAACGAACATACAATGGCACACAAACATAACAGCACATACATAAACAATTCACAGCGCCCCCTCAGAGGGCTTCAAACGCTAGGGAGTAGAAATAGGTTTTGAGCCTGGACAAAGGAGCCGATGGAGGGGGCAGTTGTGATGGGGAGAGGGATGCTGTTCCACAGTCTCGGAGCTGCAACCGCAAAAGGGAGGATGCAAAAATGAGAAAGAGGAAATGTACCAGAAATGCAATGTTGTAACAACCCAGAATGGATGAATAGATTGGTTCTTAGTGGCTCTGAAATAAGAAATCTGAGAAATGTTCCAATGTTTGTCTTTCAAATTCTGAGAATGTTGATGGCAAACAGGGAACCACAAAACCCAAGGCTGACTACCATTAAATCAACCAAACAATCGCTAAGAAGAGAAATAGGACATCCAAAGAAACTTCACCACACATACAGTGGGAAGACCATGGAACTTGAAACGCACAGAAAGTTTGAGGCAAATGGGAATGATTCATTGGTGAGGGAATGAAGCAAATAAAAGCTCATGCTGAGCATAAAAGCTGATGAATGGAGCATAAATCTCAGCGGACTGATAGGATGAATTATTGGTTTCTACGTTGTGTATTCCAGGTAAAGTATCAGGTTTGGATTTGATATGCAAAAAAAAATGTGATTTTGAACTGTCATTGTAACATTCTATCCATCACGTGTTGTAATGAAAATGTTGTTGACTAATTTAAATAACTTACACCAGACCTAACATGGCTGAGGAAAGCCCAGTTTGGAAAGCTTTGGGAATGATAGGTCCAAAGTCATTTTTGTTTCCTCAAGCCTGCAGCAGTTACCGAATGTCGCACTTCACTTTACTTATGGGCATCTTAGTGATTAGAGATACAGCGCGGAAACAGGTCCTTCGGCCCACTGAGTCTGCACCGACCAGCAACCCGGCACTATCTTACACACACTAGGGACAATTTACATTTATATCAAGCCAATTAACCTACAAACGTGTACGCCTTTGGAGTGTGGGAGGAAACCAAAGATCTCGGAGAAAACCCACGTGGTCAAGGGGAGAACGTATAAACTCCGTACAGACGGCACCCATAGTCAGGATCAAACCCGGGTCTCTGGGGCTGTAAGCACTGTAAGGCAGTAAGGCAGCAACTCTACCAGCTGCACCACCAAGCCGCACTGACTTATTTGCTTCTCTTGGCTTTTACATCAGTCAGTGTCATGAAGTGTCATGATCAGTCTAAAGAAGGGTTCTGACCCCAAAAGCCTACAGTTCATTCCCTGCACTAATACTGCCTGACCTGAAGACTTTCTCCAGCATTTTCTGAGGCCACACTTGGAGTATTAGGTTCTGTTTTGGTCACCCTACTATAGGAAAGATGTCATTGAGCTGGAAAGAATGCAGAAAAGATTTGCAAAGACGTTACCAAGATTTACAAAGATGTTCGAGGGGCTGAGTAATTAGAAGGGGTTGTCATTTGATGGTCTTGCCATTGACAACTTCCCACTGTCAACATTGACCAGAAACTCAAGTGTTCCAGGCACAATAAAAGACTGAGTAACATGCAGAAGTGACTCAACTCCTGACACTCCAAAGCCTTTCCACAAGGCCACAGGCAGGAGTCAGGAGTATCCTAAACATTCACATGCCTCCCACATCACACACAGTGTGTGCCATCTGCAAAATGCAGTGCAGTTTCTTGCCTCCCAAGTAAATATGAAATCCATGGCCTCTTCCACCAAGAGGCAAGGACAGCAGGTACAAGGCAAGTCCACGGCCTTGGGGTTTCCGTGAAAGCTACACACCACTTTGACTTGGAAATATATCAATGATGCTTTAGTTTAGTTTAGTTTAGTTTAGTTTAGTTTAGTTTAGAGATACAGCATGGAAACAGACCCTTCGGCCCATCTAGTTCGCACAGACCAACGATGACCCGTACACTAGTTCTATCTTACACACTAGGGCCAACTAACAAAAGCCAATTAATCTACAAACCTGCATGTCTTTGGAGGGTGGGAGGAAATCGGAGCACCCACAGAAAACCCACACGGTCTCAGGGAGAAAGTATAAACCCCGTAGACAGCACCCAGAGTCAGGATCGAACCGTGTTTTTGGCACTGTTCTAGCCTTAGAGGGAGTACAGAGAAGGTTCACCAGATTGATCCCTGGGATGGCAGGACTTTCATATGAAGAAAGACTGGATAGACTAGGCTTATACTCGCTGGAATTTAGAAGACTGAGGGGGGATCTTATTGAAACATATAAAACTCTTAAGGGGTTGGAGAGGCTAGATGCGGGAAGATTGTTCCCGATGTTGGGGAAGTCCAGAACCAGGGGTCACAGCTTAAGGATAAGGGGGAAGTCTTTTAGGACCGAGATGAGAAAACATTTCTTCACACAGAGAGTGGTGAGTCTGTGGAATTCTCTGCCACAGAAGGGAGTTGAGGCCAGTTCATTGGCTATATTTAAGAGGGAGTTAGATGTGGCCCTTGTAGCTAAAGGGATCAGGGGGTATGGAGAGAAGGCAGGTACAGGTTACTGAGCTGGATGATCAGCCATGAACATATTGAATGGCGGTGCAGGCTTGAAGGGCCGAATGGCCTACTCCTGCACCTATTTTCTATGTTTCTATGTAAGGCAGCAACTCTACCACAGTGCCACTGTGCCGCCCTCTGGGCTGGATTATGTGGGAGCGCTTTCCTTGGAAGGACTGCAGTAATTCAAAAGAGCAGGTCACCACCTTCTCAAAGGCAATAAGGGATGGGCAATTAAAAAACTGCTAACCTTGCCATCGATGATCATATCCTGAGAACTGAGTAAAAAAATAATTGCAACCTCCTGTTTACACATAATTGATTATTATTCATCTAACATAGCAAACCTGCCGAATGCACCTTTACAGCTGGAGTGGCACTAAGAAACCTTTCATCTCAACTTATTTATTCAGTTACTGCCCTCTGCTAACATTTTGATGACTGGAAATTCAGGTAAAATTCCATTGCCATTGAGTCCCATGTTTTTTGCAAGCTCATGCTGAGAGCGTATTACATAAAATAAATATACCATATTACACTGCAACTTCTGCAAAAATCAAACAGTATTTTTCAATGTGTTGTGGTCTCCAGAGAGGATGTCGGCAGAAGGAGGACAAGAACATAATTGCTCCCATTATTATTTCTGTATGAAGTCTACAGAAACTTTAACAGCAGCTCTCCTCGGGCGATTCTTATCATAAATTCAGGAAGGATGTTATTAAGTTTAATGTTTGAAAGTACAATATATAAACAGGTGCCTGATACCTTTTACAAGGGACTGAAAAGCAAAATAACTCAAATGGAGTCCTGCAATAGAAGCAAGAATTTGTGGAAATTAAGACAAAAGGAACTGCAAATGGTGAAATCTGGGACAAAAACAATAGACAATAGACAAAAGGTGCAGGAGGAGGCCATTTTGGAAAAAACTCAGAATACTAAGCAGCATTTGTGGTGGTGAAAGGTGTGAAGCGATGGTTCGGATCGAGACCCTGCATCAGTCCTGCAACCACTAATTCAGCAGGACTACTGCTGGAAGTCCTCAGCAGGCCAGGCAACATTTGTGGTGAGAAAAACAAAGTTAATGTTTCAGTTCTCTGACCTTTTGACGGGCTGTGGGAAAATTCTGGAAAACTGGCATGGTTTGCGTTGCGGAGAAGAAGGTAGGACGGGGAGAATGAAAAGGAATATGTGCAATTGGCTGGAAATCAAAAGAAGATGAAGGCACTGAATGGAGTCAGTAGAGGGAGGGCGCAGAAGGCTTTTGATAGGAAGCAATCTGTCGAAAGATGATGCATGTAGAACAGGGGAACAGAGAAGAACAGAGGGCAGAGACTCGGGATGCTGGGGCTGTGTCCTCTGGAGTGAAATTGAGGGTTTATTGAGGTATGTAAAATTATGAGGGGTAAAAATAGGACAGACTATAACAAACCTTTCCCCCTTATCAGAGGTGAATATTACTACAGGATATCAATTTAGGGTAAGTGATAAGGGATTTAGGGTGGGGATCTGATGGGGACCTTTTTCACCCAGAAAGGTATGAGTACCTAGAATGCACTGCCAGAGAGGGTGATGGAAGCAACTACATCAACAGCATTGAAGAGGTATTGCCTACACATAGATGTACGGGCAAGGTGCAGGAAGATGGGATTAATATGGATGAGTGCCAGCTCATCAGCATGGATGTAGTGGTTCAATTTCCATGCAGTATGATACCCTGACTCTAGAAAAACACAAACTGAACTATGAGGTATAGAACACAGCAACCTGTGATACCTGAAGTACTGTAATGAAGAATACTGGGAAATAACCAGCCAGTCAGGCAGTATCTGTGGAGAAGAAGCTGAGCTACGTTTGATATCCCAAACACCTCAGATGCTGGAAATCTGAAACTAAACCAGTGAAGCCTTGCTCTGAGGTTTTGGACAAGGTGGACAATGTTTCCATGCTGAGGAGCAGGGAGGCCTGGTGAAGGTAATGGAGGCAAAAATGTACTCCAGGGTGGGGCCAATTCACGTGTGAGGAGACAGTATACTGTAGGGAGTGAGGTGACCAACCTGGGGCATTGGTTGGTGAATGAAATGACCAGGGTCAGTGCAGTGAGTAAAGAGTGAATTAAGCAGAGGGGCTGCAAGGAATGGAGGTGGGGGTGCAGTGAGAGTGAGCTGGGATGTGGGGGGAAGAAAGCAGAGGGAGTATTATCGGCAGAGGGTGAGTGAGGTTAGAGAAAGGAATAGACGAGGGGAGCTTTTAGCAGAGGTGGGGTACTGGGTGAGGATGATGGTGTGGGGCGGTAAGCAGGAGGTGGTGGGTTGAGTGTGGGGTGGTATCAGTGAACGGGTGGGTGAGGGCAATGAATGGACAGTCAGTGAGTGAGGTGGGAAGTTCAGTGAGTGAGGTGGGGGGAGTCAGGGAGCAGTGAATAGGGTGTGGGGGGGGGGTTGATTGTGAGTAGCAGCTGGAATGCCAGCAAAAGGAGTTAAATCCTTTCAACCATGGGCAGAGGAATAATCATACTGAAGATGGGAATTGCTCCTGTTATCTTCTTCCTGGTTTTTGATTTATGGACGCACTTTATTTTTCCCTGAAATGAAACTAATTTCCCAGGTCTTTTCCTTTTCTCTTATGGGAGTTCTTAATCGCAGCGCCAAGGGCGGATTGTTGAGTGTGAGATGGATTGTGTTTCGGGACTGCAGGTACCTGCTTGTTGCTCTGAATCAGTCAGAGCTAGTTCTGGTTTGTTGACATCAGTTAGTTTGTGAAGCAGATAATTCAGGTGGAGCAGGACTGAAGTGGCAGTGCATTACTGTGCTCTTGACGTGATGTGCGGAAGGCCCTTCTAAAAGGGAAAGGGGAAACGTGCCTTTGAGTGGGTTGGTTCGTTGGGACAGTCGAGCTGAGACGTGCATTCCAGATTTGGCGAAGGCAAATGTGTTAATGAGGTAGCGTAACCACAGTATCATAAAATCATAGACTTGCACCCCAGATGGAGGCCATTCAGCCCATTGAGAGCATGCTAGGTGAAACTGAGGCAGTGTAGGTTGCCTGTACTCCACAGCTCTCAGAGGTTACACCTCTTCAAATGATTTTATCAATGAAGGTTTCTGCTGTTGCCACCTATTCAATGCAGTTAGTCCCAGAACACACCTCCCTCTACCCCTGATACAAAATGAACATTAATCTATGTGGCCAGGTCATCAGCATCTGCAAAGAGAGCCCCTCTCTTCCCCTCCCCCTTCCCAGATCTCCCTCTATCTTCCTGTCTCCACCTATATCCTTCCTTTGTCCCGCCCCCCTGACATCAGTCTGAAGAAGGGTCTCGACCCGAAACGTCGCCCATTCCTTCTCTCCCGAGATGCTGCCGGACCTGCTGAGTTACTCCAGTATTTTGTGAATAAATATCTTCGATTTGTACCAGCATCTGCAGTTATCTTCTTATACACACTTTATATAACAGGCCCTTCATGGTCATTCAGTGCAGGCCCCACAAATAAATTATTTTAACACCTCGGTTAAGTCCACACTCAGTCTTTCTTGCTCCAGAGAAAGCACCTGTTACCTGGTCAGTCTCTCCCCAGCCGGGGTGCAGTTGTGCAGTCCAGGCCTCATAAATCTCCTCTGCGCCACATCCACTCCACACCTCATCATCAGCTGTGAGTTGGAGCTCCATCAGCAGTTTGCACGTTTGAAACTTTGGAGCAGGGGTTCCCAAACGTTTTCGTCCCGTTTACCCCATTGCCACTTTTCGAAAGTAAATTTACCCCTACCCTGTTTTGTTCAGTAATTTGAGTTTACACTCCTACCATAATAAAGCAACCGACAAAGGGGAAATTTTAAAATACTGTTTTTAACATTATTATTTTAAGTTCAAATAACAATAATAATAATAGCACATAACAATGTTGTTTCACTTATTTATGTACAACTAATGATGAACAGGGTATACCCGAACCAAACACAGTCAGTCAATATGTACAAATCCAGAATCAACAAATGTACTCCTTGGGTATGCGAAATGTACCCCCTGGGGGTAGATTTACCCCAGGTTGGGAACCCTTGCTTTAGAGCGTTCTAGTGACGGTCTTGATGGAGTTGCGCCTTTTTGCTCAGCACGGTGCAACCTAAGATCACTGGTGATCTTATCTGGTAATCACTTCATCTGATCTGGTGACAATTTCAGTGAGATTAGTAATAAATAATCTTCAGAATCAGAATTACCTTTATTGTCATCCAAAAAACCCCAAGTCTTTTGGACGAGATTTCGTCACCCACAGTCCAACAATAAGAGCAATCAAATAAGCAATTACACACACAACCACAAACCAACACAAAACAAAACAAAAAGAAACATCCATCACAGTGAGTCTCCTCCAGTCACCTCCTCACTGTGATGGAAGGCCAGAATGTCTTTTCTCTTCCCCTGCCGTCTTCTCCCGCGGTCAGGCTGTTTGAAGTTGCCACATTCCAGGCCGCGCCGGATGGTGAAAGGTCCGCGGCGGGCCGACCCAAGCCCCGCGATCCGGGGCGGGCGAAGACGCTGCTGCTGCTGGAGCTCCCGATGTCGGCCCCCACCCAGGGGCCTGCGAGCTTCCGATATCCACGCGGCCCACGGCCGAAGCCTCCGAAGGCAGCAAGCTCCGCAGATGGTAAGTCCGGTCCGCGGGCTCTGCGAACCAGAGCCCCAGGTGGTCCCAGGTGGAGGCCGCCAGCTCCAGGTGATTGGCCGATGGTAGGCCGCAGCGGGAACGGAGACACGGCCCAGAAAACAAAGGTCGGGTCTCCATTCGGAAGAGACAATTTTACAATTTCACAGTCCCCCCCCCCCCCCACACACATAGTACACAACCACAAAAAACACTACATCACATCTAAACACTACAATTAAGACAAAAACAACAAAAAAACACAAAAGACAAACGGACCGCAGGTAAGCCGCAGCTGCTAGGGCAGCGCCGCCATTTTGGAGTAGTTATGGCTCACAAAGAACAATGCAGAACAAACATAAGTGCATGGTTGTTTTATTTCTTTTTCCAAAATCGCAGAGGCACATATTCTGAATTGTGACTTTAAAGCCCACAAAATAAAATCTATATTCTATGTATCAAAGGCAATGAGAAGATTTGTGTGTAAAAAAACCCCAGAAAATTCTGGAATAGCTCAGCTGGTCAGGCAGCTTCTGTGGAAGGAGAAAAAGAGTTAAAGTTTCAGATCACAGAGTTAACATTTCATCATTTTCTGTCATGGACCAATAGACCTCACAAGCTACTGCTTCCATGGCAACACTGCTCGCGAGCTCCAAGTGAAATTCTTCCATTATTCTGCTTCACTGTTCTTTTACTATAACTATACTGTGGCCCCCATTTGATGCAGGCCTGATTTGTAGACAGTTCATAATACACTCCAAAGACGTACAGGTTTGTAGGTTAATTGGCTGGGTAAATGTAAAAATTGTCCCTAGTGGGTGTAGGATAGTGTTAATGTACGAGGATCGCTGGGCGGCGCGGACTTGGTGGGCCGAAAAGGCCTGTTTCCGCGCTGTATATATATGATATATGATATGATATGATATGATATGATGGAAATATTTCATATTCTCATTCGAACATGTGTCCAAACTGTACAACCAAATGTGCTCATATACTGGGTCCTTTTGCACCAATATTGCTACCTCCAGCACGGTTAAAAGAAAAACACTCTCTACTGCCTACCGGGTGTATATTATTTTCTCTTTGTTTAAATCAGTGTTTTAGTGAGGTGGACTTGAGAATGCACCTGCTCTAGCTTTCTGTATAAGTGTTCGATAAACATTGGTTTCACAACATGGGTGGCACGGTGGCGCAGCGGTAGAGTTGCTGCCTTACAGCGCTTGCAGCGCCAGAGACCCGGGTTCGATCCCGACTATGGATGGTGTCTGTATGGAGTTTGTACGTTCTCCCCGTGACCTGCGTGGGTTTTCTCCGAGATCTTTGGTGTCCTCCCACACTCCAAAGGCGTACAGGTTTGTAGGTTAATTGGCTTGGTATGTGTAAATTGTGTGGGACTGTGTGTGTGTAGGATAGTGATAATGTGCGGGGATCGCTGGTCGATGCGGTCTCGGTGCGGACTCAGTGGGCTGAAGGGCCTGTTTCTGCGTTGTAGCCCTAAAACTAAAACTAAAGCATTGGAATTGAAGGGTGTGTCTCCATTTGTCTTTGTGGGAAATGTGGACAATAAGATGCCAAATATGAGTGCCATGCCTTCTTTCTATCTGGCATAATTTCATTCACTCTTGATTAGTGTGTGTGAGAAAAAGGGCAAATAATTCCAGATAGAAATTTCTTGGCGACAGCTGGCTTGTCACCAGGTATCGTAGCTTCTTGCGGGCGCTGTCGTATGCTGTCCCCAGGTTTGCTAGGTTGTCGCAGATGCATTTAGAAGCACGTAATATTAAATTAAGAAAAGGCATTTGAAGATACCAGAAGATAATTTTGTTTAACCAATTTATTTACCGTCAGGACATTTGACAGGTAGATTGGAGCCGACAGTTTGACGGTCAGGTAAGCGTGGGAATTTCGCGATGTTTCCGAAGACGGTGTAATCTCTTAGCCAGGTACTAATTTCACAAAAAAAGTAACTTGTATCGACCTGCCTCGGCATTGCCGTGGTCATTGTCGTAGGGTAAAAGAAAATGTTGCCGATCTGCTACGACTTTGACAGTCGCCGGCAGTCGCCTTAAAAATCGCGTAACTGGGACAGGCCCTTTAGGTGAACCACACGCAGACTTGTCCTGCAGCATTTGTGTCAGGACGGAACAAAAATTACAATGCCCAGGTAGATTCTTCAGCACAACTATTTAATACTGAAAAGTACCGACGAATGGTACCAACCCAAATGTCACCCATCCATATTCTCCAGAGATGCTGCCTGACTTGCTGAGTTACTCCAGCGCGCTGTCTTTTAGGATGGAGCTGAGCTGTGACAGCGGAGGTGAAACAACATTGGCTGGAGCTTCATCACCAGTGATGATCTTGGGCTGATATTGCCACGTGACAACTGGTTGCCGCAGGGAAAGAACATCCCACTGGTTTCACAACTAAACACTTTCTAACTACACCCACACCAATCTTTCAGCAGACCGCTCTTATTTTCCTTCATGTTATTTTCAACTTTTGTTTCTCACACTCCCCCCTTAACCTCCCACTCATTGCCTGACCCTTCGAGATGAAAGGAAAGTGAGTGTGAAAGATGCTGGAGAGTGAGAAATCGGTGGCTGCTCTGCCAAGTTGTGCCAAGGTTGCCGAAGCCCCAAGAACTTGCTCCTATGTTCTCAATCCCCCCCTGTGAATGTTCCCTTTCTAAGCACTCCACCTCCTCCTCCCATAAGCTCGGATTCCACTGCTTTTGTTGACTATTTCCAACTCAGTTTCTTTCTCTTCTCTCTGACTTCCTCTTCTCCCTCTTCTACTCTTTCACAGGCACTCCCCGACTTATGTAAAGGGTTACGTTCTGTGAGCCCTCAGGTAAGTCAGCTTTCTTACGTAGGTCGGAATCACCATCCCCACCCCATGCCCGAAATAACTCACTGAGTCTGAAGAAGGGTCTCGACCCAAAACTTCACCTGTCCATGTACTCCAAAGGAGACTGCCTGGCCCGCTGAGTTACTCCAGCGCTTTGAGTCCGCCACAGAGTATAAACTGTCTGGGTGGCGTCTGGGTGAGCTTTGCCGGCCTGAGTTTCATCTCACCATTGGCGGGCACTTTCTGTGATGGGGCACTTTCTGCGGTGCACGGCTCTCCGAGTAAGCAGCGCCATCATTGCCAGCTTGCCACCAAAGTTGGCGCTGCGTGGTTGCTTGAGATTGCACAGATGTTTTCATTCGTGTGCACCGGTGGTTGTGTCAGGCAGTGTTGGGGGATGCGTAGTGGCTGTGATTGAGGCGGAAGAGCATCATTTTCACCGCTTTTAAAACCAGCGCTAACCCCAAGACGCAAAAACACCACTTTAACGCCCCTTGTTATGGAGCAGATACATTTCAAGGGCAAGATTCCTTTAGTTTGCTGCATATCTTCTCTCCTTGAACAAACTGAGTACATACAGTACAGGGTGGTGGGTGTATGGAACAAGCTGCCAGATGAGGTAGTTGAGGCAGGGACTATCCCAACATTTAAGAAACAATTAGACAGGTACATGGAAAGGACAGGTTTGGAGGGATATGGACCAAACGTGGGAAGGTAGGACTAGTGTAGCTGGGACATGTTGGCCGGTGTGGGCAAGTTGGGCCGAAGGGCCTGTTTCCACACTGTATCACTCTATGACTCTGTTAAAAAACTCAAGGTGGGGGGTGGCTCGGGATACTTTCCCTTCACTTGGGGGAATGTACCACTTTCTGCAAATTACCAGCATTCTGCTGCAAATTACAGTCATTAATAAAGGTCAAATGACTCATCAATTTCTGTTTAGTAAATTTGCAACATTTCTTCAAGCACATACATCACTGGGCAGCACAAACATCAAATTACTGTGTAAGGAAGAGGCTAGTGTTCATTTGTTCTTATCAACTGATTATATCCATCTAATTATCTGTGCAGCTAAAAGATTTCCACCGAGCAGGAGTTTGCTGCATTTTGGTATGTGCATTGCATGTCCATTATTCCCAGATTAAAGTGTGAGTGTGGAAGTTCTCTACACGTAATAAACCTGGTCATCTCAGACTTCACCTGTGTGTGTTTGTGTTAGTGGAGCCTCACAGTGCTGGAGACCAGAGTTCTATCCTGACCCTGGGTGCTGTGTGTGTGTGTGTGGAGTTTGGGCATTCTTCCTGTGACCGTACAGATACTCAAGTGCCCTCCCCCATCCCAAAGTTGTGAGGGTTGGTGGGTAAATTGGCCTCTGTATATTTGACTCTTGCGTGTAGGTTTGCGGTGGAATCTGGGGGAAGTAGAGGAGAATGTGGGGAGAATTAAAAATGACATTAATGAGAGTTGGTGGGAATGGGTGGTGATGGTTAGCAGGGACTCGGTGGCCAAAGTATAGTAAGTTCCATGGAACTTGGCCTCTAGTTATCTTGGATGCATTTGCCACTGCATCTAGGTCGTGCTCTGTCAAATCCATATGGTGACTGGTATTTGTGGAATGCTAGTGCATGTCAGAAGTAGTCACTGTCAGGTATCTTTCCCCTCCCTTGCCTGGAAAGACAGAGCCCTGTTTCCTCACTTGGTCAGTCAGGAGCCCACAAGTGTTCTCCTCAGGGATACTGGAAATGTTCCTGGTTTCCCATGTCCTGCAGGAGAAGCACACCAGTGCCCAAACTGCTGCACTAAGTCCAAAGTAGAGTTACAAAACAAAACAGATCTTATCTTACTTTGACATCATCTGACATTCAGCCTTCTCGCCTAAGCCTCACGAGGCAAAGTCTCAGCACTTACCCTCAAACACAGCACTTGGACCACAGCCTCTCCCAAAATGGCTACTCCCAAATGGCCACTCCATTTGTGTCTGTCTTTTATACACCACCAGGTGCAGACACTTGGGAAGCTAATGGATCATCAGCCATGATCGTATTGAATAGGACTCAAAGGGCTCAAAGGGCTGAACGGCCTATTCCTGCACCTATTTTTCTATGTTTCTATATTTCTATAATGGCTGCTTTTTAAATCTCCCACGTTGCTCCTCCTCTCAGCTGCCCACTCACAAGTGAATCTAGCCTGGCCTCACACTTATGGCTGCTCTTTAGATTCATACATGTGACTCCAGATTCACAGCTGTGTGATTGGAGTCCCAATGCTTTGAAATGGCCTTGCAAGCAGGGCGAATCAACAATCCAAGCAGGCCTTGCAATTTGTCATCCGTGTCCTGTGAATAAATATTTAGAGGAAAACTGAAGGAGATAGACAAAAAGATCAGCATCAAAAGGGCGGCACGGTGGCGAGTTGCTGCCTTACAGCGAATGCAGCGCCGGAGACTCAGGTTCGATCCTGACTACGGGCGCCGTCTGTACGGAGTTTGTACGTTCTCCCCGTAACCTGTGTGGGTTTTCTCCGAGATCTTCGGTTTCCTCCCACACTCCAAAGGCGTACAGGTATGTAGGTTAATTGACGGGATAAATGTAAAAATTGTCCCTAGTGTGTGTAGGATAGTGTTAGTGTGCGGGGATCGCTGGGCGGCACGGACTCGGTGGGCCGAAGGGTCTGTTTCCGCGCTGTATCTCTAAATTGAAAAAAAACCAAAATCTAAAATAACTTTAAAGTTACTGTGCGATTAAAGGTATTTTGATGCTGATGTTTTTGCCTATTTCCTTCAGTTTTCTATGTTTGCTAACTTCATGAAATTAGCCAGGTGGATTATCCAGCATTTATTTCCCTGTACAAAGTACTTGAGTAAAGGGTGCATGAGCACTAAGGTGATGTTTGACCAAATCTTGCATTGGGGACTATATTTAATATTTACACAGTGTGGCTTCAAAGTTCTTTCCTGTAAACATACCGCACTTCTGTTACATTTAATTTAGTTTAACTTCCAAATATTTAAATATAGGATAAACTGAGAGTCTCTTTTCAGGTAACAGAATACTATAATTCTCTAGGAAGCACTCTCAAATGCACCTCTCTAATATTCCAAAAACTGACAGGGAATTAGTGATTTAAGTTTCTGTATTTGCGAATTCACTTCTTTAGTATTTATTTTAAATTATCAGGGAAATCCTAGAAATAAAATTTGGTATAATACATCTTGATTCCAAATTGCTCCCCAAGAAAAATAAAATTCAAACCACACTGACACATTTTAAGGATTAAAATATTCCCGTTTTCCAATGTATTTGATTGCCATGAAACTAGCTACCTATCCACACAAGCGCTGAACTTCCATTGTTGTTCCAAAAGTCTAGACCCAAAGTAACTTAATCAAAAGTCAGCTTTTCCAAACTTGGCATCGACCGACCTTGATTTCTTTGTTTATCTTGCCTTCCATTAGCCAAAGGCTTGTGCGCAGCCAACATAATTGTCTGTCAAGGGTTTGCTGTTGTCAGATTCTGCTTAATGATAGCTCTAAGACAAGATTGCGAATGTTTGCTGTAAGATGTTGGACTTAATTTCTTTTTTTATTTGAATTCCCCAGCTGCGTGGTGAGAATCGAGCTCATGTCTCCCAATCAGTAGCCCAGGCCTCTAGCACAAATTCATAATTTAACGTCGATAAACTGGAGAGATTAACGGGAATTTAACTGGAGGGTCCTCTCCAGTTCCAATCGGAACAACACTCAAATAGCCAACTTGAATGAACAAATCTACAGACCTGTGATTGAATGTCGGTTTGTGTGGATGCAGTTCCATTCATTTTGGCAGGCGCATGCTATGTTATTTGACCACATCTTTCACCTGAGGAGGAAAACAATAGCAATGTATACTTGTTTCAGGGGAATTAAATTGTCGTTTGTTAAACTGTTCACACACCAACTCTCTTATAAAGGGCGCAGGAGCGTGGAGCGTTCACTCAAATGCGAGGTTTAAGTTCTGATGAAATTCTAAAGAAGTGGGGACCCATTCATTTGAACAACGCGGACAAAGAGGAAATTTGGCACGGTCATGAATTGGGAGATTTGGGCTTTGGCGAGATAAAATGTGAAGTAAACCAATGGCAGAGACAACATTTCCAGCAGCGCATCCATGAAGCAAGTGGGTAGTTAAAAAATAAAGTTATTAAAGCGTAGAAAGAACAAAATGGATCATGCTTTCAAGGAGCTGGCATTTGCTTCATCCTGTCCTATAATTTTCTGTGATTTATAGCCATCATTGCTTGATCAGAAGACAGGCTAATTCCACACCCTCATCCATCTGGCTTGGTTTGAATATTCATCTCTCCAGCTGTCTCCTTTCCCTAGCCTGCTCCCCAAGCTACATTTTGAAACCAAGAAGAACGTATTTTCATTTTAAAATAGCATGCAAAGCCAATCGCATCCAGATTATTTTGTAGCAAAATAATCAATTGTGACAAAATGCTAAACATTGCTGGGAATTGCATGAAAGGACCACAGATGAGCAAGAAATTTGCTCTCGATTCACAAATGTACGAGGCAAACATTTCGCTTGGAAATTCAAACAGATGACTGAAATAGCATCTTTAAATTTAACTCACCAATTTAAACTTCAGCAAACCTCATTTACTAAATGCATGGTTATTTATTTGTAGGTTAGAATGCTGACTGGGCACTATCAATGTTTTAGAGTTACCTCTCCCCTCAAAGAACAAAGTTGCCAATGAAAGGACTTCATATTTCTCTCGTATTCAGGAGTCCCAATCCATCCTCCAGCCTCCCACCTTTCTATGTCTATCCATTACTAACTGGAGACGACCATTCTCCCACTGCTTTTACTCTCTCTGAGCTACCCCCCCCCCCCCCCCACCTCAGAAAACTTGCATAACTCCACTCAGTCAGACCCAATCCTCACATTGTGATCAAACCCACTGACATGGGTAGTACTGTGGGTGTGGGTGAATTGACCCCCTACTTCACAGTTTGAATTTCAGCTGCTCCTGGCCCATGACCCCACCACTCAACATCAGGCCACTGTCTGCCACATGCCTCACTTCCTATATACACCTTCCTTTCACAGCCTCCAGCTTCATACACCCCCACTTCTGCACAGCCCACTTTTATACAGTTACTAGACCGTGGACCCGTTGGGCCCAAACCTCTCCTGCATTGGTGCAACACTCTCTCCTCCCCCCCTCCCCCCACCCTTCTCCCCCCCTCCCCCCACCCTTCTTCCCCCCTCCCCCCACCCTTCTCCCCCCCACTATCCCTGAGGCTGTGGAGGTCAAGTGTATGGATATTTTTAAGGCAGAGATAGATAGATTCTTGATTAGTACAAGTGCCAGGGATTATAGGGAGAAGGCAGGAGAACGGGGTTAGGAGGGAGAAATAGATCAGCCATGATTGAATGGCGTAGACTTGATGGGTCGAATGGCATAATTCTGCTCCTATCACTGATAATGTTATGACCTTATCACCTCTCATATTGTTCCACGTGCAAGTGGGAGGAACAGCACCTAACTTCCATCTGCCACATTGCAGTTTACAGCACTCAACTTCAAATAACCAGCCTTCTCAGTTTGTGTAAAATCTGTCCCTTTCTGATGAAAGCTCATCAACCTATAACTTCATGTTCTCTCTCCTTTGATGCTGCCAGATGATCCGAGAGCTTCCTGGATTCTTTCTCATGTCAAATGTCCAGCAACCTGTGTTGTTTTCTCTCACAATGCCAGCAGAAGGCCAGTACGACACCTCTGCTTCCAGAGAAGATTACAGAGATTTGGTACGTCAGAGAGGATTCTCTTGAACTTCCGCAGGTGTACAGGAGAGAGAGAGTATTGACTGGTTGCATCCTGGCCTGGTTAGGCAACTTGAATGCCCAGAGCGAAAAAGGCAGCCAGCGTGATCAGAGACCCACACCACCCAGGCCACATACTCATTTCACCCCTGCCATCAGGAAGAAGGTACTGGAGCCTGAAAACTGTAACGTCCAGGTTCAGGAACAGCTTCTTCCCTCCAGCCATTCAGCTATTAAACATTACAACCTCAAATAAGCTCTGAACTACATAGACTATCTATTTACTAAAACCCTCGTTTGTTTGTTCCTGAACTGCAGCCAAAATGGTACACGATGGTGCAACAATTTTAGGCCCACCTTACTCACCGTTGTCCCTTTGGATCTAATGGAAGACGTTTCATTGAAATCGGTGTTATATTTTTTAAGTTATTCACATTTTAAAGTTTAAATCTATCTCTGAAAGAGGAGAGGGTGGAGGGAGGGGGGAGGGAGGGGAGAGAGGAGGGGAGGGGAATGGGGGAGGGGAAGGGGAGGGGGGTGGAGGGAGAGGGGAGAGGGAGGATAAGGGGGGTTAAGGGGGATGGAGTGATGGGAGGGGAAGGGGGAAGGGGAGGGGAAGGGGGAGAGGGGAGTGGGGGGGAGGAGGGAGGAGGGAGGGAGGGGAGGGGCAGGGGGGGGGGGGAGGAGAGGGTGCTGTACCAATGCAGGAGGTTTGCAATCAACAAGACTTCACCACCGTCTCAGCTAGCATCAGTGTGGCACCGTGACAGAGTCACTACCTTACAGCGCCAGAGACTCGGGTTCGATCCTGGATATGGGTGCTGTCTGTACAGAGTTTGTACTTTTCCCTGTGAGCATGTGGGTTTTCTCCAGGTGCTCCAGTTTCCTCCCACATTCCAAAGACGTACAGGTTTGTAGGTTAATTAATTGGCTTCTGTAAATTGTCACTAGTTGTAGGATAGAACTCGTGTACGGGTGTTCACTGGCTGGCATGGACTCGGTGGGCTGAAGGGCCTGTATCTCTATACTAAACCTCTGTGTCATCAGTGTCTGGTCTTCACCCTAATAAAGACATTCCCATCATTTAATCCATCTCTCCCCTATCTCTGTAATGCAAAGTATCTTATAATTTACGTTTCCTACTTTGTTTGAAAGGTTATCGGCCTGAATCATTCATTCTGCTTCACTTCCCACAGATGTTGTCTGGCCTGAGTATTTCCACCATTTTTCATTCCGATTTGTGAAACAAAAGAACTGATGCAGGAAGACGGAGGAGAATGCACACTAGAAATTCGACAATATAAAATTCAGCAGTGACTTCTTGTGTTTTAAATAATTTATTTAGCTGTTCACCTGCTAACTACTCACTTTGTCATCTGTGTGAGCTTCTATTGCACAAATTGGAAAATTTGTGACAATAAACTAAACTGAAAGGATTGGAGAATTCGCAATATTCTGGCCAATCACTTCACTTACAGAGTGATGGCACCTCAAATGGAATCACGTAGCAGCCTACGCACTGGCTCCACATGTGATAGCAAACTGTATCTGGGCAAACCGTTCTCATGTGAGTGGAGCTGTAACAGAGACATAATGTCAAGAATTTGCATGACGTGCAATTTCAATGCAAAAGTGAAACAAGGTTTGTGCCTTCAACACATGCTTAAGCTATCGTTTACATTTTGATCAAAAAAACAAACTGCTGGAGGAATGCTATGGGCCGGGCAGCAGTGGAGGAGAATGGACATGATGGTTCCAGTCGACACCCTTCTTCAGACTAATGGAATAGAGGGGCGATAGGTCTTAGCAAGAGGTTAGGGGAAGGATCGGGGCAGGCGATAGGTGATTAGCAGACGAGGGAGAGAAGGTGGAGATAGTAACCATGGGAGGCGATTAATGGAGAAGATAAAAGGTGCAAATGGTGGAATCTGATAAGAAAGGTGGTGAGAGGAATGTAGAACCTGCCTAGGGGTGGTTTAAAAGGGAGGGGAGGGGATGAGAGAGGAGGGAGGAGGGAGGAGGGAGGAGGGAGGAGGGAAGAGGGAGGAGGGAGGAGAGAGGAGAGAGGAGAGAGGAGAGAGGAGAATTGGAGTAAGATGAGGTGAGAGATAAATGGATGGATGAAGTGCATGCAATTTAATGTTCATGCAATGTTGCTCTTCCAGTTTGCATGTGGCCTCACCCAGGCAGTGCAAGAGGTCGAGGGCAGACAGGTCAGTGTAGGAATGGGAAGGGAAATTAAACGGGTTAGAAAACCAGCAGCTCCAGCTGGCCCAGGCAGACAGAGTGTCTCCACTGTTTAAATTATGCTGGTGCTCAATGGAACTTAGTGTGTACTTTTTCAAAACAACTTACACCAGACTAAAAGTTAGTAGTTGCAGGTCATATATTCAAATTGTTTATAACGCAATTAATTAAAAATGAATGAAACATAAAATGAACAGAAATGGCAACTAAATGAATATATTGTAGCTGTAGCGACCATAGAGAATGGTCCAGGTCGTCGAACCCTCGGATTGGCCAGCGAGGTCACGTGGGAACGCGACCATGAGGATTGGTCCAGCAAACGACATCGCTGATTGGCCAGCGATGTCAGGTGCGCGTTTGGCGCCCGATTTAGCCAGTTCGGCGAAGTCTTCAAGGAAGACAGTAAGTTTATATTGGTTGTCCTGTAACTTGTTGTTTTGATTCTGTATTCGTGTATTGCGGCTGCAATAAACTTCGTCTACAACTAGCAAGTTTCGGACTCGCCATATTGGTGACCCCGAACGTGATCTGGACGATCACCAACTGAGCAGGAACCCGACGCCTCGTTGACGATGACCGAGCAGGGCACACCGGAGTCAGGCGCGGCAGGCGTTCATCTTCCGTTATTTTGGACGTACGCACCGCAAGCTTGGTTTATCCACGCCGAGGCTCAATTCCACATAAAGAAGGTGTCGGACGATTCCACGAAGTACTTCTACCTCGTCAGCGCCCTATCGCCGGACACAACCAAGCGCATGATGCGGTTTATCATAACTTCACCTGCGGAAGACAAATACGAAACCATGAAGAAGGCATTACTGCGAACCTTCGGGTTAAATAAGCATGGTGGTGCGGCAAAACTTCTGCACCTACCGGAGCTTGGAGACCAACTGCCTTCCGTCCGCATGGCTGAAATGATGGTGCTAGCCGGTGAGCATACGGATTGCCCGATGTTTGAACAGGCATTCCGCGAGAAACTTCCCGAGGATGTCCGACTGCTGCTTACGGATTGTTCTTTTAAGGACCCCGAAGCATATGCAGCGAAAGCGGACGCGCTCATAGCGGGAAAAAACAAGGCCAGTGATTCCATCAACAAAGTCTCGACATCGGTGACCACGCCACAGCGACGGAAAGATGGCGCCACGTCTCCCGCCAATTCCCCGAAAGCCCGCCAAAAAGATCCGCACAAGCGCGGCTGGTGCTATTATCACCTACGATGGGGTAACGAATCCCGCAACTGTCGTTTGCCTTGTACCTTCGCGGGAAATGCCTCGGCCGATCGTACATAGGGGCAGTTACGATTGGCCAGAACCGGCGCCTCTATGTCCATGATCGATTCACGGACACAGAATTTTTGGTAGACACCGGAGCCATCGTCAGCATAGTGCCGCCGACCGACCTCGAAACCAGATCGGGTAAGACAGGTCCCACCCTCATCGCGGTTAACGGCAGCCCAATTCGCACTTTCGGCACACGGAAGATGTCCCTTGCTTTAGGCCTCCGCACGTACGAATGGCCATTCATCATAGCCGACGTCAAACAAGCGATCCTGGGCGCAGATTTTCTCTGGGCTTTTTCACTGGTTCCTGATGTCCGCGGTAACGACCTCCGACCCGCTGCTGAAGACGAGCACGTCGCTCCGGCAATCGCCTCCTCGCCCAGCCCTACTGTCCAGGCCGTCGTCGCGGCCCCCGACTCGTATGCTGCGATTCTGGCAGAGTTCCTAGAGCTGCTCGTCCAACGTTTTGACGCACCTTCAGCTAAGCACGGTGTAGTCCATCACATCCGCACTGAAGGCCCTCCCGTTTTCGCTCGGGCCAGGAGACTACCGCCAGACAAACTGGTGGTGGCACGGGCGGAGTTCAGGAAGATGGAGGAAATGGGAATTGTTCGTCAGTCTGACAGCCCGTGGGCCTCGCCGTTACACATGGTCTCCAAGGCATCTGGGGGGTGGAGGCCATGTGGCGATTATCGGCGTCTCAATGCTGTCACCACGGCTGATCGCTACCCCATACCGCACCTACAGGACTTTTCATCTGGACTGGAAGGAGCGGTGGTGTTTTCCAAAATCGATTTGGTGCGAGGATACCATCAGATTCCGGTGCGACCGGAGGACATACAAAAAACTGCAACTATTACTCCGTTCGGGTTGTTTGAATGGTTGCGTATGCCTTTCGGTTTAAAGAACGCGGCACAGGCTTTCCAGCGACTGATGGACCGCGTGGGTAGGGGTTTACCCTTTGTGTTTATTTATTTAGACGACATCCTGGTAGCCAGCCCCTCAGTGCAAGAACACCAGGCCCATTTGCGGACCGTGTTCCAGCGGCTCCAAGACCACGGGCTCATTATTCAACCCTCCAAATGTCAATTCGGCCTGCCTGCTCTCGATTTTCTAGGTCACAGAATTACCTCTGCCGGCGCTGTCCCTTTGCCAGAGAAGGTGGAGGCTATCCGGGCTTTCCCCAGGCCTACCACAGTAAAAGGGCTGCAGGAGTTCGTAGGCATGGTTAATTTCTACCATAGATTCGTTCCGGCAGCGGCGCGAGTCCTGCGCCCACTTTTCCAATGCCTTGCAGGTAATCCGGTAGAGTTGTTGTGGTCCCCGGCCGCAGAGTCGGCTTTTACGGCAGCTAAGGCAGCCTTGGCAGACGCCACCATGCTGGTCCATCCGAGCCCCTCCGCCCCCACGGCCCTGACGGTTGACGCCTCTGACGTGGCGGTGGGCGGGGTTCTGGAGCAGCAGGTTGGTGGCCGTTGGCAGCCTTTAGCGTTTTTCAGCCGGCATCTAAATTCGGCCGAGCTGAAATATAGCGCATTTGACCGAGAGCTTCTAGCTCTCCATTTAGCTGTCCGTCATTTCAGGTATTTCCTCGAGGGCCGCCCATTTGTGGCATTTACGGACCACAAGCCATTAACATTTGCTTTTTTGAAATTGTCTGACCCATGGTCGGCCCGCCAGCAGCGGCACCTGACTGCTATCTCAGAATTTACTACAGATGTCCGTCATATCGCGGGTAAGCTGAATGCCGTTGCTGACGCCCTGTCTAGACCTGCTTTTCCCCCTATTTCGGCGGTGGACTGCGAAGTGGATCCCCAGGAGCTCGCGGAGGCACAGCTCCTGGCGGATACCGTTTCGACGTACCAGTCCACCACTTCGGGATTGAAGTTGGCCCAGGTAGCTTGTGGGTCGGAGGGCACGAAAGTCTGGTGCGATGTTTCTCTTCCTCGCCCCAGGCCGGTAGTACCGCCCTCCCTTCAGCGCCGGGTTTTCGATGCCATTCATGGGCTGGCACACCCGTCCATCCGCTCCACCTCTGCCTTGGTGGCAGCGAGGTTTGTCTGGCATGGCCTGCGGAAACAGGTAGCGGGATGGGCACGTTCCTGCGTGCCCTGTCAGACCGCTAAGGTCCAGCGCCACGTCCAGCCCCCCGTACAGGATTTCGAAGTCCCGGCTTTTCGTTTTTTCCACATCCACGTGGATTTGGTCGGGCCTTTGCCTTCCTCCCGGGGCTACACCCACCTCCTCACGGTGGTGGATCGGTTCACCCGGTGGCCAGAGGCTTTCCCATTGTGTGATATCTCGTCAGCGTCTTGTGCTAGGACTTTGGCCCTTCACTGGGTAGCTCGTTTCGGGGTCCCGGCAGTTATTACAACTGACAGAGGACCACAGTTCACTTCGTCCCTCTGGGCCGCGCTGGCGGAACTGTACAGGTCCAAATTGCAACCCACAACTGCATATCACCCCCAGGCAAATGGACTCGTAGAAAGGTTCCACCGCCAACTTAAGGCGTCCCTCTGTGCAAGGCTTGAAGGCCCAGACTGGGTAGACCAACTCCCTTGGGTTCTGTTGGGCATCCGGACGGCTCCTAAGCCAGATCTCGGTGCGTCGTCCGCAGAGCTGGTGTATGGCTCGACCCTTCGAGTACCTGGAGATCTGTTTCCGGACACTTCAGCCCTGCTCCCTACAGTCCCATCAGCGTTAGCAGCTCTCCGGGAACGGGTGGGCTCCCTGGCTCCAGTGCCGACTTCACGTCATGGGTGTCCCATGGTACATGAACCGTCTTCCCTGAAGGACTGTGAGTTTGTTTTTTTGCGTAAAGATGCCCATCGCGCCCCGTTGCAGAGGATCTATCAAGGGCCGTTTCGGGTTTTACGTAAGGGAACGGCTACTTTCACCTTAGACATGGGCGGCAAGAGTGAACTCGTCTCGGTGTCCCGGCTCAAACCTGCCCATTTGGACCCAGATCAACCAGTCCTGGTCGGTCAAACCCCTAGAAGAGGCCGACCTCCGTTAGTTCTGCCCAGTCCACAAACCCCCATTCCGACAGTTCCTCCGGGACCTCCAGTTTCGGCAGTTCCCCTAGGACCCCCCGTTTCGGCAGTTCCTCCAGGACCCCCCGTTCCGGTAGTTCCTCCAGAACCTCCCGTTCCGGCTGTTCCACCAAGTCCGGAACCTCCGGCTCCTGTGGTTCAGGCTGTCCCTCTCCGTACTCGTTATGGTCGCGAAATCCGGCTCCCTGCTAGGTTCCGCACCTCGGGTTCTGGGGGGGGTCATGTAGCGACCATAGAGAATGGTCCAGGTCGTCGAACCCTCGGATTGGCCAGCGAGGTCACGTGGGAACGCGACCATGAGGATTGGTCCAGCAAACGACATCGCTGATTGGCCAGCGATGTCAGGTGCGCGTTTGGCGCCCGATTTAGCCAGTTCGGCGAAGTCTTCAAGGAAGACAGTAAGTTTATATTGGTTGTCCTGTAACTTGTTGTTTTGATTCTGTATTCGTGTATTGCGGCTGCAATAAACTTCGTCTACAACTAGCAAGTTTCGGACTCGCCATATAGCGACCATAGAGAGTGGTACTAGTTGTCGAACCCTCAGATTGGCCAGCAAGGTCACGTGTGGGTGCGACCGTAAGGATTGGTCCAGGGAGTGAGACCGCTGATTGGACAGCGTCGTCACGTGCGGTTTTGGCGCCCAAAAGGTTCAGTTGGGAGACGTCTTCGAAGAGAATAGTTAGTTTTTGATGGTTGTCTGTAATCTCGTTAAGTAAACTTTGTGATCGAATATTGCTGTCGCAATAAACAAAGAACGAGCCTCCAGACTCGCCATATTGGTGACCCCGACGTGATCCAGCCGATCACCTACCATGAGTGAACAAGACGCCTCGGTTTTGGCTCCTACGCCCAGCACACCGGAGCTAAGCGCGGTCAGCGTTCACCTTCCGTCGTTTTGGGCACATCAACCACAACCTTGGTTTGTCCATACCGAAGCCCAGTTTCACTTAAGAAACATCTCAGCAGACGCGACAAAGTACTACTACCTCGTCAGCGCTCTATCGCCGGAGACGACCGCGCGGGTGATGCGGTTCATCGTCAACCCTCCCGCAGAAGACAAGTACGAGACCATGTTGTTATGAACCTTCGGATTCAGTAGGCATGACCGAGCTAAGAGGCTTATGCACCTACCGGATATCGGAGATCGGCTGCCGTCCGTTCTCATGGCTGAAATGTTAGCGCTAGCAGGCGAACACACGGATTGCCTCATGTTCGAGCAGGCATTCCGAGAGAAGCTTCCCGAAGATGTCAAACTCATGCTCACGGATTGTTCTTTTAAGGACCCCATGGCATATGCAGAAAAAGCCGATGCGCTCATGGCGTTCAAATCAAAAAGAAGCAGTTCAATCAACAAGGTCTCGACATCAGCGACCGCGCCACAGCAGCATCAAGATGGCGCCGCTTCTCCCGCCATTTCTCCAAAAGCCCGCCAAAACGATCCGCACAAGCGTGGCTGGTGCTATTACCATCTACGATGGGGTGGAGAATCCCACAACTGCCGCTCACCTTGTACCTTCTCGGGAAATGCCTCGGCCGATCGTACATAGAGGCCGTTGCGATTGGCCAGAACCGACGCCTCTACGTCCGAGATCGATTCACGGACACAGAATTTTTGGTTGACACGGGAGCCATAGTCAGTATCGTACCGCCGACTGACCTCGAGACCAGATCGGGTAAGACAGGTCCTACCCTCATCGCGGTTAACGGCAGCCCCATCCGCACGTACGGTACGCGGACAATGTCCCTGGCTTTAGGCATCCGCACGTACGAATGGCCATTCATTATCGCGGACGTCAGCCAGGCAATCCTAGGCGCAGATTTCCTCTGGGCCTTTTCACTAGTCCCCGATGTCCGCTGTAACGACCTCCGACCCTCCGCCAGCAGCGATGAGCCCGTTGCTCCGCCGGCCGCCACCCCGCCCAGCCCGACTGTCCAGGCCGTCGTCACGGCCCCGACCCATATGCTGAGGTCCTGGCGGAGTTGTCAGAGCTGCTCATCCAACGGTTCGACGCCCCTTCGGCCAGGCACGGCGTGGTCCACCACATCCGCACCGAGGGCCCCCCTGTTTTCGCTCGGGCCCGGAGGTTACCGCCCGACAAGCTGGTGGTGGCGCGGGCAGAATTCTGGAAGATGGAAGAAATGGGCATTGTCCGTCAGTCCGACAGCCCGTGGGCCTCGCCGTTGCATATGGTCTCCAAAGCATCTGGGGGGTGGAGACCATGCGGCGATTACCGGCGCCTCAATGCCGTCACCACGGCTGACCGCTACCCCATACCGCACCTGCAGGACTTCTCGTCTGGGCTGGAAGGTGCCGTGGTGTTCTCCAAGATCGATTTGGTGCGGGGATACCACCAGATCCCTGTGCGTCCGGAGGACATACCAAAAACTGCCACGATCACTCCGTTCAGGTTGTTCGAATGGTTGCGCATGCCTTTCGGTTTAAAGAACGCGGCACAGGCTTTCCAGCGACTGATGGACCGTGTGGGTCGAGATTTGCCTTTTGTGTTCATTTATTTAGATGATATCCTGGTCGCCAGCCCCTCGGAGCAGGAACACCTGGCCCACTTGAGGACTGTATACTGGCGGCTCGAAGAACACGGGCTCATCATCCAACCCTCCAAATGTCAATTTGGCCTCCCTTCTCTCGATTTCTTAGGGCACAGAATCACCCCTGCCGGCGCCACCCCTTTGCCCGAGAAGGTGGAGGCTATCCGTGCATTCCCGCGGCCCACCACAGTGAAGGGTCTGCAAGAGTTCGTGGGCATGGTGAACTTCTACCATATGTTCGTCCCGGCAGCAGCGCGGGTCATGCGCCCGCTCTTCCAGTGCCTCGCGGGTAAACCTGTAGAGTTGGTATGGTCCTCGGCCGCGGAGTCGGCCTTTGCAGCAGCTAAGGCGGCTTTGGCAGACGCCACCATGCTGGTCCACCCGAGCGCCTCCGCCCCCACGGCCCTGACGGTTGAAGCGTCTGACGTGGCGGTGGGAGGGGTTTTGGAACAGCAGGTCGGTGGCCTTTGGCAGCACTTGCCGTTTTTCAGCCGGCAACTGAGTTCGGCTGAGCTGAAGTATAGCGCCTTTGACCGAGAGCTTCTGGCTCTCTACTTAGCTGTCCATCACTTTAGGTATTTCCTTGAAGGCCGCCCGTTTGTGACCTTTACGGACCATAAACCGTTAACTTTTGCTTTTTCCAAATTGTCCGACCCATGTTCGGCCCGCCAGCAGCGGCACCTGACTGCCATCTCTGAGTTTACCACCGATGTCCGTCATGTCGCGGGTAAGCTTAATGCCGTTGCTGACGCCCTGTCTCGGCCTGCTGTTTCCCCCATTTCAGCGGTGGACTGCGAGGTGGATCCCCAGGAGCTTGCGGAGGCACAGCTTCTGGCGGATACCGCCTCGGTATACCAGTCCGCCACTTCAGGGTTGAAGTTGGCCCAGGTGGCCGGAGGGCCGGAGGGCACAAAAGTCTGGTGTGATGTTTCCCTCCCCCGTCCTAGGCCGGTGGTGCCGCCCTCCCTTCAGCGCCGGGTGTTTGATGCCATTCACGGGCTGGCGCACCCGTCCATCCGCTCCACCTCTGCCTTAGTAGCCGCTCGGTTTGTGTGGCATGGCCTGCGAAAGCAGGTAGCGGCTTGGGCCCGTTCCTGCGTTCCCTGCCAAACCGCTAAAGTCCAACGCCATGTCCAGCCCCCGGTACAAGAGTTTACGGTCCCAGCGGTCCGTTTTTTCCATATTCACGTGGATTTAGTCGGACCTTTACCTTCCTCCCGGGGCTACACCCATCTGCTCACGGTGGTGGATCGGTTCACCCGGTGGCCGGAGGCTTTCCCATTGTCAGATACCTCTGCTGCCTCTTGTGCCAGGGCCCTGGCCCTCCATTGGGTGGCCCGTTTCGGGGTTCCGTCTGTTATTACCACCGACAGAGGGCCACAGTTCACCTCTACCCTCTGGGCCACGCTACCAGAGCTGTACAGTTGCCGGTTGCAGCACACCACGGCGTACCACCCTCAGGCTAATGGGCTCGTGGAGAGGTTCCATCGACAACTCAAGGCGGCCCTCAGTGTGAGGCTGGAGGACCCGGACTGGGTAGACCAACTTCCCTGGGTCCTTTTGGGCATCCGGACCACTCCTAAGCAGGATCTCGTTGCTTCGTCTGCGGAACTAGTATATGGCTCGCCACTTCGAGTACCCGGAGATTTGCTGCCAGAGTCCTCTGGTCAGCTGCCTTCAGTTCCGTCGGTTTTAGCATCACTCCGGGCACGCGTGGGTTCCCTGGCTCCGGTTCCGACTTCGCGTCATGGGTGTCTCATGGTGCATGAACCACCTGCCTTGAAGGACTGTGAGTTTGTATTTCTGCGTAGAGATGCCCATCGTTCCCCGTTGCAGAGGGTCTATGAAGGGCCGTTCCGGGTTTTGCGTAAGGGGACGGTCACCTTCACCTTAGACGTGGGCGGCAGGAGTGAGCTCGTCTCGGTGTCCTGGCTTAAACCTGCGCACTTGGATCCGGACAGCCCTGTCCTGGTCGGCCAACCGCCTCGGCGAGGCCGTCCTCCTGCAGTTCCACCCGGTCCCGGACCCCCCGCTCCTGCAGTTCCACCCGGTCCAGGAACCCCCGCTCCTGTGGTTCCGGCTGCCCCTCTCCTTACTCGTTCTGGTCGCGAAATCCCTGCTAGGTTCCGTACCTCGGGTTCTGGGGGGGGTCATGTAGCGACCATAGAGAGTGGTCCTAGATGTCGAACCCTCAGATTGGCCAGCAAGGTCACGTGTGGGTGCGACCGTAAGGATTGGTCCAGGGAGTGAGACCGCTGATTGGCCAGCGTCGTCACGTGCGGTTTTGGCGCCCGAAAGAGTCAGTTGGGAGACGTCTTCGAAGAGAATAGTTAGTTTTTGATGGTTGTCTGTAATCTCGTTAAGTAAACTTTGTGATCGAATATTGCTGTCGCAATAAACTTCTTCAACAAAGAACGAGCCTCCAGACTCGCCATAATATTAAGAAAAATCATTAACTGATGCCTGAAAAGGTGGTGTGTTATAGCCGCTGCACGTTTGTGGAGACCAGTGTGATCCCCACAATCACATCCATCCTAGAGCTCTGTGTTTGGAGGGACTTTGGATCAGTGCTGTTGAAGTGGAATATAAACTATGGACATGAGGGGAAGGTTTACCTGGACAGCTTGAATCACAAGGCACCCATAATCTGTCAGTAGCCAAGATTTAGGCAATGGTCAGAGACAGAGGATGCATTTGTGAGTCTGATGGCACTCGGTGGCTTAGAATGTAATATTATACAGAACTCCATCTTTCTCCTTGGCCAACAGATAAAATAAATTTGCTGGCTGTAAACAAAAAGACGATATTTTATGAAGTTGGTAAAGTCGTAGCATACAGCACGGAACAGGCCCAACTCGTCCATGTCGACCAAATTGGGTAATCAAGCTGATCTCGCTTGCTTGCTTCTGGCCCAAATCCCTCCAAACCTTCCCTATCCATATATCTATCCAAGTGTTTCTTAAACATGTTAATTGGTCCTACCTCTACCAACTCATTCCATGTACGCACGACCCTCAGTGAAAAGGTTGCCCCTTGGGTCAACTCTCAATCTACGCCTTCTACTTTTAAACTTCTCTCCCCTGGGGAAAAGACTGGGAATATTCACCTCATCCATGGCCCTCATTTAGATTTTTTTTTTTAGATTTAGATTTCATACTGGTCGACCCTCAGCCTCCTGCACGTCAGGGAAAGAAAGACCCAGCCTATCCTTGTAACTCAAACTTCCAGACCTAGTAACAGCCTTGGAAATCTTTTTTGGGCCCTTTCGTTTTAATGACATAAATCCGACAGCGCAGCGACCAGAAGAGTAGACAGCTCTCCACATATATTTACAATGTCCTGTACAGCTGTGGCATGATGTTCCAACTCCTGCGCTCAATACCCTGACTAGTGATGGCAAAAGCCTTTTTCACCACCCTATCCACTTGTGTTGCCACTTTCATGGGACTGTGTAACTGCACCCCTTGGGCTCTCGAGGTAACCCCTAGTTCTCCAACCTCTATCCCCATTTATCTTCTCCCCACCTGCCTCAATCTCTTCTGTATCCTCTACAAAACCCACACAACTTCTAAAATGTGGTCTCCAAACAAGAGAAAATGGTGCAGTTGTGGCAAACCCATCCTTTTACAAAAGGCTCATCATGTTTCTTATCCTCTAAACCTCTATTTATAAAGCCCGGGATCCGTACGTTTTCAATCACCTTGTAAAACTGGCCCGCCACCTTCAAAGAACTATGCATATAATTTGAGCTTGGTTTGTCTAGTGCACCCAAGTGAAAAGTCTACCTGCTAACATTACCTACGTCATCCCCTTACAAACTTGCTTTGTCCACATCCCACATGACATTCCTAGCTTAAATTAACAGTGTAACAGCAGACAATGGACTAATGGCCCAAAGCAGTAAAACCAAGTTTGGCTTGGAAGTTAAAGCATGGCACGGTGGCGCAGCGATCGCATTGCAGCGCCAAAGTCCCGGGTTCGATCCCGACTACAGGTGCTGTCTATATAGAGTTTGTACGTTTTCTCCCCGTGACCACGTGGATTTTCTCCAAGATCTTCAGTTTCCTCCCACACTCCAAGGACGTACAGGATGCAGGTTAATTGGCTAGGGTTTGTGTACTTGGTATAAGTGTAAATTGTCCCTGGTATGTGTAGGTTTGTGTTAATGTGCAGAGATCGCTGGTCGGTGCAGACTCGGTGGGCCGAAGGGCCTGTTTCCACGCTGTATCTCTAAACTATACTAAAAACTGAAAGACACAGCTACAGTGCCCTCCATAATGTTTGGGACAAAGACCCATCATTTATTTATTTGTCTCTGTACTCCACAATTTGAGATTTGTAATAGAAAAAAATCACAAGTGCACATTGTCAGATTTTATTAAAGGCCATTTTTATGCATTTTGGTTTCACCATGTAGAAATTACAGCAGTGTTTATACATAGTCCCCCCATTTCAGGGCACCATAATGTTTGGGACACATGGCTTCATGGGTGTTTGTAATTGCTCAGGTGTGTTTAATTGCCTCCTTAATGTAGGTATAAGAGAGCACCTCGTCTTTCCTCCAGACTTTCCATCACCTTTGGAAACTTTTATTGCTGTTTATCAACATGAGGACCAAAGTTGTGCCAATGAAAGTCAAAGAAGCCATTATGAGACTGAGAAACAAGAATAAAACTGTTAGAGACATCAGCCAAACCTTAGGCTTACGAAAATCAACTGTTTGGAACATCATTAAGAATAAAGAGAGCATTGGTGAGCTTACTAATCACAAAGGAACTGGCAGGCCAAGGAAGACCTCCACAGCTGATGACAGAAGAATTATTTCTATAATAAAGAAAAATCCCCAAACACCTGTCTGACAGATCAGAAACACTCTTCAGGAGTCAGGTGTGGATTTGTCAATGACCACTGTCGGCAGAAGACTTCATGAACAGAAATACAGAGGCTACACTGCAAGATGCAAACAACTGGTTAGCCGCAAAAATAGGATGGCCAGGTTACAGTTTGCCAAGAAGTACTTAAAAGAGCAACCACAGTTCTGGAAAAAGGTTTTGTGGACTGATGAGACGAAGATTAACTTATATCAGAGTGATGGCAAGAGCAAAGTATGGAGGAGAGAAGGAACTGCTCAAGATCCAAAGCATATCACCTCATCTGTGAAACACGGTGGTGGGGGTGTTATGGCCTGGGCATGTATGGCTGCTGAAGGTACTGGCTCACTTATCTTCATTGATGATACAACTGCTGATGGTAGTAGCATAATGAATTCTGAAGTGTATAGACACATCCTATCTGCTCAAGTTCAAACAAATGCCTCAAAACCCTTTGGCCGGCGGTTCATTCTACAGCAAGAAAATGGTCCCAAACATACTGCTAAAGCAACAAAGGAGTTTTTCAAAGCTAAAAAATGGTCAATTCTTGAGTGGCCATTAATCACCCAATCTGAACCCAATTGAGCAGGACTTTTATATGCTGAAGAGAAAACTGAAGGGGACTAGCCCCCAAAACAAGCGGAAGCTAAAGATGGCTGCAATACAGGCCTGGCAGAGCATCACGAGAGAAGACACCCAGCAACTGGTGATGTCCATGAATCATAGACTTCAAGCAGTCATTGCATGCAAAGGATATGCAACAAAATACTAAACATGACTACTTTAATTTACATGACATTGCTGTGTCCCAAACATTATGGTGCCCTGAAATGGGGGGACTATGTATAAACATTGCTGTAATTTCTACATGGTGAAACCAAAATGTATAAAAATGGCCTTTATTAAGATCTTAACAATGTGCACTTTAACCACATGTGATTTTTTTCTATTACAAATCTCAAAATGTGGAGTACAGAGGCAAATAAATAAATGATGGGTCTTTGTCCCAAACATTATGGAGGGCACTGTATATATAGCAAACTATACTGGCCAAGGATTAGCTATGCTCCTCCGATCCTCTGGCACTCTCTCTATATCACATTGACCTATCATCCAAGATGAAGTGTTCCAGACATTGAAGTGATGTTTGAACACATGGGGTCTGACTCACAGACACAAGAGCTATCACTGAGACAAGGCCGGTACATTATCACTCATCCAAGAACTTATCAAAACAGTTTTATTGCAGCCCTGATTGTTAAATTACTTTGAACTATTTATTTTTGTTTGGTATGTGGAACTATGAATATCAACATGAAGAAAGTAAAGGTAGAAATTAGATCTATTTGTGCACAATTTTCAGATGCAAATCACATATGAAATGTTACCTGGATTAGATCAAGCTTGCAATCACTTCTGGATCGAAATGCTGCCATTTAGAAACACCAGGCTTGGTGCGTGATCAGTTTAGTGTGGCAGACAATTTCCTGACGCTGCCAGGCATTTAATACCATCCCAAATCATGTACCATGCACATCTGCTCTTCCAAACATAGATTAGAGTTGTTGGGTGCACCCTCCAATCTTGGCTGAATACTTGCACTGAAACGAAATGCATCACTTTGACTGCCACGAGGCGTCTTACACTTGCCATCTGACAACCTGTTTTTAGACACAAAATGCTGGAGTAACTCAGCGGGTCAGACAGCATCTCAGGAGAAAAGGAAAAAGCTGAAGAAGGATCTTGACCTGAAACGTCACCGACTTCTTATCTCAGAGGGCAGTGGAGGCCAATTCTCTGAATGCATTCAAGAGAGAGCTAGATAGAGCTCTTAAGGATAGCAGAGTCAGGGGGTATGGGGAGAAGGCAGGAACGGGGTACTGATTGCAAATGATCAGCCATGATCACATTGAATGGCGGTGCTGGCTCAAACGGCCGAATGGCCTCCTCCTGCACCTATTGTCCATTGTCTATTGTCTATTGTCCAGAGATGTTGCCTGATCCGCTGAGTTACTCCAGTATTTTGTGTCAATCTTCTGTGTAAACCAGCATCTGCAGTTCTTTCCTACACAGCTCATGTTTAGAGTTCAATATGAAAGAAATCCTATCCGTGGTTTGCCCATTGCTGGTCATCGCCATCCTGTACAATTCTCATCGGAGCTACTGGCTGCAAACACTGCTCCATTGATCATCACAGTGGACCACAGCTACCATGGGACCTAGAAGGGACGAGGGGGGTAGGGTTACCCGTACATGCAGGTGCTCGCCAAGTCCTCCCCTTCCCTTTCCCCACTTAGGCTGATTTGTTACAATCCCTGGACGAGCTTCCAGGGCAATTGCTGGTGACTGGAATGTCGCTAACATGGCAGTTCCAAGTTCCTCCTGCGGTTCCCAACAAAAGCCACGTGGGTCGTAACAAAGCGAGATGAATAAGCAGTAAGATAAGATTTGGAGGTGACTGTGGTATCCAATAGCTGACCTAATACTATCACACTGATTAGTGCGGGTGTCAGGGGTTATGGGGAGAAGGCAGGAGAGGCAATGATAGACCAGCCATGATTGAATGGCGGAGTAGACTTGATGGACTGAATGGCCTAATTCTGCTCCTATAACTTATGAACTTAGGAACACTGAAGCCTGTAAGTCACCAACAAACCGACCTTTTTTGCTGGGAATTTCTGCACTGTGCGTTTAACGAGAGACTGTAATTACTTCTGAAATGGCAAATTTTTCCTGGGGAATAATCAGACCAAAACACTGAACTTAGAATTAGAAATTTGCTCAAACAAGTTTACAAAAATGGCGTTGTATTAATAATAATAATAATAATAATAATGCATTACATTTATATAGCGCTTTTCAAACACTCAAAGACGCTTTACAGGGATTACTAGAACATAGAGAAGTACATAAATAGATAAATAAGTAAACGAATAGAAAAAGGAGACAGAAGGTGAGGTGACGGTCAGTGGTTGAAGGCAGTGCTGAACAGGTGAGACTTCAGTGATGTTTTGAATGTGGTGAGTGAGGAGGAGTGTCTGACGGTTTGGGGTAGTGAGTTCCATAGGGTGGGAGCAGCGATGGAGAAAGCCCTGTCCCCCCAGGATCTGAGTTTGGTCCGGATGGGGGGGGACAGGACATTGGCAGCAGCAGAGCGGAGGGTGCAGGTGGGAGTGTGCCTGTGGAGGAGGTCAATCAGGTAGGATGGGGCCAGGTTATGGAGGGCTTTGTAGGTCATGAGGAGGATTTTGTACTGGATTCTCTGGGGGATGGGGAGCCAGTGGAGCTTGTAAAGGACGGGGGTGATATGGTCACGGATCGGGGAGTGGGTGAGTAGACGGGCAGCGGAGTTTTGAATGTATTGAAGTTTACTGATGATTTTTGAGGGTGAGCCATAGAGGAGGCTGTTGCAGTAGTCCAGACGGGAGGTGATGAAGGCGTGGATGAGGGTTTCTGCAGCTGTGGAGGAGAGGGATGGACGGAGACGGGCGATGTTTTTGAGGTGGAAGAAGGCTGTCTTTGTGATGTGTTTGATGTGTTTGTCGAAGGAGAGGGTTTGATCAAAGATGATTCCAAGATTCCGGATGTGAGGGGAGGTGGATACTGGGAGACCATCAATATTGAGGATGAAGTTTTGGGTGGATTTGGTGAGCATTTTTGGACCAATGATGATGATTTCAGATTTGTTGCAGTGACAAGATATATTGGTGACAATCCGGTAAACATAGAGCACTGCTGTGCCCATTTGCCATTGTTCTCAGCCCTATCGCTAAAATTGCCTCCTTGCTTCTTGGCAGAACTTTTACATTTGCCACCTGATTTTATTCCAATGGCAAACCTCCTCCCAGGTGACAACAGTAGTAGTGCAATGCCTGAAAACTTGTCATCAGTATGATTTTGAATGTAAACATAACAGCTGTTGTTTGTTCACAGGCCAACCACATTTTATTAACAAAGGCAAAGAATGTTGGAAGCGCTCAGCAGGTCAATGAGCATCAGTTGGAGAGAAGCGATATACGTCAAGACTCTTGACCAGAATCTTTACTCCGTTGACTAGCTGGCCTAATGCATATTACTCGAACACATAAAGCCAACTTAATCTTAATCCAATTTAATCCCCATCTTTTCTCGAATTTCAGCTATCTTTTCTTAAAGCAAAGCTGATTTATGATGGTGATTTGTCAGCATCTTCCACTCTACTTGATTGATGTTACTCAATGCTCAAGATGAGCAGATCATAGGAGACCTAGGAAAGCTCATCTCCAGAGACAATGTTCACCACAGACCACTGGGTCTACAGGGAGCTGAGCTGGATATTCTCCATCACCTTACCATATCAATCCCAGCAGATCAGCATCAACTTCATAAGGCAGTTAACCATATTCTTCTGAAGAATTAGCTTTTTGCTATCATTGGCAGCATTCCACAAAGGAATGAAAAAAAATCAACGATCCCTGTTGAGAACCACCTCATGCTTTGGCAAGAGATTACACAGAGAATTTGATGTTAAATGTGCCATTCCCAATGTTACGCACAGTTATAGCCACACTCTTGTTTAAAGCACAGAATTTGCACTACTTTCATATTCTTTGCATGTAGGAAAATCGCTACCGCAGAAGAAAATGGTAAAGGTCCTCTCCTTAATACCAATTGAGCAGGTATTTTGTGTACTACAGTTTCCAGACCATTTCTATAATGACCTGAAGAATTTTACTTGTAAAATTGACTTTTTGGCATATATTTGACCCTGTACTGTAACTTGTGTCCATTATATGTACATCACCACTCATTGATTTGCCTTTTAATACTTTGCCTATAAAGCAGAAAGTGTAAATCATGACTCAACTGCCTTTCAGATTAGTTGTTTAGCATCGTATGATGGTGATTTGTCAGCATCTACCACTCTACTTGATCACTCTACCGCTGCAATTCTGTTTCTCATCCGGATATTTACTTTGGTTCAGTTTCAGAAGACTTTAATAACATTGTGCATAAAAAGGTCAACACGACAGTGCCACCTTTTGTAAGAACTCTCCAATTAACTGTACTACTGTATTCTGCTCTTTCCCCACAGCATAATTTCATTTCTTTGCCAAATATATAACCAAGTCTTTAGCAATGTTACTAAAGAATCGGTTTCCATGACCTTTTCAGGCAGTGCATTTGACATTTATTTTTCTTTCCTGTGGGTCTTTGCAAACCATCTTAAATCAGTATCCTTCTTACCTAGGAAAGAAAATGCCTTTGTATTTTCTCTATTAAAATTTTGATTTCTATTAAATCCCTGTCATCATTTTAACTATCATCTACCGTCAGGTGAGAGCTCGTTGGGATGGGTTTGCGCGGCATTTTCTTAAGAAACTGTCCAATTGTGCAAGTACTTTATGTAGCCACCATCCCCTTCTTTCCTTCCCCCCTCTCCCCTTCTACTGCTGTCTCCCTCCCCTTACTCCACCATTCCCCCTCTTTCATCTCCTTTTCCTCACTTCCCCTTCTCTTTCATTGGCCTCTCCTTCGTCCCACACCTCCGTAAGTTCAACCCTCACTCACTCACTCCAAAGCTCCTCCCTCAAACCACCTCTCCTCCCTCCTTATTCATTGCCTTTCTAACCACTCAATTCCCATTCTCCCCACCCATTTCGTCCCCCACTAACCCCACTTCCACCCTCCTCCCCTTCTTTCCCCACCACTTCCCATGACACGTCCCCTGCTCTCCAACCTACTTCCCAAACCGTTTCCCACTCCCCCCCCCCCCCCCCCCCCCCACATCAGCCCCCTTTAACCACCCAGTCCTACTGTGTAGCTTCTCATAATTACTCCCCCTCGGGCCTCTCTCAGTCTGCATTTGTAAACCACATCCTGAAAATGGGTAAGAAGGAACTGCAGATGCTGGTTTACACCGGACAAACACAAAATGCTGGAGCAACTCAGCAGGCCACTTTCCCCTGCAATCGCAGGAGATGCAATGCCTTTCTCTAACTTCAAATAACCCATTGCTATCCCTCTCTCTCTCTCCCTCCCCCACCCTAGTTCTCCTATTAGCTTCACTGTCCTTCTGATTAATTTTACTGTTTGTATGCCTCGATACCACCTTCCCCTCCCCTTGATTATCGTCTCTTTTGATCTGTCCTTTTCACATCTTACACGTTCTTTGTATCCTTCCATATCTCTAGTCTCCCTCTCCCCTGCCTCTCAGTCTGAAGAAGTGTCTAGACCTGAAATGCCACCCATTTCTTCTCTCCAGAGATGCTGCCTGGCCCGCTGAGTCACTCCAGCATTTAGCATTTGTCTTCCTGAAACTGGGTAGTGACTCATTTCAATTTCTTCCCGCCAAAGGCACCTGACTGAGGTCTCCCCGGATTCACAAGTTCATTTCACGTTAGTTTATTGTCGCATGTACCAAGTACAGTGAAAGGCTTTTGTCGCTTGCTAACCAGCCAGTGGAAAGACAATACATGATTACAATTGAGCCATTTACAGTATACAGATACATGATACAGGAATATGTAGGAACTGTAGATGCTGGTTTAAACCGAAGATAAACACAAAATCTGAAGTCTGAGTCTGAAGAAGGGTCTCGACCCGAAACATCACCCATTCCTTCTCTCCAGAGATGCTGACTGTCCAGCTGAGTTACTCTAGCTTTTTGTGTCTATCATAAGGGAATAATGTTTAGTGGAAGGTAAACCCAGCCCGACCAAAGATAGTTGGATGGTCCCCGATGAGGTAGATAGTGGTTTAAAACTGCTCTCTGGTTGTTGGTTGGTTCAGTTGCCTGATAACAGCTGGGAAGAAACAGTCCCTGAATCTGGATGGAGGTAGACACAAAAAGCTGGATTAACTCAGCGGGTCAGGCAGCATCTACTCTGGAGAAAAGGGATAGGTGTGATTTCGGGTGGAGACCCTTCTTCAAGACGGTCTGGGGGGGGGGGGGGTGCGTTTTTCACACTTCTGCACCTTTTGGGGGAGGGAAGAGGGAGTGGCCGGGAGGCGACTGGGCCTTGATTATGCTGCTGGCCTTGGCCAGGCAGCCACTCTATCTCCAGGTACCTCAGGTCGGCCGACTTGGGGCTACTCACTATCCCGCGGTCTAGGCTTAAGCTCAGGGGTGATCGCGCTTTTGCGGATGCAGCTCCGAGACTGTGGAACAGCATCCCTCTCCCCATCAGAACGGCCCCCCTCCATCGACTCCTTTAAGTCCAGGCTCAAAACCTATTTCTACTCCCTAGCGTTTGAGGCCCTCTGAGGGGGGCACTGTGAACTGTTTATGTATGTGCTGTTATGTTTGTGTGCCATTGTATGTTCGTTTCTTAGTAGCTGAACTGATGTACAGCACTTTGGTCAACGTGGGTAGTTTTTAAATGTGCTATGCAAATAAAATTGACTTGACTTGACACATAGTCTGAAGTCTGCACTGGGCGTCCCTGGGAAATGTAGTTCCCCTCTTTTTGCGGGCTGATGAAAGCCACTGCAGTGGAGTGGAGCGGTGGGCGGGGCCGGCGGAGGGGGCGGGGCTGGCGGGCGGGGGGAGGGCACGCGGCATTCCATTCGCTACTTTGTTTCCAAAAGAGGAAATCCGGGGCGGTCCCCCCCTAATAAGGGCAGTGACGTCAGCGGGCGATGCCTATATATGGGCAGTGACGTCGGCGCGGAATGCTGGGGGTGTTCTGTCGGCGTGAGACTGGGAGGCACCGGCAGCGGTGTGAGCGACGGACAGCCGAACCCAGCCCAGCCTAGCCCAGCCCAGCCCAGCCTAGCCCAGCCCAGCCCAGCCTCGCCTCGCCTGCTGCAGGAATAAAGCAACGCCGCTCCCCGCTTATTCCCCCCACACAAACAAAAACCCCATCTCTCTCTATACGTCTTTATTGCAAACCCATTCGCTGCAACAATGGTAGACCGCGAGCAGCTAGTGCAGAAAGCCAGGCTGGCTGAGCAAGCCGAGCGGTACGATGATATGGCAGCAGCAATGAAGTCGGTATGTCTTTGTGGCTTTTTATTTTTTTTTAACCTCCCCGCCTCAATTTATTTATTTTCTCCCCTCACCACTTCCCAATCGCGTTTTTTTATTTTTCTGATCACTCTCCTACCCCATTCCTTTCCTTTCCCAGCCTCCTTTGCTTGTAGTCAGTACATAACTGGGCGATGCCGCAACGCGATAACCCGTTTGCAATGAATGAAGCTTAGTACAGCTCATTTGACATTTCATTTTTGGGCCCACGATGGGAGGGGACTAACCTATATATATATATGTATATATGTGTGTGTGTATATATATATATATATATATATGGGTTGTCCTATAATATAATATACATGTTATATTAATATCGTGGGGACGAATGAAATAATCAATAATTCCGGTATATCTAGATTTGCGACTGTATTCTTAACCTGGCAAGTCTGACATTAGTCCGCAGGTAATGGTGTTTAATTGTACAGCGGATTGTCTGGCCGCGACCACATTGTGTTTGTGAATATATACATACAGGCGAGATCTTGGGCAAGAAAACAACAGAATGCGGATAACTCTGGCTGGGCGGTGCCTTACCAGAAATGTCTCTCCCAACTCGGCGCTTTCTCGGATTGAGCATCATTGATCGGGTTTCCTACCCGCGGCGTCAACTAAAATGTATATTTAAAACCTCGAATGGCGTGGCTTGCCTTTACTAACTGGCCTCCCGGTGGAAAAGCATCTCTCTGGCTGCCCCCTTTTTGTTAATTCGTGTCCCTCTCCCCTGCCTGCGTTTGGGGATCTCGAAATAGACACGCAGTCTGAGTGCAGCTTACAAAAAAAAGGCGCGTTCGTCTCCGAGTGTCCTGGGCTCGCCCGCCCGGGTGTTGTAGCTGCCAGCGGCGGTAAGGGACCCAGTCCCAGAGCGGTGGTGTGGGGCTGGATGTTGGTACCATTGTCCCGGACTCTGCCCTCTCCCCTACCCTCCCCTCTGCAGTGCCATGTTGCCGGTTCCCGGGGGTCGATCTACTCCTGACAGCGAACAAAGCACACACACACACACACACACAAACTGGGAGGGAACAATTCTGGAACATTCTGCCGGTGTGACACTGCAGGTATCCTCATTTCCCAAGGAAAACTGCCCCAGGGTGACAGTCCACTCGGGGGGTGGTGGGGTTTGTATTAGCGGCCGGTTGCTGGTGGGTGGGCGGGCCCCGGTCCCTTGCGAATAACAGGAGGAGACGCGTGTGGGGTTGTGTGGAGCTGGGAGTGGCGCAGTCTTTGCTCCGCATGCCCGTGCCTTTATTGCACCATTTGTTTCTTTGCTGTGTTAGTTAGGTACGCCCATCAGAGAGCCCTCTCAGCCGCATTCTGTCTCTGCAATTTGTTTTTTTTGTAAAGTCACGTTTCCTTTTCGTCTTTCAATTCAGAAATGACAAGCCATCGAATGTATCCCAATTTAACAGTATTCTGGCAAAACGAGTTGTCTTTATTGCCACGGGACGCATTTATTCCGAAAGAGGATGTCTTGTAAAAATCGACTTGAACCGTGGCATGGTCGGATTGACTATTTTATATACTGAAATTTTGAATGGTCAGTTATTACCCACGCCCTTTTTTTGCTGCGATATTGGTGGGGTTGGTAGATTTAACCGACCTGTTCTTGTAATTTCCTCTGAATCTCATGTCATTACACTGGGATCAGATTGTGCGGTGCAGCCCGCAGAAGGTTTGTGGAACCATGTTTTAACTTTATCGCTACCAGACAGACACCTCGTGGCAGACTGACGTTTAACGAGAGTGTGTCTCTGCTCGTTCGGTGATTTGGGGGGGGGGGGGGGGGGGGGGAAGAGGAGGAGGAGAGAAATGTTGTCCAGACACACCACGACAGCAGATTCTTGCATTTAATGCTAAACCATAATGAACCTGTGTGTGCACGTTTTCTGTTACAGCCTCTGAATAGTTGTCAATTTTTAGACCCATCCTTGCGTATCATTAACTGGTCTGGTCATGGAGAATTTGCCACACTACCGCAACTTAATTCATTCTCCAAAATGTTATTGCCTACTAAAATTGAGGTTTCCTGCGACGATATCCGATTTCTCTCAGCATCTCCCAAAAATGATGCAGTTTGAATGGTGAAAAGTTGGCATCCTGAAGAAACGGGAGTAATATACAAGATGCATCTTGTACTATTCAAATTGAAATCTCTGTGTAATTTGAACATTAATAAGAACATGATAACATTATCAGAACTCCTATTGTATAAATGCACATCTGAGATAATCGTGTGCTATACATTCGAGGATTGGGTATTGGACATTTAAACAAGGTTCCTTGATGGCCATCACTGCCCAGTCATGGGTGTGGCAGTGGTGACATTGAGTAATGAAAAACAGATTGCACAATGCACACATGATAACATTTATTATCCAGTGAAATCAAACAGCAATCTTTAAAAAAAGGTTCCCACTTTGCACCTTTGGCAAAATGGAAAGCTGGAGAGCACAGGCACACTTGAGTGTTAAGCGAGTGTTAAGATCACCCGGTCAATGATGGGGACTTGCTCTTTTACGCAAATCAAAAAATCATTAGTCGGAACAATTAGCTGCTAGTGACAAACGCTGGACACGATATTGTCAAGATATTGTGTCTTGTCAATACTAAAGTTGTTTTTTTGAGTTCAGCAAACGAGTGATAAAGTCATAAGGCAAAGTGTAGCCAAGCCCAGTGATCATTTGGATGAATCAGTGACAGCCCACCCTGATATGAATCATTTTGGAAGTGGGAGGGAAATGAATTACGTTTGAAAATTGTGCCTACACATCTGGGATTGTACAATGCAGCCATTTCTCAAAAGCAAAAGACATTCCACTTTACAGTAAAAGTTGAAAGATCTTCAAGCTCAAACAAATGCAAAAAAATTGCAGAAGTCTAAAATATAACAAAATGTTGGAAATGCTTAGGTTTGTGGGTGGGGAGAGGGAACCTGTTTCAAACTGTGTGTGGGAAGAAACTGCAGATGCTGGTTTAAACCGAAGGTAGACAGAAAAAGCTGACACGAAACATCAGAGATATTATGAAATGTTTCAGAGATATTATGAAAATGAATTAGTTTGAAACAGAAGGAAGACAGAAAAAGCTGGAGTAACTCAGATTCTGTTTCAAACAAATTCATTTTCATAATATCTAAAAGATATAAACCATTTCTCATTACGCGTAGCAGTATTAAGTAGAGACAGGAAAGGCGAGGAGGTATGGTCTGGGAAAACATGAATTTGAGGATAGATAACAGGAGAGATTAAATGATGAGGGAGCCTGTGGAAGTCAAAAGGGGACAAATAAAGAATAGGCATGGATTAAAATAGAGGAGTGAGTGTGAATGGTTGCATTGGAATAATGGAGAAGGAAGTAAATAAGATTTTGCAAGACTGCAAGGGCCCAGGAGTGCACAAAATGGTGGAGAATAAAGTCTGAGCCCATTCCTGCTATTACAAATGCTTGTCCAGGTATTATCTAGCTTGATGGATTACCATGAAGTATAAACAGATAACTCTCCATGGAGGGAAGCCGCTGCTGGAATTGTAATAGTACTATAAATGTTCATAATTATGCAAATGCTAAATGAAATAGATGGGATGGGGTGACAGTGTTTATCATTTGATTTTAATATTCGTTTGTACAGTATGCGTGTGCACTTTAAACTTTGTTCTCCAGCTTGCCATTGCTGCATCTGGGAATGAAGTGATTTTTTTCCTGCTAGGCGTTAGGTGAAGGCTCCAATGCCCTCCAGACTGACGGCAACTCCCTACTCGCTGGCCATGGTGGGACTTGATTAGGTTGAGACATTCGCAATGAGACCAAGAGCGGAGACTTGTGTAGCCTGTAGAAGCAAGGAACTGCAGATGCTGGTTTACCAAAGGAAGGCACAAAATGCTGGAGTAACTCAGCGGGTCAGGCAGCATCCCAGGAGAAACCTCGGCACGGTGGCGCAGCGGTAGAGTTGCTGCCTTACAGCGAATGCAGCGCCAGAGACTCGGGTTCGATCCTGACTACGGGCGCCGTCTGTACGGAGTTTGTACGTTCTCCCCGTGACCTGCGTGGGTTTTCTCCGAGATCTTCGGTTTCCTCCCACACTCCAAAGACGTACAGGTATGTAAGTTAATTGGCTGGGCAAATGTAAAAATTGTCCCGAGTGGGTGTAGGATAGTGTTAGTGTGCGGGGATCACTGGGCGGCGCGGACCCGGTGGGCCGAAGGGCCTGTTTCTGCGCTGTATCTCTAAAATCTAAAAAATCTAAAAAACATGGTTAGGTGGGGTTTTGGGTTGGGACCTTGCAGGTAACAACCAACCCAAGAAACATGATGGAAGAAAATGTATGGTCAGAAAGGATTCTACTCTTTGTAGAACTGATTGCTTGACAGGGAGATGAGAAATGGCAGGAGTACGTTATCGTGTCATCTCGTCTTGCTGCACCACTGGTGGCAGATCTGATCTTGGCCCTAACTCAATTTTTCTTGTCTGACGCCCACAACCTTGGAATATCTGATCCAGAAATCAGTCCGATACTGCAGAGGGATTTTCTGGTGATCATCCAGCTTTTTTTCCACATGTATTACACATGTGTAATTTGCCGTGCAAATGTACATAATTGGTCCCATTCAGTGGAGCGAAATAAATGATTGGACTTCATTTTAATTGTAGTGACAGGTGGCTTGCTTGCGGGGAATCTGAGTCATGGTGCTTCAGCTGGTTTGAATATTTCTCATAGCTACCCAGGTTGTTTCCATACTTCTCTTTATTAGAGTGATACAGCGTGGAAACAGGCCCTTCGGCCTAACTTGCCCACATCGGCCAACATGTCCCAGCTACACTAGTCCCACCTGCCTGCGATTGGTCCATATCCCTCCAAACATGTCCTATCCATGTACCTGTCAAACTGTTTCTAAAATGTTGGGATAGTCCCAGCCTCAACTACCTCATCTGGCAGCTTGTTCCATACACCCACCATCCTTTGTGTGAAAAAGTTACCCCTCAGATTCCTATTAAATCTTTTTCCCCTTCACCTTGAACCTATGTCCTCTGGTCCTCAATTCCCCTACTCTGGGCAAGAGACTGTGCATGTAACCAATCTATTCCTCTCATGATTTTGTAAATCGGGCGGCACGGTAGCGCAGCGGTAGAGTTGCTGCTTTACAGTGAATGCAGCGCCGGAGACTCAGGTTCGATCCTGACTACGGGTGCTGCACTGTAAGGAGTTTGTACGTTCTCCCCGTGACCTGCGTGGGTTTTCTCTTAGATCTTCGGTTTCCTCCCACACTCCAAAGACGTACAGGTATGTAGGTTAATTGGCTGGGTAAATGTAAAAATTGTCCCTAGTGGGTGTAGGATAGTGTTAATGTACGGGGATCGCTGGGCGGCACGGACTTGGAGGGCCGAAAAGGCCTGTTTCCGGCTGTATATATATGATATGATAAAAATCTTGATTCTTTCCTAAAAATGCGTTTAATTGATCAAATATGCAATTTGCTATCTAAAGTAAGGTGTAAGCGATGGCCGATAAATTGTATGGTACCTGTCTAACTTTGAATGGCTGGGGAATGTATTGGGATAAAAAAATGATATTTATCATATATCATATCATATACATACAGCCGGAAACAGGCCTTTTCGGCCCTCCAAGTCCGTGCCGCCCAGTGATCCCCGTACATTAACACTATCCTAGTTGTGGAGAGGGGGCTGCCAAGAGCCACAACTGGTTTTACTTATTTAATGGTATAATGGGACCATGGAGTAGTGCTTCTCATCAAAACTCAATGGGATCAAATTGTTCATAAAGCTATGTTGACATTCCAGTGCAGTTACTCGGAGGCCCTTTGTTGGAATGCTTTACCTTGTATATGGACCATCGGAGGCCGAGGTACTATTTCACTTCCAGCTAGTTCTCAGGGATCCATTGCCAGAATGGAATGATGATGTGGTGGTGATGGTAGTCATCTGATTCCTGCTAATCTTCATCAAAAAAATCCTCTATTTTTAGCTTTAATTCATATGCTGAATTGTGAGAGTATGTAACCACTGATTATGGCAGTAAAGTATCATTGTAGATATTTGGAATTGGTTTCAGGATTTGATAATTGTATGGATTGGGAATAATATTAATTAATTGCATCAGGCAACTGTACGATTGCTTGGGTCTACCCAGGTAATACACACATGGTAGGGCTCAGTGATCTTCCTTAGATCTTGTAAATTGTAAGTTTTATTAAATGAATATCAGAATTGTATTTTGTCCACGTTGTGAAGGCTATTTGTAAGTGTTAAAAAGAAGAGACTAATTACATTTTGAATGTCACAGGAAGTCATGGCACTAATTTTTAAAGTAATGCTGACATTTTGGTTTCATTCGCCATGCCATGGTACATTCACAAGCTTGACCTTTTGGTCTTAAGTGTCAGTTTCCCAGTAACCCAGAAAAATATAATTGAATGAATATAATTGCATGATTTTCTGGATGAGGAACAAGTATAATATTGCAGATTGAGAAACAATTGGCTGACCTGGTCGCGAAGGGAGGTTTAGGGAAGAGTTATCACACAATAGAATTTTTAGCCTCGGGTCTAAACAAAATAAACAGCGACATACAAGATGAGTGTTAGTTATGGTAGATTGGAAAACAATCACAAGGTAGCGAGGAATTACTAAAATTCAAAAATATGTGGGTTGCAACAGATCCATGATCTGTTTTAAGGGACACAACCGAACATATTAGGAATTCAGCAAAGAAAGACCCAAACCTTCATAACGAAAGAGAAAAATGGAATACAACTATAATCTGGCAATAAAACAGATCTCGGGGGACTGGTGCACGACTAGGAAAGGTTTAGAGATATGGGACTGGTGTAAATGGGCATCTTGTGTGGCATGGATGAGTTAGGCTTCCATGCTCTATGACCACGTTATGGGGAGAAGTTGGCCAGGCTAGCACTATTTCTTGAAGTATACGAGATTGAGGGGTGATCTTGTGGAGCTTTATAAAAGCACAGGGGGCAAAGGTAGGGTGAACACACGTAGTTGTTTTTTCAAAGAGACCAAGATTGTTGTTTTGGCACCATTCAATCAGATTATCAACCCCCCTGACTCATCATTGCCCATTATTCGTTTGACAATGGTGGTATTGTCTGCGAATTTAAAGATTTTGTTGGGACCCTGTCTGGTTATGTGATTGTGGACATGAGTTCATGAGTCATAGCAGCAGAATTAGGCCATTCTACCCATCGAGTTCACTCTGCCATTCAATCATGGCTGATCTATCTTTCCCTCTCAACACCATTCTCCTGCCTTCTCTTTGTAACCTTTGACATCCTAACTCAGGGGTGCAGTGCTACTGGAGCACTGGTATAAAAAAAAAGCCAAAATAACCAGCAGGGAATTTAACGGCGGCCGCTCCAGCACTAGTGACAGCTACGGCACCTAAAAAATTAGCACTGCAACACTGCCCTTACTAATCAAGAAACTGCCAATCTCTACCTTAAATCTGCCCAATGACTTATCCTTCATTATCGTCTATGGCAATGGATACCACAGATTCCCAACTGAGAATAGAGCAGGGGATGATGGAGCACACATCCATGGGTGCCCCTGTGCTGATGGTCATCGAGGAGAAAGGGCTGTTTAGTTTAGAGATACAGTGCTGAAACAGGCCCTAGGGCCCACCGGTCCACACCGACCAGCGGGTCCCTGCACATTAACACAGGGTCAGTCTGAAGAAGGGTCTTGACCCGAAACGTCACCCATTGCTTCTCTCCAGAGATGCTGCCTGACCTGCTGAGTTACTCCAGCATTTTGTGAATAAATACCGTTGATTTGTACCAGCATCTGCAGTTATTTTCTTATATTAACACTACCCTACACGCACTGGGGATAATTTTCCATTTATACCAAGCCATTTAACCTACAAATCTGTACGCCTTTGAAATGTGGAAGGAAACCGAAGATGTCGGAGAAAACCCACGTAGGACACGGGGAGAACGTACAAACTCCATACAGACAAGCAACCGTGGTCAGGATCGAACCCGGCTTTCTGGTGCTGTAAGGCAGTAGCTCTACCGCTAGGCCTCCATGCCTTTGCTGTTGTCAATTTGTACTGATTGAAGTCTGCTGATGAGGACGTTGAGGATCCATTTTGATCCAGTCGATTATCAACAACTGGGTGTGCGTTTTGTTATTGTCGAAGTGACTTTATAAAAGTCAAATCAAAGTTGACAAAACTCATTTTTGAGGATGTAATTAGCAGAATAGACAAGGGGAAGCTAAAGGGGAAGCTAGTGGAAGTTTTATTTTTTGGTTTTCAGGAATCCAATAAAGTGTCACAAGAGGTTTCGTTTAGCGAGACAGCATGGAAACAGGCCTTCGGGCCAACTGAGTCCGCGCTGCCCCGCGATCCCAGTCGCTAACACTATCCTGCACACACGAGGGACAATTTACAGTTTTGCCAAGCCAATTAGTCTACAAACTAGTACGTCTTTGCAGTGTGGGAGGAAACCGGAGCTCCTGGAGAAAACCCTTCGCAGGTCACGGGGAGAACGTACAAATTCCGTACAGACAGCAACCGTAGTCAGGATCGAACCCGGGTCTCTGGCGCAGTAAGGCATCAACTCTACTGCTGCGCCACTGTTATTAAACAAAATGAAAGGATGTGGGATTGATACATTTGTGCCGATTGAGTGGTTGGAGGATAGAACAATAGGAATAAACTGGTTATTTTCAATTGGGAAACTGTGACCTTGGGGAACCTGGAGGGATACTGTTGAAGCCCAGCATTGTTTACAGTCTCTAAAGATTTGAATGGAGAGAAGTGATATTCATCTCTCTTTGCCTATGATACAAAACTGGATGCCAGTGCCTTTTGGGGTGATGAGATTGGAAAGTATTGATATGCGGAGATACATGTGTGTCCTTCACAAATCGCAGACTTGCTGATAGCAGAAATTGTAAGGCAGAGGTGTGTTGCTTTTATTGCAAGAAGATTCAAGTGCAAGAGAACAGAGGTTTCGGGTCATTATAAGAATTGCAGGACTTTGAGATTACATCTGAAACACTGAGTACCAATCTGGTGTACAAACTATATTTGAGACCCAATACAATACAATACAATACAATATATCTTTATTGTCATTGTACCCAGGGGTACAACGAGATTGGGAATGCGCCTCCCATACGATGCAATAATTTAAGTAATTAACAGCAACCCAACGAAACGAAACAATTGTAACAGTTTTTTAGACAGGGTAAAGTGCAAGTTGATCTATGCGTTGTGGCCATCCGGCTCAGCAGGACCGGTTCATAGCAGCTATGGCCCTGGGGATGAAGCTGTTCCTGAGTCTGGAGGTGCGGGCGTAGAAGGCCTTGTATCGTCTGCCCAGGAGCTGTAGTGAGGATCCACCAGACTAATTCCTGCATTGGCACGTATATTGTCACGTACCACATACAGTGAAAAATGTTGTTTGCATGCTATCCTGTCAAATATACTAACACGAGTACAGTGAAGCCACACACAAGTACAACGGATAGTGCAAGGAGGAAAATACCAGAGTGGGGAATATGTTCCTTTCATTTGTGAAGAATGAGAAACACAAGTTTTCTCATTCAAAATCTAAATTCTAATGGATGTTCTCAGCTAATGCAGTGATGTTTTTTTTGTGAATACAACCACTGCCAGCCATTAAGGACTGATGAGAAGAAATGCTTCCATCTACAGTACAGTGAATCATTGGAATTCTCTAACCGGTAGAGCCGTGGAAGCCCAGTTGCGAGTGTATTCAAGATAAGATAGATTCATTTTTAGATGTAGAGGAAATGAGAGGTGGGGTTAGTACAGGAAAGTGATCATGACCTTGTGGAACTATGGTGCAGTCAAGAGGCAAAATGGCCTACTGGCTTTTATGATCTAAAGGCAAGAGATTATTTCAGTTTATTCAACGCTTGGTGTGTCATTGGAGTACATGCCAATTTGAATTTGAGTACATCTTCGGTGAACTCTGAGACATCAAGCATTTTACCATCGCTTTACATATAGCAAACTAATCTGTCTAGACATCTGCCCGTTCTATTGAGAAATACTGAACATTAACTGTTACTAAAAATAACAAAGCGTGTAATAAATCCTCTCCAATTTTATAACTATTAAGGGCTCTGCCAGGACAAAATGTGGAACCCTTTGCACTGGCAGGTGCATTAGTAACCGTGAAAGGCAAATTAAACATGACTGGCAAAAGGATTGGAGAACGGAGGAGATACTTTTCTTTCACAAACTTGTTGTGCAACTTCACTGCAGGAAGCAATTCAATAATGTCAAAATTAAATTGAATAAAGGCCAGACAGGGTTTTCAGGGTGGGGGCGGGCTATGGAGGATGGTGGCACAGTTTAGTTTAGAGATGCAGCGTGGAAACAGGCCCTTGGGGGGGGGGGCACTGAGTCCGTGCTGACCAGCGAACCCCGCACACTAACTCTGTCCGACACACACTAGGAACAACTTACAATTTTACCAAAGTCAATTAGCCTCCGAACCTGTACGTCTTTGGAGTGTGGGAGGTAACCGGAGCTGCCGGGGAACATCCATGCTGGTCATGGGGAGAATGTACAAACTCCATATAAACAGCACCCATAGTCTGGATTGAACCTGGGTCTCTGGCGCTGTAAGCCAGTAACTTTCCGACTGCACCCTCTGAAAAAGGATAGAGTTAATGCAGTGTAGCATTAATTGGATTACGTCAAAGAGCTCTCAATAGCTATGGTTACTTTCATGTTCAAAGGTTATACAAATGTAATCAGTCCGATTGCCTCCAACAGCCATCCCATTTCTTTTCATACAGCTAGTTTAAGATTATAAATGACGGGTTTCGTTTCAACGTTTAAATGAACCCATAAGTGTTTCGCCACTCGATTTCCCCCCTGTCCTGCTCACTAAAGTTCAGATGAAGTTGTGGGAAGGAGTCATATGACATAAATGAGTTGTTTCAGATTTTTAATATGAGGGTTACAGCAATATAGTAAACACCCAAAGGTGTAAATCCAGTGGAACAACTGAAAGAACGGATCTGGTCGGCTTCCAAAGGTGTTCGGGCACAGGGACAATTTCACAGGACTATAAATCAAGAGATACAATTATACAAAGTGGGTCACTTGATCTAAAGTGGAACACTTCCCATGAGATACTGCAGATGTTCTAATCCACTTTTCAGGATAAGAATCAGCCTGTGTCAAAAAAAAAATTTTGCAGCTGAAGAAAACCATTCTTTAATTTCTTCCTCGTGTCATTTCTCAAAGACCGTCTTAATGCAGGCATGAATTTGTGGGGGAAAGTACCACTGACCTGTTTGTTCCATGTAGACACCAGGTGTAACTTGAGCATGCACCAGCCAATACAGCAATTCAATTTATGGCTTGAATGTGTTGTGCTGACCGTATAATAGCAGAAGCCTTACACCTGGATATTAATCCAAAGACTTTATTAACTACATAGCAAGCACGACCTCACGCCTGCACGTTCCACTTAGTCATCAAATGCCACTCGATGAGTAGGGAGGCGGGGCTTCCTCTATAATCTCTGAGGTACATGAGGCTACAGGATGGCCAGCTGCTTTATTCCATTAAGTTTTTTTGTTAAATACCTAAATCCAGTCTCTCTCTCTCATGATCAACAACCTGACAGTGAGTTCTCTTTCTGGGGATGTAACTACTTTATACTGGTCGAGTGTGAAAAGATTTGCGTAACAGAGTTTGTTGTAGCCCCATATTGAGAAGAAGGGCATGTGTAAGGGAGCAAGCACTGTTCTCTTTGCAAAACTGTTCAACTGTGTTTTTACCTATGTCCTCTTTTCCCCAACTTCTTTCCAAACTTCATCTCGTATCGACAATTTCAAAAAGTTTCCATAATTGTTTTTAAATATATCTGATTGAAGCTTGTGACTATCTGTCTTGCTCTGAATATTGTTTGGTATCCTCGTGGTGCTCCATGTGATAGTGAGGGGAATGTTGGATTTGGGCTATTTATCCCCAGGCACTTGTATAAATCAAGACTTGGCAACCGTGTATCCTGTGTACTCCAATGGGATGAGTAAATTAATCTGTTCGTCCACAAGATATTCATCATGTCCCTTGAATATTTCACACCAGGAAATTTTGATTAAACAACTATAAAATAATCCTGACAGTTAGAAATGTATCCTGTTGGCCAATACATTTGAGCAGAAATAATTTAGAGATTCCTATGAACAAATGAAATAGCAAAGAACCAAATAATATAAGCATTAATTTACTGTCTATTTTGCCTTGCTCCTAATCCAGATTGATACCAAATTCTTTCAGTTTCTCTCTGTATAACTGATTCTCTGTGGATGGTTTTCACTGTTGCAATGTAAAAAACTACCAACTAGGTTTCTACATCCTTGTCACCTTTCTCTTGAAATAGAGGGGGAGATCATCTGGTAGAGCAGGAAATTTGTCAGATTTCAGCTCTCCCTCAAAGGAAATGCAAATATTTCCTGATTGCCCTGAATTCCAAATAAAACATGCCCAAGATAAATTGACATAATTCAAAGTAGTCACATTGAAAAGATGCTTTGCTAAAAGTTTACTGCAAATAGCTTGGGTGACTAAGTATTCTATCTATCTATCAGTTTTTCAAACTTCCCAGCTTCTCAAAAAAAATGGCACTATAATTTATATAAATATATTAGTGATGGGCAATGTTATCTCCGTCCATCAGTCGCACAGTGAGGCGTGTTGCTGGCTCACACCTCTAGTGACCCGGGTTTGATCTTGACCTTGGGTACAGTTTGTGTGGAGTCTGCACATCCTCTATTACCTGGTGTGACTTTTTGTGTCCTGAAGATGTGCAGGTCAATAGACAATAGGTGCAGGAGTAGGCCATTCGGCCCTTCAAGCCAGCACCACCATTCAATTCTCAATCAGTACCCCGTTCCTGCCTTCTCCCCATACCCCCTGACTCCGCTATCCTTAAGAGCTCTATCTAGCTCCCTCTTGAATGCATTCAGAGAATTGGCCTCCACTGCTTTCTGAGGCAGTGAATTCCACAGATTTACAACTCTCTGAAAAAGTTTTTCCTCATCTCCGTTCTAAATGGCCTACCCCTTATTCTTAGGTAGGTTAATTGGCTAATGTAAATTATTACTGGTGTAGGTCGGTGGTACCCCATCAGTGTAGCTCTTGATGAGTGAATAAATACAGGAATAGGATTAATAGAGGTGCTCTGAGAACTAGCATCGACTTGAGGGACCACCTGTCCACCTTCAATATCATATTTGAATGAGAAATCAGCAGTATTTTATGCTAATGTGTGGCTGAGATCGGATGTTCCCAATTTCCTAGTTTAAGATAAAAGCAAGTTGGGATTGCAAGTAGGAAGGAGGATGTAAACGGGTTTCAAGAAGGTGCAGACTAACTAGTGGTAATAACATGGAAGATGTAATGTAGTATGGGGAAAATGTGAACCTATCCACAGGAAGAAAACTATAAAGCAGAGTATATTTTTTATAAAAATGGAGGTGGATTGACTAATGTTCACAGGAACCCAGTGTACCCTATTTGCTCAAAGCCAAAGTACAAGCCAGGTGATGAGGAAGGCAAACAGTGCATTGGCCTTTATTAAGACATGATTTAAGATATGAGTGAAGATGCCTCACTAAAACTACATAGGACCTTGGTAGGACTATGCCTGGAATACTGGCCTCCCTACATAAAATGATATACTTGCTATTAAGCGAATGTCTTATTGGCATTTATAAAAGGTTTTATAAATGTTTGCTTCTACTGGTGTTTAAAACCAGGGATCACAGTCTCATAATATGGGCAGACCATTTAAGGACTTGAATGGGGAAATAAATTATTTACTGTGGGGTGTGAATCTTGGGGAATTTTGTATTTCCAGGCTATGGGGGTCATTCAAAATGGATCACAAGAATTCTGGATTTTAAAGACATCTGGGGATTTTGGGACAGAGCAGGAAAGTGGCCCAAACATAGAGGATTGGCCACAGTTTGTTGTGTACAATGGAGTAGACTTGAAGGGGCAAATGGCGTGGTGTTACACCTATTTCTTGTTCTCACATAAAATGCTTAGCTTCCACTTTAGTTTAAGCCCTTTTATCATTTAAGGTGAAATTGTTTAGGAAGTACACATTGGTTTAAATTGAAGCCCTTGGCTTGGGACAGTGAAATGATATTCTCCTGAGTTAACATTGAAAGAGTGTGTGAGTGTGAGATGCACAATGATCCTTGATACTAGAGCCTGGAGCTAGTTGGGTTGATTTTGTAGAACCCTCTTTTTTTTTTGGATTGAACAAGGCAATCTGCTGCCATCTCTGAAAATCTACTTGGGTAGATGGAGACCATGTTTTAAAAGGAAGGTGCATGGATGAGCCATGGGCCCTCATATTTTCCTTCATGATGTTGCTATTTCTGCCTCATTAGTTACCTGTTCATTCAAAGTTGGGAAGGAGGTTAATATAGTATAGGTAACTGAGCTTCATATTTTCTGCAGTATTTCAACTGTGCTCTGTGTGGTCTCTCATGGAGTTTTCTTCCGGTGTTTAGCCCAACGGTTACTATTTTCTATGCAAACTTGCATCACTTGCAGTTATAGTACTACGTAAAATATTATCACAGCCACAGATTTGTTTTATTCGTTACATGGCAAATACTGGTTTGAATCATTGTTGGAGGCCTTATGATTATTGTACAGCCAAAATAATAATTGTTGTGAGGACTTGCTGGACACAGTTTTAAATGAGAATAATTTTAACTTCAGTGCACCGCAAAAGCTCTTGCCCTGATTTAATTGCATCAGCACGGTGCATACAGTGGTTATATAAGAGTTCAATAAAAAAAATACTGCAAATCACGCATACAACTAATGCTTATGTTTTGTTCCGGCTGGGGGATGGGTTAGGTTTAACACCACCTAACCTACGAGCCCAAAAGACTGTGGGTTTGTGTTTCTGCAGAGATGTTTCAGACAGGCACTTGTGTAACATGAGAGTGCTGCATGTTTAAAGTGCTTTCTTTCTGATGAATGGTAAACCGAGGCCCTGTCTCCTTTCAAGTGCCAATAAGATTCCATTGCTGTATTTTGAAGAGAAGCAAAAGAAGTGGATGTTCAGGGAAATATAATCCCACAACTAGCAACACTAAAACAAATCATTTAGTCATTGCATTGTTTGTTGAAGCTTGCTCTACATATTAGCGGCTGCACTTTCTTCGGTGACAGCAGTTTAGCAGTATTTGTTGGCAGTCAAGCACTTTGGGGCTTTCCAAGTTTGTGAGGAGCTTAATTTATGCAAGTCTCTTCATTTATTGAAGTATTTTATGCATTTCCATACTGACATACTTTGTTTTTTTTGGTCAGAATTCTTCTCGGCGTCAAGTCCAGTTGCACAGGTAGTTGGGCATCTGTCTCACAGTTCGAGTGGCACAGGTTCATTCCTGACCTGGTGCTGTCCGTGAAGTTTGCATATTCCCCCTGAGACTGCGTGAGTTTCATCTAAGAGCTCCGGTTTCATCCCACGCCCAAAGAAGGGCAGGTTGGTAGGTTCATTTTAGGTGAGTGGTGGAATGTAGGTGGATTAGAATATTTAGACGCATGATCAGGCAGGAAATGGATGGATGCAGACCATGTGCATGCAGATGGGATTAGTTAGATTGTCATGATCAGTGCAGACAATGTGGAGCAAAGGGCCTGTTCTTGCGCTATATCCCTCTGAGACTCTGATTTTATTGCCAATGTTCATATCGTATGCAAACTACTTCATCATGCCTCCATAATTCGTCTGGATTAATTTATATGACAAAAAGTAAAAGTCTGAGCACTGAATCTTGTGGAACCCCTCTGAGAACAGCTGTAGTCATAAAAACAACCATCAATCCTTTTGTTAGATAGACACAAAAAAACTGGAGTAACTCAGCGGGACAGGCAGCATCTCTGGAGAGAAGGAATGGCTTCCTGTTACTGAACCAGTTTTGGATTGAATTTTCCCACTCCCTTGGATCCCATGGGTTTTTACTTTTTTTTTAAAACCAGCCTATCATTTGCCAGGTCAAGCCTTACTCAAATCCACATAAATAACATATATAACATATAACAACTACAGCATGGAAACAGGTCTGTCCGGCCCTACCAGTCCACGCCGACCATTCTCCCTGACCTAGTCTCATCTACCTGCACTCAGACCATAACCCTCTAATCCCCTCCTATCCATATACCTATCCAATTTACTCTTAAATAATAAAATCGAGCCAGCCTCCACCACTTCCACCGGAAGCCCATTCCATACAGCCACCACCCTCTGAGTAAAGAAGTTCCCCCTCATGTTACCCCTAAACATTTGTCCCTCAATTCTGAAGCTATGTCCCCTTGTTGGAATCTTCCCCACTCAAAGGGAAAAGCCTACCCACGTCAACTCTGTCCGTAACGTAAAACATATTTAATGATCCCTGTCTTCTGCAAAGAATTTAATGTTTTGAGGAAGTAACATAAGCTTACCTCAATCCATGCTGTGGTTCTGATTAATCCATGCGTTTCCAAATGAAAATTTATAATATATCTCAGAATTGATTTCCGACATGTGCCCATCATTTAAAGTTGTTACTCAATTTATTTTTGTTTTTAAGCAATGATGATGTTACAGTGGTCCATTCCCCAGGCACCGTCCCTGGAGCCATGGAGGATTCAACATTGTGGTCAAAGCTTCTGTAGTTTCCTCCGTTTGCTTGTGATATATTCTATCTGAAGTTGGTGATTTATCTGCTTTCAAAGATGCTGAACTCCTTCACACTTCCTGTTCTGGCACTTTATCTCTTTTGACATTGCGCTCTTGTCCCCTGCTACACTGCCAATACTCCCTCTTATGAATGCAGCTGCAAAGTAATCATTATGAACCTTTCCCCACCCTCCACACACTGAGTCTCCAAGAGGTCTTTTTCTTTACTTGATTATTCAGTTGATCATTTTGCTCTCGTATATCATTGCATTTAAAAAAAAATTATTATAGACCCCCTCTGCTTTCCTAATTTTCCGTCGATTTTACTTTTGGAGTTGCAGGCTTTCCTGCCGTATTGGTTTCTCTCAAACTTTTCTTTCTTGCTTTATCGTGCCTCCTGTGTTCCTTTGATCCAAAGAGTTCTGGATTGGCAGACCCTGAGAGCATGCACCCCAAGTGCCTTCCTTTCCTTCTTAAACATTTCTCATTGTGCTATGATTTAGTTACCATCAAGTAGCTGTTTTCAGCCCACTTTAGCTAAATCACTTTCCCATCTTGTACATTACCCCATTTTAGGACCACGCTTCTATTTTTCTCTGAAGTTATCTTTCCTATCTCAAAAAACACTTGCGGGACCTTGTTCCGTTTTCTACCCATTTCACTGGATTGTGGGCAAAGCCCTCTGGGTTGTCTTCCTGCCACTGCTCAGTGATATCCTTGATCTTGGAACGATGGAGGCAACATACCATACTGGAATCCCCTATGACTGCAGAAGCAGCTGCCTGCTCCTCTAATAATAGAACCCCCTGTAACTGATGAACTCAAACTCCCTGCCTCCCTCCATGGCTGAGTCACCCATGGTGTTGTGGATGTAACTGCATTCCTAGGGGAACTTGCTTCCCTCACGTATTTGAAACTGAATACTGGTTGAACAGCAAAATGCTGTCAAGTGTCTCCTGATGTGCCTGCCTTCTCGTAAAAGCCTCCCGCTGTCCCACTAGCCATGCTCGCTTGAGACACTTAATGGTTTTCCTCTTTGCAATCGCCTAAAGTCAAATACAATTACTCTTCACTTGGCCAATATTGCAGACATTGCAACTTGGGTTTGTGTATGAGGTGAGCAGTGGGACGAGAGCAGTCCTCTGCAAGCTGATAATGTATTTGCGAAACTGTGTGCAGTACAAGATATTGGAGATGGAGAAAAGATGCCACACATAGCTGGATCTTGGGCATGAGGATGAACATGATGAGCAGGAATGACCATTTACCCCATCATTTAATAAGCTCAAGCTGGTAATGCATCAGGTCAGGCTGTTTCCGTGGAAAGCGAAACACTTAATATTTAAATTCTGGGACCATTTGTCATGACTAGGAAAGAGATGAGCTAGTTTGGTTTCAGTAAGAGAAGGTGAGGAATGGGTAGAACAAAGGGAATATATCTGATAGGGTGAGAGAAAATGATAATGAGCCTATTACAGGCATTGCGCTTTGTCTTAATGTGATGTTAATAATGAGGCTATTGGGACAAATTCAAGTCTGGAAAATGGCATAATTGAATTTGCCACCATTTGGTAAATTGCTTTCTTTTTATCTGTATAAGATATGGTCATTTTTGCCTGTCAGTTCGGGCTTAGTTTTTTCCCATTCGTGTAATCTTGCCTTCTGGGCATTGTTTATAATGCATTGTACAACCAAGAAGGATAATGTACATAAAACTGCTCTAACCATCCCTATAAACCCTTCTGGGTTTGCCTAGTAGAGAGAGGCATTGACCTATGTTCCCCTCCCACATTTTCTTTGCAAAGACTAATTAGTTTCTCTCCCGGTTCTATTGAAGGGACCCCAACATGAAACATGGACTTTGTTTCCCTTTCTACGATGGTGCCTGCCCAGCAGTGTTTCTAGACTATACTGTTTTTATTTCATATTTCCAGAATCTGCATTTTTTTAAATTTCCAATTACATCATGGCTGATCTGTTCTGTCTGTGCCATTTTCTGGCACTCATTCCCAGACCCTTTGATTCCTTTAATATCTTGTAAAACTAATCTCTTGTGAATATGCTTGATGATTGTATTGAGCCTCCGCAGCTGTCTTGCACTGAATTCCAGAGATGGACTATGGTCTAGATGAAGAAAAATTCCCCCCCTCATACTAAGCTATCAACCCTGAAATTGTTACCACTAATTCCATGCAGCCTCAAGAGAAATATTATCTCTGTTACCCCCAACAAACCTCGTATGTAGGTTTCAATGAGATCACTTCCCAAACTCTCGAATATGCCCAATTTAGTGGATCATGCCTCATAGGGCACACCTCCAGTCCAAGAACCAATCCAGTAAATCTTTGCAATCTGGAGGAAGTATATCCTTCCTTGAATAAGGAGACCACATCTGTACACGGTATGCAAGGTAGCCTCACTCATACCCCACTCAGTCTGAAGAAGGGCCTCGACCCGAAACATCACCCATTCCTTCTCTCCTGAGATGCTGCCTGACCTGCTGAGTTACTCCAGCATTTTGTGAAATAAATACCTTCGATTTGTACAAGCATCTGCAGTTATTTTCTTACACTTCACTCATACCCCATATCTCTTCAGAAATATTTTTACTTATTCACATCATTTGGACTAAAGCCCAATGTGCAATCTTAAAACTTAATTGCTGGCTGAACCTCCATGTTAACTTTGTGTTTGTGGACAAGGTCTCCCAGGTCCCTCCAATGCTAACTTTTAATCTTGTACCGATAACAACATTCTCTGCCTTTCTATTTTTTTAAAATAAAGTTGATGTATGTTTCTACATTATATTCTATCTGTCATATTCATGCACAATTTCATAACCTGGCAGTTTTCCATTCAAGTTCCTCTGCATCCTTGTCAAAATTTACACTGCGTAGTGCTCTGCCTTAAGCAAGGTTGAATATGTTAGACTTGGTCCTTTTATATAAATTATTAACACCGATGGTGAATAACTAAGGATCCTGCATAATTACTGTGGTAATCCACTGGTTGCAGTTTTACAATTAATGGAGGAATTATTTTTTCCTATTGTTTTCTTCCCATTAACCAGTCCTAAATCCATTCCAATATAATACCCCTACCCTAGTTCTATAAGTTTGTTATCTTGAAAGCCTTCAAAAAGTCCTAATGCATTATATCAATTGCTTTTAGATGGGTTGGTTAGTATGTTTACAGACAACACCAAAAGTGCTCGAGATGTGGACAGCAAGGAAAGTTGTCAAAGGATATAGTGAGACTTGGATCAGTTAGAGATATGGGTGGAAAAATGGCAGATGGAATTTAATCTGAGCCAGGGGAATTTATAGTTAACTAGACAAAGTGGGCCCGTTCGGGCCCATTCCTCGTAGAGGGGGGGGCAGGGAAGGGGAGAGGGTGTGACTGAGGAGCCCACTCTCTCCTCCCCCACCGCCACTCTCACTCCCCACCACCCCCCCTTTCCCCACCACCCGCCTTTTCCCCACTCTCTCCTCCTCCAACCCCCATTCTCTCCACCCCCAGCCCCACTCTTACTCTCCCCCACCCCCCCTTTCCCCAGCATCCCCTTTCCCCACTTTCTTCCCCCCACCACCAATCCAGCTGTCCCCCTCCCCAGTCCCACTCTCCCCCCCACTCTCTCCCCTTCCCCCCACTCTCTCCCCTTCCCCCCACTCTCTCCCCTTCCCCCCACTCTTACTCTCCCCCCCACTCTTACTCTCCCCCCCACTCTTACTCTCCCCCACACTCTTACTCTCCCCCACTCCCTTTCCCCACCAGCCCCCCTCTCTCCTCCCCCACCCCCCTGCCTCCCCCACTCTTTCCTATCCCCACCCTCACCCCCTCCTACCCCCATCCTCCCCTCCGTGGAGCCGTTGGCGGCGAAAGCCACTTACCGAGCGTGCAGGGAGGAGGAGGGAGCGGCGGACTACTGGAGACAGGCAGCGCGGCTGTGGCCTAGCCGAGCTGGGATTACTCGCGGCGGTTGTGGGGGAGAGAAGCGGCATCCATCTTGTTTGTGCGAGTGAAGAGAGAGGCCGTGCATGCCCTATGGTGACGTCAGACGCACAGCACTTTGAAAAAATGTGTTTAGAAATGAGAGTTTTAAACTTTCAAATGTCTGTAACTTAAAACATATACGGCCAATTTAAATGAAACTTGGTATAAACAGTGGCCGCGAGAGCGGTGATTAAGGTGGCGCAAAAAATGTGGCGCTATGGTTTACCGTTTTGGCAAAATCACAGAAAAACATATATTTACATACGGATATATATATATATATATATATATATATATATATATACAAGATCAGAGTTTTAATAGTATAAAAAAATGATAATATATACAGATGACAAAACTCTCAAAAGCATTGATGTCCAGAGGGATCTTGGGGTCTAGGTCTATAGCTCCCTGATAGGGGCAGCACAAGTAGATATTTATAAAGATTGCCCTTGTTGTGCTTGGCTTCATTGGCCAAAGCGTTGAGGATAAGAGCCATGAAGTCGTGTTGCAGCTTTATAGAAATTTTGGTTAGGCCATATTTGGAATGCTGTGTGCAGTTCTGGTCGTCCCATAGCAGGAAGGATGTGGATGCTTCGGAGAGAATGAAGAAGAGGGCGGTCACGGTGGCGCAGCGGTAGAGTTGCTGCCTTACAGCGAATGCAGCGCCAGAGACCCGTGTTCGATCCCGACTACGGTTGCTGTCTGTACGGAGTTTGTATGTTCTCCCCGTGACCTGCGTGGGTTTTCTCCGAGAACTTCGGTTTCCTCCCACACTCCAAAGACGTGCAGGTTTGTAGGTTAATTGGCTTTAAATGTAGAAATTGTCCCCAGTGGGTGTAGGAGAGTGTTAGTGTGTGGGGATCACTGGTCGGCGCGGACCCGGTGGGCCGAATGGCCTGTTTCCACGCTGTATCTCTAAAAAAAAAAGAGGTTTACCAGAATGCTGCCTGGTTTAGAGGTTATTAGTTATGAGGAAAGGTTAAATGAAAACTGATTGTTTTCTCTGGGATATCGGAGGCTGAGGGTAGACAGTTGGAACCTTTTTCGGGGTGGTAATTTCAAGACTACAGGGCATTGCCTTAAGGTGAGAGGGGCAAAGTTTAAAGAAGATGTGGTGTAGAGCAAATGTGAGTGCTGAGTGTCTGAAAAGTGCTGCCAGACGTGGTGGAAGTGGATCCAAAAGTGGTGTTTAAGGGGCTTTTAGATGGGCACATAGATAATACGTAGGGAATGGAGATATGAATCACGTGCAGGCAGAGGCGATTAACTTGGTATCATATGTGGTACAAACATTGTGGGCTGAAGGGCCTGTTCCTGTGCTGTTCTGTTCTTGAACTTTTAAAGTCTTTGGTTTAATGTGCTGTTTGTCCTCTTTGCCACAGTTGGTGGACTTAAAGTGATATAAATTTGTTGTAAATTACAAATCAATTTCTTAGCCAATCTATGCCTTATACTCATGCCTTCTTGGTTGGTTTCTTTAAAATTTAGACCCTAATTTCAGATTGAATGAAATGGCGACAATATATATCATATCATCATCATATCATATATATACAGCCGGAAACAGGCCTTTTCGGCCCTCCAAGTCCGGGCCGCCCAGCGATCCCCGCACATTAACACTATACAAACGCATTCTGTCTATTGTGATCACTCAATCCCAAAGCACCTTTCACCTTAACTTCATTAATTAACATTCTTTTAAATTACTCGGTGCCAGATCAAAAGTGGCCTATTCCTAATTGGCTAAGAAACCATCTTATTTACACTGAATAGGTCTACCACATTTCTAATGCTAATTTGTAATGTCCAATTTATATTCACGCCACTGTTACACGCATCCCTAATTTCCTGTTTATCATTATCCATTTCACTATCCTGTTTGGTGCCTTCAGCTGGGAAGTTGGTGTTGATGGATACAAAATGCTGGAGTAACTCAGCGGGTCTTCAAACTGGGTCTGAAGAAGTGTCTTGACCCGAAATGCCACCTATTCCTTTTCTCCAGAGATGCTGCCTGACCCGCTGAGTTACTCCAGCATTTTGTGTCTATCTTCAGAGTAAACCAGCATCTGCAGTTCCGTCCTACACAAGTTGGTGTGGATGTTGGTTAAGGAAAATGTTAGTTACTTTTGTTGTTTACCCATTGCCCATCTGGTTTCATAGTCGTGATTAAAGCAACTGAGGGCACCAGGTGCTCATTAAGATCGCTTCATTAATGTGTCACTTCTCAATGAAGAGATGAAGTTGGATGGCCGAAACTTGTTTGGGTAGTATTAAATTTAGCATGAGCAAGTATTGTTCATCAGTCAGTTATATGCCCATAACTATGGACTGATCAACTGATAAGGTGAATATAAAAAGCACATACAAGAAATGTGGGGGATACTCAACATTATTTGTGGGAAGAAACAGTTAACATTTCAGATGAGTAAGAAGGAACTGAAGATGCTGGTTTAAACCGAAGATAGACACAAAAAGCTGGAGTAACTCAGCAGGACAGGCAGCATCTCTGGAGAGAAGGAATGGGTGACGTTTCGGGTCGAGACTCTTCTTCAGACTGGTTAGGGATAAGGGAAACGAGAGATATAGACTCTGATGTGGAGAGATAAAGAACAATGAATTAAAGATATGTAAAAATAGTAACGATGATAAAGGAAACAGGCCATTGTTAGCTGTTTCTAGGGTGAAAATGAGAAGCTGGTGCGACTTGGGTGGGGGAGGGATAGAGAGAGAGGGAATGCTGGGGCTATCTGAAGTGAGAGAAATCAATATTCATACTACTGCCCAAGCGAAATGAGATGCTGTTACTCCAATTTGAGATTAGCCTCACTGACAATGGAGAAGACCTCGGACAGAAAAGTCTGTGTGGGAATGGGAAGGAGAATTAAAGTGTCCATCGACCGGGAGATCATGTAGTATAAGAAAATAACTGCAGATGCTGGTACAAATCAAAGGTATTTATTCACAAAATGCTGGAGTAACTCAGCAGGTCAGGCAGCATCTCAGGAGAGAAGGAATGGGTGACGTTTCGGGTCGAGACCCTTCTTCAGACTGATGTCAGGGGGCGGGACAAAGGAAGGATATAGGTGAAGACAGGAAGATAGAGGGAGATCTGGGAAGGAGGAGGGGAAGAGAGGGACAGAGGAACTATCTAAAGCTGGAGAAGTCGATGTTCATACCACTGGGCTGCAAGTTGCCCAGGCGAAATATGAGGTGCTGTTCCTCCAATTTCCGGTGGGCCTCACTATGGCACTGGAGGACGAGATCAGGTAGGTTCAGGCGGACTGAGAAGGTGTTCCGCGAAACAATCGCCCAGTCTGCGTTTAGTCTCGCCGATGTACGAGTCCACATCTTGAACAACGGATACAATAGATGAGGTTGGAGGAGGTGCAGGTGAACCACTGCCCGACCTGAAAGGACTGTATGGGTCGCACCTTGTTGCATCTTCTGCGGTTGCAGGGGAAGGTACTTGGGTAGGGAGTAGTTTGGGTGGGAAGGGATGAGTTAACCAGGGAGTTGCAGAGGGAATAGTGTCTGCGGAAGGCGGAAGCGGAAAGGGGTGGAGATGGAAAATGTGGGACATGGTGGGATCCTGTTGGAAGTGGCGGAAATTTTGGAGGAATATGTGTTGTATGTGACGGTTGATGGGGTGGAAGGTGACTAGGGGGAGTAAGAGCGGAGCTGCGGGGTATCGAGGAGATATGAGTGGGGGTCTCGTCTATGATGGGAGAGGGGAACCCCCGTTCCCTAAAGAATGAGGGCATCTCGGATATCCTGGTATGGAAGGATCAGATAATCTTTAATCCAAATTCAGCGCCGTTTGACTGATAAGTAACCTGTTTGCATACTGCAGTGAACCAATTCAAATGCCATGTTACCTGATTACGCAGAAGTGGTGGTGTTTTATAATGCATTGTTCACATCCAGTTCCTTACGAGTGATGGAGACTTCAGAAAAGAAAACAGGACTCGGCCAAAGAGTTAATAATGTCCACTTTGTGCTCGTTGTACATGTGGTTGAGGTGTTTAATTAGGGGAAGAGTGGGGTGGCAGGAGGGACTTCAAATTGGCTATCATATGGAATAACATAATTGGGGTAAACAGGAATTACATGTCATATCATATCATATCATATATATACAGCCGGAAACAGGCCTTTTCGGCCCACCAAGTCCGTGCCGCCCAGCGATCCCCGTACATTAACACTATCCTACACCCACTAGGGACAATTTTTACATTTACCCATGTCCATAGAATTTGCTCAGTAATTCAGTCAAAACTCAGTGCAAAATTATGGAATTTCAACTGTGAGGTGTAATTGATGCAAATTAAGGTGCTGAAATAATTTCTACTAATTTTAATGAGGTCAGAGTTGGCTCCATGCAAAACTTGTGTGTTTTCTAACATTCAATGAGGATATTTCCAAGGCCTCTGAGGCAGCTAAGAAATGAATACATTTAACATTTACTAGGAAGGTAACACCGAATGGTGCTGCCTATCCCAGTTGCTTAAAACTGGACTACTCTTGGAGCAAGATACACATCAACAGTACTTATTGTTTAGTGAAAATCCCATTTTCATCTGATATTAAAACTGCAGCTGGTTGCCACTGTTAAAAAAATATATATATTCCTCTTGAGATATTCCCATATGTTGTGCAAGGAGAGTAGATAATTGTATTCTCAGATGTTGGACGATATACTGGTTCTTGGAATGTTAAAGCTTGCAATTATGCAGATTTGTTTAACTGGAAGCTTGTGCTGTGACTTCACTGGGAGAACTAGGGCAATTCAGGCTCTCACTCAGTGCTGCACTTGAGAGTCGGCCTAGTTTTAGGCTCCAGTCTCTAAAGTAGATATTGAACCCATAATCTTCTGACTTAAAAGCCAGAATGCTACAACTGAGCCCAAGCTGCTATTTTGTTTACCACACTCTTCTAAACATAGGAGCCAGTGTCATCTGCTCGGCTCTGAGGTTTTATGGGAATTACAGAATGGTAAAAGCATGAAAGGAAGCCATTTAGCCTTTTGAATCTGCAAAAGTGGCATGCAAGAGCAATCCAACTTGTCCTGCTCTCTCCCCGTAAATTCAAGTCTACGTCAAATTCCCTTTGAACATAATTGAGTGCCTCCAAAATTACCCCTATCTGTGCATTCCAGGTCTGTGTGTGGTTGGGAGAGAGGTTAAGACTAAAACATTCCTTGTCACTTTTGATTATTTTGTAAATTGTTTCACCTGCTCTTTCTATACCCTTTCCTAATGGTAACTCTTTTTCCCAATGTATATAACCTTCATAATTTAAGTAGTTCTCAAGACTCCCTCAAACTCTGTACCAAATTTGCAATGAGATTGAAGTCGCACCACTGATAACTGATGAAAGGTTTCCTTAACACTATTTAGCTCCCATGTGCAACCACTCTCATCTTTCCCGGTTGCTGCGGAAACTTCCTGTGCAAACACGCTGTGTAGCTTCCCATTATTCTGAATCGCAGGCATGGGGTTTCTCTGCATTTCCGGTTCACAGTTCAGTAAGGGGTTAAATCCTGTTTCCAAGTCTCACCTCTCTCCTATGCTTTCAGTTCAGTGAAGCAGTACTACATCTAATTCTGGACCAATTTGCCCAAATGCAGATAGACTATTGGCCGCTATGTACCATCTTAGTTTTTTCCTTCAATTTCGTAGTATCCTAGTTGTTGGCACTGAGCCATTTGGGTAGCGGAATGTGAAATTGATTGCTCCTGACAGTTCATGCAAGGAAACCTGAGACTGCAGATGGCGGAGTCTGGAGCTGCAAACATTCTGCTGGGTAACTTGGCAGGTTCAGCAACATCAGGGAGGGTGGCAGGGGGGGAAGTTAGTGATGTGAATGATACCCTGCCACGGAACTTAGTCCATCGATGCTGTTTGACCTGCTGAGTTCCTCCAGCAGATTGCTAGTTCTTACAAGGACCTAATTTCCCATGTGGGTCTCATGATTAAAAGTCTTCACTCAGCTACTGTGCTGTCTTAACCTAGCTTCTAGTTATGGCTTAGCGACAGCTAGCTCTTCTGCTTGTTGCTGAGGCCCTGGATGCCGTTGGAGGCATCTTGTAGTGGACACAGAGTTTATTTTAATTATAACAACTTGATGGCATTTTCTCTATTGATTAAGTCACTAAGACCCTGAGTCTTAGTAAAACAAGCTAATTTCTCAATTTATAGTCGCTAGTTAACAAAGCTGAGAGAATAATACTTTGGGGTTTTCCTTTTCTCATGCTAGACAAAGTTATCAGGTGGTCAATTTTGGCAATTAACTCATTATCTGCCCTTTTGTGTTAGCTTTCTCAGTGAACTTGAAATTAACCACCCTTGTATATTGCAACCACTATATTTTGGTTCAAACTAAAATAATATCATTTTTTAGTTTGTTCTGGGATGACCCCTGTCTACTGGAGATGGGAGACTACAGATGCTGGAATGTGGAGCAACTGTTGGAGGAACTCATCGTTTCAGACAGCATCTGTCGAGGGAAAGGAATGACAGGTGATATGTGAAAAGAGACCAGAGAGCTGACGGGAAGCAGGAGTCAGACAGGGGTGGGGATAGGAGACCATGTGGGCAATGTCTTGAGGGGGGTAAGTGGATGGAACCAGATGGGGGGGGTGGGGAGAGGGATAAAACTGAGTGGTGGGGGCGTGGATGGGGTGTGGGAAAGTGAGGATGAGTGGACAGAATTGGATTGGGAGAGGGGATATGAAGTATTGTTCTTTACGTTTGTGTTTGGCCTCGAGGTGTTGGTGGAGAAAGCTGAGAACCGTATGGGAATGGGAAAAGAGAGTTAAAATGGCACGCAGTCAGGAGTTCAGGGTGGCCACAGTTGAATCGCGAGCAGTTGCTCTGAGAGCTGGTTGCCTATGGTAGACTTGGTCTCGTGGATATAAAGCAGTATCAGGAGCATTTAATGCAGTGAATCATTGCGTCGCCTCGCAGGGTTGTGTGTGCTACTGGAAGGTGGTGGAGCAGGAGGGTAGGGACAGGTGTTGCTGCACTTCTGGTTGCATGGGAAAGTGCCAGGGGTAAAGGAGGGGTGGGTGGGGGAAATGTCATAGTGGGCTCTAATGGGACCCCACTATCATCCACATCTTCCCACTATCCCGTCCCAATCTTGTTCCACATGCCCATCAGCTCTCTTATCTGGTTCCCTTTGTTGCCTTCCTTATTAATCAGAGTCCAGTTCTTGCATTGAGCCCACCACATCACCTTACAGCCTGTCTCACACTTCCATTCCCCCCACTAACTCCTACCGCCCGTTCTTTTCTCTTGTCTGTTTCCATCATCTCGGCCTCTTTCTAAAAAAAAAAATGCCCTTCTCCACCCCCAGCTGTCTCCATCGACCAATCATCCCTCGTTTCATATGTTCACCTAGCACTAACTGTCTCCAGCCTCGCCTGCCCCAATCCCCTCTTTATCATATCATATCATATATATACAGCCGGAAACAGGCCTTTTCGGCCCTCCAAGTCCGTGCCGCCCAGCGATCCCCGCACATTAACACTATCCTACACCTACTAGGGACAATTTTTCACTTTTACCCAGCCAATTAACCTACAAACCTGTACGTCTTTGGAGTGTGGGAGGAAACCGAAGATCTCGGAGAAAACCCACGCAGGTCACGGGGAGAACGTACAAACTCCTTACAGTGCAGCACCCGTAGTCAGGATCGAACCTGAGTCTCCGGCGCTGCATTCGCTGTAAAGCAGCAACTCTACCGCTGCGCTACCATGCTGTTCTCCCTCATCTCAGTCCCGATGCAGGGTCTTGACTAAAAATGTGGACCACTCCTTTCCCTCCATAGATGCAGTTTGACCCACTTGAGTTCCCTCAATTTGTTTTTTAGCACCAATCTATCCAAGTAATTGAAGTTCGTAATTCCTGAAATCTTATGAATTCTCTTCATCCTCTCTGGAGCCTTCTCATCTTATGATTGATGTCCAGGACTAGATGCCGTATAGTTATAGATGAATCAGTGTAGTGTAAAGGTTCATCACAACTTTCTTACTCCTGTATTCTGTATGCTTTATGAAGCTCAGGATTTTGTACCATTTACCTAATTTCACAATTGGTTTGAAGAAGGGTTTCGACCCGAAATGTCACCTATCCATGTTTTTCAGAAATGCTGCCTGACCTGTCGAGTTATTCCAGCACTTTGTCTTTTTTTCCTCCCATAAACCAGCATCTGCACGTTTATGTATATCCCCACCGCTAATGTCTGGCTCACCGGTCTATAGGTCATTGGCTTATCCTTGCTACCCTTAAATAATGGTACAACATTACCCACCCTGCAGTCTTGTGGAACTTTACCTGTGGGTAAAGATGATACAAATATCTCTGCAAGGGCCTTGACAATTTCCACCCTAGCTTCCCACAAGATCCAAGGATGTACTTACTTGGTCAGGCCCTGGGCGTTTAACTGTCTTAATGTGCTTTAAAACAACCAATATCATCTCTTTGGTAATTCAGATGAGATGAGATATTTCTACCTTAAAAGCCTCCCATGGTTTGCCAGGCAAAGCTATAAATGAACGTTGATTCCAATTTGCCTGTGGCAGATCTGTTTACAACCCATTGTACCAGGCCCCTCTACAATGGGTTATTTTTTTACCTTGGAATGGCCTGGCATCCTATTATTCTTAATATTATGAGTGGTAATCTCCTCCCATGGCTGTCCCATTGTGATTGGCTCATTTCCAGTAGCTGTCCAACAATGTCCCCTCCCCTGCTGTCACAGAAAATATTACGAAAAATAAATAAACTCTCCCTCTTTGCGCCCTTATTGGTGTTATCTCAGTTTATTTTGGGTTAGTTGTCACCACTATGAACTTTGCACATCAGTTTAATGTCCATGCAAATGTGCTCAATATTTTTCCCACCAGCTGGTAGTGTAAAGGACATTCAAAGCTAGTGTGATCACACTCCTTGTTTCTTTAAGGTTACCCCCCACCCCCTCATCAACTTTTAAAAATATAAAATGCAAGGATTTAAAGCCGAATTATGCATCCCACTAATTCTAATTCTGAACAAACTACAATACACAGCCTCTATGTCATTGTGACACATATGTTTTCCAAGGTAGATTTCTGCAGATAAGGATTACAAATGGTTGCCAAATTGTAGTCCATGCTCTAGGCAGAAGTATTTTCTATAAGGGTAAGGAAGTGGTGCTGCATTTGAATGTAACATACGTATAATGCCACTTCCTTGGTCTTTGCTTGATTCAGTAAGGCCACATGATATACTGCCTTCAAATGAGACTACCTAATTAGAGGGCGGAAACACATCAAAGTAATCAAAGAAAATGAGGATATCTTGTGGGTTTAAATAAAAGGATTTGAAAATATTTTAGACTGATGATTAACTTCCATAAATCACCGAAGTAATAAATCTTATTACTACCAGGAGCAAACAGGGATTATTTGATTTACCTTTAACAGATAATTCTTCAAGAATGCATCATTCTTGATTTTTCAGGAAAAAAGAAAAAAAGATGGGTAAAATAGAATACAAACAGCATTGGCTCTTTAGAAGTGGCTTCCTTCAAGTAATGTAATTTCTAAAATAAAGCAAAGAAGGACCAAAGAATATTAACTGAATTTATTCACTGAAGGGTGTTGATTTTGGGATAAAATTCACTAAATTGGATGCAGTGAGGCAAGTAAACAGGGATGTTCAATACGTAGCAGTTTCTGAAATGAAACCCGGTGATGAGCTGCAGGATTTTTTCAGTGATGGCTCGTCTTGTAAAATAACTGCCTAGTGGTAGGGTTGAGCGATACACACAGCAGAATTTAAAACAGTAGATCCACAGTTAAACTGCAATAATCCACAAAACAGTTTTAAAAAAATGCTTGTTCAACACGCACGGACAAACCAAACTGAACACTAAGAAACGTAGAAAATAGGTGCAGGAGGAGGCCATTTGGCCCTTCGAGCCAGCACCGCTATTCATTGTGATCATGGCTGATCATCCACAATCAGTAACCCATGCCTGCCTTCTCCCCATATCCCTTGATTCTGCTAGCCCCCAGAGCTCCATCTTACTCTCTTTTAAATCCATCCAATGAATTGGCCTCTACTGCCTTCTGTGGCAGAGAATTCCACAAATTCACAACTCTGGGTGGAAGAGTTTTTTTCTCATCTCAGTTTTAAATGGCCTTCCCTTTATTCTTTGACTGTGGCCCCTGGTTCTGGACTCCCCCAACATTGGGAACATTTTTCCTGCAACTGGCTTGTCCAGTCCTTTTATAATTTTGTATGTTTCTACAAGAAAGCTATGGAATAAGAGTGAGGAAGAGGTATTATGTTGGGAGGAGCAACAGGCGCACCTGGAAATATGTTGGCAACTGGAAAAAGGTGCATGAATGCTAAACTTGGCTGCAACATGACTCAGTGTGCTATGTAGCTGACTAGTTCCCTCAATCAACAAATAATGAAATCCCTGTAGCATCACCACATAAGCGGTGACTGGTGTTGGGCAATTAAGTCACTTATGAAGAAGGTAGCTCCAAAAATGAACTATTCTCCCTAAAGGCAGGACACAGTAAGTAGGTGCCAAAGCATCTTCAACTCAACTGATATCAAGAAGCAACCAAGACTTTTTCACCCAGAGTTGTGATAGATTCAACAATATCCAGAAGGTCAGGTAGCAATCTGGCTGTAGGTCTAAAAACTTGACAAGGCCACACCTCCCGATGAGCTGTTCCAACAAGCGGTAGGTTGGCCTTGTCTGCAAAATGCAGGAGAGATACAATATAGTTAATTGAAATCCGAGCAGAAAAATGATGCGTATTGAATCACTCATCAATGACCTGCATACTGCTGCTCAGTGAAATACCATCAAGCTTCAGAATTAATTTGCGTTGGTTCAAAATGAAAATGATTTGAATTTGAGAAGTGCGTTGAGATTATGCTGTGTCCGAACACTGTTCATGGCTGCATTTTCGATGTGCAAACTGGGTTATGAGCAGCTCCCAGGAGTGGAACCTACTGTAACCTGTGAATGACCTGTGCTCTGACAGCACCTCCAAGACCCTTGCCCTCTCTCTAACACATACTAACACATGGCATCCCTGTGTGGTACCTCAGCTGCACGGAGGCAGAGGGGAAAGCTCTTCAGCAGGTAGTCTATGGAGCTCAGAGGACCATCGGAAGACAGCTACCAGTCTTGGAGGGCATCTACAACACACGATGCCTCAGAAAAGCCACCAGCATCCATAAAGACTCTTCACACCCCTGCAACAGTCTGTTCGAAGTTCTACCATCGGGCAGACAATACAAGGCCTTCTACGCCCGCACCTCCAGACTCAGGAACAGCTTCATCCCCAGGGCCTTAGCTGCTATGAACCGGTCCTGTTGAGCCGGATGGTCACATCGCACAGTGAACCGGCACAGATCTACTTGCACTTTATTCTGTTTTAAAACAGTTCTAATTTGTTTCATTGGGTTGTTTAAATTAATATTGACTAGCGAATTAATTTATTGCATCATATGGGAGGCGCATTCCCAATCTCGTTGTCCCCTGTACAATGACAATAAAGATATATTGTATTGTATTGTATTGTAGAAGGACAATGATAGAAGGCATGTGTGATCGTCATCATCCATCCCCACTCTTCAAGTCACATTTCATCCTAACTTTGAAATAATGTTGTTCTTTCAGTGCTGGATCTAATTCCGAAAATTCCCGATCTAGTAATTTGAAGGAGATAAATTTTCCTCCTTCATGGCAACAGGGGATGAAATAATAAATACTGACCTTGCTAGAGTTGCCCTCATTCAGTAAATATCACTGCATCTTCAAAGAACACACCCGTGAAGTGTTTATTGCATGTTTCAATAATATCAAAGGAGTTGTAATCTCTGTGACGATTACAACACTATTGTTTGTGCATTAACGATATCTCCTCTGGTAATCCATATCAAGATCAGATCTATAGGCCTATATATTGGCCTTCTAAATATTTCGATTTTATTGGTTTTGTGCAAGATGATGGCGACTGTTTACTGCAGTGGATGTGTACAAAGGTGACATACTGTGGGGAAGAGAACGTAAATATCCAACCTTACTATTTTAACTAGGCCTGAGAAGTTGTACAGCTCGAGAGCAATTGCTCCAGTGTCTCCCAACTTCACCTTTGTTAGAGCAGTCTGAATATCTCCTCCCTCTTTTCAGTTGAAATTCTCAGGACTACATTAAAGATTAGCCCGTAGTACTGGAATTAAGGTGGTTAGAACTTTGGCACGTTGCACAATTATGTTAATTGTGATTAACAAGGTGGTTAATGCTGACATCAAAAGAAAGGTGCAGCAAATTGTATTGCATTCACCGAAAAGTTGGCAGGCTAAACCCTTTTTTTAGATGAAAGGTGAGCAAGTTAGTGGCATGAACTACTGAGCTTTTTTTTTGTTGTGATTATCAACAGACATCAGGTAAGCAAAAAGGAGGAAATTAATTTGACCTTGATTCAAATATCAATATCAATTTGCGGTATTGGAAGTAGAGGGAGAATGCTCTCTGCAAAAGAACGCAAGACTGAATGTCCATCCTACAGAAGGGAGAACATCAGAGATGGAGTCAGGATCTCTACATTCATGTGGCTGAAACAAAGCCAAGGAAAGAGAATTAATACCACAGTGGATGCCATAAAAACGAATAAATGGCATAAAAGCAAAGTAACCAGGTGTGCCACTGACTGCAATTTGTCATACATATTCATTACAACTGAGTGCTTCTGGCTTCTGCTCTGCATCACAAGAAATTTCGAATTATTAAAAATAAAATGTTTTTCCCTTGCAGATTCTCAGTGCATTTAAGGCACAAATGATTAGTGCTCCTGCCACAGAAAGTTTTGGGATTAATTCTGCTTGCAGGAGACATGAGCATTAAAAGCCAAGGGCAGGTATCCAATGTAGTACTGAGGGAGTTCTGGACCATGTTTCGAAGGAGACGCGGTCATGGTGGCGCAGCGGTAGAGTTGCTGTGTTACAATGAATGCAGTGCCGGAGACCCGGGTTCAATCCTGATTACGGGTACTGTCTGTACGGAGTTTGTACGTTCTCCCTGCGATCTGCGTGGGTTTTCACCGACATCTTCGGTTTCCTCCCACACTCCAAAGACGTACAGGTTTGTAGGTTAATTGGCTTGGTAAATATTAAAAAAAATATCCCTAGTGGGTGTAGGATAGTGTTAATGTGCGGGGATTGCTGGTCGGCGCGGACCCGGTGGGCCGAAGGGCCTGTTTCCTCGCTATTATCCCTGAACTAAACATTAATCATTTGGATGCTAGATATCGGCCAGTTCTATTTAAAAAAAACAGATAGTTCTTTGTTTCCCAGCCGATATTTATAACTTGATCAACATTAAAACATTATCTATTCAATTTAATATGACTTATTAGAACTTGCTGCTGTAATTCCCATCAATGACTACATTTCAGCAGCACTTCCGTCCAAAGCATTTTGGGGTATCTCAGTGCCTGTGAAAGGTGGCATTTCAATACAAGTCCTGTCTCTGTAGCATTGGAAAAACAAATTATGTGTGTGCATTCAACATTTTCACAATTAAAGTCAGCAAGGATTGCATCCTTTTTTATCTTCTCTTTTAAAATCATAAACATTTTCAAAATGTAACTCTGTTTGAGTGATGGGGTGGGTGGGATGGGGTTGGAGGCACCTGCACATTCAACAACGAATCTCCTCCTTAGGACTGCAAGCCTCCTTTTGGCAGTTGTCTGAGATGGTAAGATACTGACACGGATTGAAAATGCAAAGTGAAATGTATGAGACAAAGTGTCCCCACTCTGTAGAGAGTCCACTGATTGGGAAATGTTGCTCTTGGACTTTTGTGACATTGCATCTATCTGTTAGTTGTAAATCAGCATGGTATAGGATATTAGAGGCAAGTTTGCTGGTACGTACAATGCATTGTTTTGAGAAACCTTACACCGACTTCCAAAAGTATCTTACTTGTGGAAACAGATTTTACTGTCACTGTTATTGAAGGTTTACAATTTTGAACATCTTAAATCTCCCATCATCAGAAGTTCATCTGTCTGGGTGACTAAGGACATTTTTGAGGTGGAGATAAATAAATTCTTGATAAGTACGGGTGTTGAGGATTATGCTGGAGAAGGCAGGAGAATGGGGTTAGGCGGAAGAGATAGATCACCCATGATTGAATGGCGGAGTAGACTTGAAGGGCCGAATGGCCCCATTGTGCTCCTATCACATGAGCTTACTATGAGATGCATGCTCCTTCAACTGACCAGCAAGTGCTCTACAATCCGCCAACTGTTATTCAAGCCTTCAATTCTCTAAAAGTCTAATTACTGGTACAGTAAAGCAGCAAGTTTCACCTGAACAAAGTCTTGCAACCAATCGTGTGATGGTAGCACATGGATTTTTCTTTGTTCTAAGAGATGCTGCCTCAACTACAGTAACCTGGCTTCAATCCTAACCTTGTGTGCTGTTTAGGTGGAGTTTGTATGCTCTTCCTGTGACACTGTGGGCTTCCTCCAGGTACTCTGGTTTCCACCCGCAGATGTGCTGGTTTTTGGATTAATTGGCCAAAGTAATTTGCCTCCATGTGTAGGAATGATGGTATCTGGGAAGAGTTAACTGAAATGCGGGTAGAATAAAAGGGGGTCAGTGTAAATTTAGTATAAACAGATGTTTGATGGTTGTCACAGACTGGTTGGACTGGAGGGGTCTGTTTCTGTGCATTCTCTCTGTATTTCAGTGCTGCACTTGGGCATTGGGCCAATATGTCAGCCCAGAGCATATGCTTAAATATTTGTGGGTTTGAAGCATTGTCAAAGTCCTAAGCCATCTACAGTAATCACTGATTAATTCATAGGCCCATCAGTATTACCAGACTTTAATTTAACTTAGTCACCTTGAAAGTAGAGAGTATATTTGTTAAAATTTAAATATCTGTATATATTCAATAGTGTACATTTTTCTTGATCATTTAAGTCTTGGAGTGAGCCTATATATTTTGTGCAATGTCTGAATTGAAACGTAATAAGCTGCAGCATTGGAATTAGCATGTCATCCATTGTAAACGTTGTACACGCAGTTAAGCAATTGGTTAGTAAAGTAGAAATGAAAGTTATTTGCATAAAACAAAATTTTGCAAATACTGAGCAGGTCAGGTCACATCTGCGACATAGTGCCAATGTTTCATGTCAAAGAAACTTCGAGAGAACTGGGAAGGAGACAAAAGAAGCTGATGCTGGAAGGACAGTGGAGGGCGAGTAGTTGGAATGAGAACGTTGACAAAAACGATGAAATAATGCAGGTCTTGTGAAATGCAGAGCAGGGTGGGTGCACACCCAGAATAATTACACCAAAAATTCTGAGTGTCCAAGAGAGAGCTAGATAGAGCCCTTAAGGATAGCGGAGTCAGGGGGTATGGGGAGAAGGCAGGAACGGGGTACTAATTGAGAATGATCAGCCATGATCACATTGAATGGCGGTGCTGGCTCGAAGGGCCGAATGGCCTCCTCCTGCACCTATTGTCTATTGTCTATTCCAGCTAACATTGTGGAGCCATTATGCTTGGGTGATGAGCCAATAAATAATTGGTTCCAGCACTGAAATTTCATCCCTTCCTCTCCTGAATGTCAACTGGTATAATTCTGCAGAATTTGCCACTTTTGTGGTTTGTTTGCATTGAGGCATCGATTTTTCTCTACCCCCAAAAAAACACACGGGAGAATTTTACTGCCAAATGCAATCCTCTCCATGCCCTGTGTTTAATTTCACAGATAATAAAGTGTAGAAACTTAACATTTCTTTCTGGTTTCCAAGTTTTTTCCAAGACCTCTTCTGCACCCATTCCGAAGTCTCCATACCCTTCTTGTACTCTGGCGACCAGCACTGCACTTAATATTACTAATGTGGCCTAACCAAAGTTTTATAAAGCTACAAATTACTTCCTAATCTGTATACTTAATGCCCTGACTTATGAAGGCAAGCATGTTGTACAGTTTCTATATCACCTATCCACTTTTTCATAGAGCTTTGGACTTACACCCCCCAGATCCTTCTGTAGTTGTAGCAGCATATCATGTGGTTGCAGCAAGAACAATGTATTGTCCCTTATTAATGTGAATTGTCTTCACCTAGCGTATATTGGTTGATTCCGATATGTGCCCATTTCTATTCAGGTTATGCTTTAGGAAGGATATGCTTGGGTTGCAGAGGGGAGTTTCAGTGACACCAGGAAAGAAGGACTTTGGTCATTTTGAGAGGACGAGATTGTTCTCCTTGGTGCAGAGGAAGTTATGGGAGATGTAATACAAATATAAACTAGTAGACGAGGAAGGAAGGATTTGTTTTCTTTGGCTGGAAGTGTGATCGTCAGAGGATGATGACTAATTTTAATTGCAAAGAGATTGCACAATTTAAAGCAGATTTGGCATGCTTTGTTATACCTTGCTCGAAAGGACTCGGGAAGCAGATCCAATAGTAATGTACCTTGATCCTTTCCATTTAATGTTTTCTAAACCCTTATCAAATAATTATGGGAATATAATGATCAACGATCAACTTCTGCTTGAATCATTAAATGGTGAGCATGGTTTCTAAGTAATGGTTTCTGAGTGGTGGGAGGAACTTGATCTGAGAGATGGACTTAAAATTTTCTCTGCAGAGCCATATATTATCCAGGGATGCGGCTATATGACACCACTTGACAGTACAAATTGGCATTGGAAATGTTGGTCTCTGCAATTTTAAAAGGGAAATGTCACTGTAACAGATTTGCTAGAAATTATAAGATGACATATTAAAAATGATAGGAAATATGTATTCAACACAAGATTTTTGTAATGCGTAGAAGTTTTATCCTGCAGCTATGAATGGAATATCTTCTATTGCATCATGGCCGCCACTCTTCAGACGTTACATTTGGGAGATTTAAGGTTAAATCGCACCAAACCTGGCTATTTTACTTAAATGACTAGAGAGATGTATAAGAATATATGGTTCTTAAAAAGGGACCAAATTATACCTATGGTGTCAAAACCGTTGGAAAGAGTTGTCCATGCTTCAACACGGTTCCTCACATCACCCATCCTTTTTCTCCAGAGATGCTGCCTGACCTGCTGAGATACTCCAGCATTTTGTGTCCATCTTCACCATTCTCAACCTATCTTGCAGCTGTATCTCCCCCTCCCACTCCCAGTCTGACCTTTCTGCCATGGGCCTCCTCCAGTGCCATAGTGAGGCCCACCGGAACTTGGAGGAACAGCACCTCATATTTCGCTTGGGCAGCTTGCAGCCCAGTGGTATAAACATTGACTTCTCCAACTTTAGATTGTCCCTCTCTTCCCCTCCCCCTTCCCAGTTCTCCCTCTGTCTTCCTGTCTCCACCTATATCCTTCCTTTGTCCCGCCCCTTGACATCAGTCTGAAGAAGGGTCTCGACCCGAAACGTCACCCATTCCTTCTCTCCTGAGATGCTGCCTGACCTGCTGAGTTACTCCAGCATTTTACGAATAAATACCTTCGATTTGTACCAGCATCTGCAGTTATTTTATTACAGAACTAAGGTATTTATTCACAAAATGCTGGAGTAACTCAGCAGGTCAGGCAGCATCTCGGGAGAGAAGGAATGGGTGACGTTTCGGGTCGAGATCCTTCTTCTTCGTTATTTTCTTACACTTGCAGCTATACTAGTGAGTTCTTTCCTCCAACAGCCTTTGCCAAATTCCACCTTGAATGGATCCTGGAATTCCTTGTGTATATATAAATGACAAGTCAATATGATTTTTTGTTTAAATTCCCCCTTTAATGTAGGAGAAATAGTGCCCAAATTTCTGGGAGTATCCCAATATAAGGACTTGCCTGCCAAGTATTCTGTGAGTGTGTAAGAAGGAACTGCTGGTTTAAACAGAAAATAGACACAAAAACCTGGAGTAACTCAGCGGGACAGGCAGCATCTCTGGAGAGAAGGAATGGGTGACGTTTCGGGTCGCGACCCTTCTTCAGACTGGTTAGGGATAAGGGAAACGAGCGATATAATCATAATCATGCTTTATTAGCCAAGTATGTTTTGCAACATATAGACGGTGATGTGAAGAGATAAAGAACAATGAATGAAAGATATGAACACAGACCGTTCCCTCCGCAACTCCCTGGTAAGCTCATCCCTTCCCACCCAAACCACCCCCTCCCTAGGTACCTTCCCCTGCAACCACAGAAGATGCCATAACCTGTCGCTATACCTCCTCCCTCGACTCTGTCCAGGGACACCCCCGACAGTCCATTCAGGTTAGGCAGAAGTTCACTTGCACCTCCTCCAACCTCATCTACTGTATCTGTTGTTCAAGAGGTGGACTCTTATACATCGGCGAGACCAAACGCAGACTGTGATCGTTTCGCGGAACACTTTCGCTCAGCCCGTGTGACTAATGTACTTTGGAGGTGGAGCAGAGAAGATTCACTGGATTGATTCCTGAGATGAGGTTGTTTTATGGACAAGCTAGACCAAGTGGACCTGTTGGGCCCAAACCTCTCCTGCATGGGTGCAGCACCCTCTCCTCCCCCTCCTCCGTCCCACCTCCCCCCAGTACATCCCCCTCAACCCCCCTTATCCTACCCTCTCCCTCCCTCCACCCTCCCTTCCTAGGAGATAGATTTAAACTTTAAAATGTGAATAACTTAAAAAAATATAACACCGATTTCAATCAAACTTCTTCCATGAGCACCAAAGGGACCAACATGAGAAAGGTGGGCCTAAAATTGTCGCGCTATATAGTTCAGGAACAAACAAACGAGAGTTTTGGTATATAGATATATAGATATTGAGTAGAGTGGACCTATGTTGTCTGGGGCTGAGAAGAGTGAGGTGATTGAAACAAAATTCAGAAGGGGCCAGATGCTGGCATGCAGATGTTTCCATTGGGAATTTAAAAAGGAACAAAGACTTGGAATAAAGGATTTTCCATTTAAGCATCACTTCTGAGTCATTGTGTGAAGACTTCAGGGTCTGTCCCACTTAGGCGATTGTTTTAGGCGACTGCCGGCGACTGATTAGTTGTAGCAGGTCGCCGAAAAACCGGCGACTGGACCCCCCCACGACAATGTCTACGTCAAGCTGCAACAACCTACCACCTGGTCTACGGCAAGCTACCGACAACCAGCGACCCAGTCGTCACAAGTGGGACGTCCACCTATGACCGCACAGGTGACAACCAGAGTCAACCTACATCCACCCGCGACAAACTACGACCCTGTCGGTGACAACTGAAGGCAATTCACGTCATTTTGGCCTCCGGTTTTTAACGCCGGCTTTTTGTGCTTCGGCCTGTTAAAATTAAGGTTTTATTCGACAAAAGTTGTTATTGCATATCCACTGCTGTTCTTTGGCAGTGAATGTTGTCCTTGTTGCTTTCTGCTGCTTATGTTGTCTTACATCTGTCAAAAACAAGAGACATGGATAATTGGATGCATTTGACTGGTCAAGTAGCATCTGGAAAAAGAAAGAAAATTAACATTTTGGATCCAAGACCTTTTGTCAGGTTGGAAGCCAGTCAGGTGTTGGCTCGAAGGGCCAAATGGCCGCCTCCTGCACCTATTTTCTATGTTTCTATATTTTCTATGAAATCGGACGAAAGGGGAAGGATGGATAAAACGAAGGGAATATCTTTGATGGGCCGAGGGCATCAAATTGATGGGTTGCTGTGGGCAGAAAAAGAAAAAAATGTAAAGTCTTTGAAATGCAGAGCTGTACGATATGTTCAGCAGGTTAGGCCATCCTTGAGAGTAAACCTGAATTAATATTACAAATAGCTTGTTTACTCTCTCCAGATCTTATGATCTTGAACAGCTATTGTTCCCCTTTCCACAGATGCTGCCTGGCGTGCTGAGGATTTTTAGCATCTGTAATTTTGATTGGGTTCTGTGTCCTCTGCTGGTTGTTGCCGGAAAAAGTGGTGGTACAGATTTTATTCATTTGCTTCTGACTAACATAAGACTCTTTGTGTCTTCACAACAGGTAACAGAGCTGAATGAAGCCCTTTCCAATGAAGAAAGGAATCTTCTCTCCGTTGCCTACAAGAACGTGGTCGGGGCGAGACGCTCATCTTGGAGGGTGATCAGCAGCATCGAGCAGAAGACTTCGGCGGACGGCAATGAGAAGAAGATCGAGATGGTGCGGGCCTACAGAGAGAAGATAGAGAAGGAGCTGGAATCGGTGTGCCAGGATGTGCTCAACCTCTTAGACAATTACCTGATCAAAAACTGCAGCGACACACAGTATGAGAGCAAGGTCTTCTACCTGAAGATGAAGGGGGACTATTACCGCTACCTTGCCGAGGTGGCCTCTGGCGAGAAGCGGGCCACAGTGGTGGAATCCTCGGAGAAGGCGTACGGCGAGGCCCACGAGATCAGCAAGGAGCACATGCAGCCCACGCACCCCATCCGACTGGGCCTGGCCCTCAACTACTCGGTGTTCTATTACGAGATCCAGAATGCTCCCGAGCAGGCCTGCCACCTGGCCAAGACGGCCTTTGACGATGCCATCGCCGAGCTGGACACCCTCAACGAGGACTCCTACAAGGACTCGACCCTCATCATGCAGCTTCTCCGCGACAATCTGACACTCTGGACAAGCGACCAGCAGGACGACGAAGGCGGGGAAGGGAACAATTAAGCCCTGGGGGGGAGGGGGAAACTGGCTGCTGCAGCTGCGACCGCAGTCTTTTTTTTTCCACTGGGGTGGGGGAGGGAGAGCTTCTGTTTACCTCCTCTCCCCTCACTCTCCGCCCTGTTGACGCCTCTTCGACATTTGCCAAAACGCCACTAGCGGAAAGTCAGACTTGGCCGTGCTGGTTCGGAATGGGAGCCACACACACTGGCATTTGGACTGTTCTGTAGTTAAATAAGTGGAGTTGTTTCATTTAACGTAAAGCTAGACAAGTAAAACTTGAATGATGAGGTCTGCACAAAAAAATACTCTTGTGGTTTCAGTAACCATTCTTTCAAAAAAAAACTCAAGTATTAACGAAATACAGTATAAGATATTTTATTTATATTAGTTTGACTATTTTTTAAAAAAGACTAATTTATAAAGCCATAGACATGTTTCCAGGCTCCCGTTTCCTTAAATTAGAAACTGACTATGGCTCAAGTCCTGAAATAAATGATTTGCAAAGACCAATATTTCTAGATTTAAATAATAGAACAATTGAGATCTAGTAGCATCGGGCCTAGTTCAAAACTGCTGGCAGATGTACTTTTCACTGGAAAGTCTACTGCTTTTTTTTATGATTTAGAGCAAACCTTGTTGCCAATTGGATGTTTTGTGCCTACCATTGTTTAACCAAAGGCATTTCAGACCAGAGATTAGTTCTTGTTACTACTTAGACCCCTTTACATGTTACTGAAAGCAAAGATCATTTGTTTGGGTCAGGCTGAATCGAGGGCAGATTTCATAAAAGAAAAATAATGGGAATTGATCTTCAAGCAGCTTATTTGTTTTTTTAAAAAGAGATGCACTTGCCTATTATGCTGTCTTATCAAGTGTAATATGATTATTATGCTTCAATATTGTGCATGCTGGTGATGTATTTAAACAGTAGCTCAGATTTATTAACTTAATAGATGTGATGTATTCTAATGGCAAAAATACTAGTCTTCATATGTAACTGATTTGCTGGAGTATGCTCTAACCAAATGATCGTAACGGTTGATTGGTCTGTTATGGACGTTACTATAGTGACATGCAATTATGTAATTGACTTGTTGAAAGCACCAGTGTTCTAGCTTAATCTTGATGTCTGGTGTTTTGTTATAGTGAAATTATTACAGTGTAGGAGCTTTTACCAGAACTTGTTAGTATGGGGCTTCTGTTTGTGCTTTTGTCATGTTATGCAGTGAACTCTTACAGTTTGAGCAAGTGACTTGATTATTTTATCTCCAACCCAGTGTATCTGTGGGGAAACCCTTCCACACAATGGACCATTCCTTGGCAATTTTCTCAGTGATGGAATATCTTGAATGTGAGTCATTATGTAGCAGTCGCACACAGGCTAATAAAATCGCAAATCAGTTCTTCTGCTTATGTAGAGTTCTTCCGCCTGCGTCACTGTCTGTGTTCGGGGGTGCTCCAAAGGCATTGGAAGCTGAGAAGAGAACTGAGGCCTGGAAGTGATGCTGAGAAGGAGGGGGTTGCAGTACAGCATGCACCTCTTAATGCCAGGCAATCAAAACGGAGATCTGGGGTGTTATATAAATTGATATAAAAGGGTATGGAGGTGTTTGAGGACATTTTCGAAGGGGTTTCCATTTCCATTCTGTTGCTGTAACTTCAGCAAATGACTCTCAGAAGCACTGAGATGTCAGGGTCCATTGCTTATTGATGCACATGAGTATCAGCTCCTTTGATGTCTGCATAGGCGAGATATCAAAAATGCTCTTGTCACAATCATACCTGGTTAAATATTGAATCCACTCAATGCCATACTTTCCCTTGGGATGGATTGCTCTGAACATGCATTAGAGTTCTTGTAGGGATTACACAGCTTGTATGTTTATATACTTGTAGGCGTGAAAGTTCCGTAAGGGTATTGGGTGATGTTTGATGGAGCTCAAGGTCCCCCTAAGACCTCCCAACCCTTCCGAATTTGGCGGGAAAGTTTCCACTTTCTTATTTCATCTCCACCATTCCGATTTTGCCTCACATTTTCCCGCAAAATACATGCCTCGCCGCTGGCCTCGCCCCGCCGCTGGCGTCTCCCCTCCCCTCGCCGCTGGCCTCGTGCCTCGCCACCGATCAGCGCTGCACGCACTGGGCACAGGTAAGTCGCTTTCGCCACCAATGGGTCCACGGATCGAAAGCGTGAAGCCCGTTGATGTTGAGAGGGGGTGGGTGGGTGGGGGGAAGGGGGTCGGAGGAAGGGAGGGGGGGGTAGGGGTGGGGGGGGGGGTGGGGGGAAGATAGTAGGGGTGAGGGAAGGGTAGTGGGGGTAGGTGGGGGGGGGACATGGACCGTTGTGATTTGCTGTTGAAGACCACTGAAGCAAGTATGTCTTCAATGAAATTGGGCATGTGCAATTTTAAATGAAACTCTTTCTTCATAACTTAGTCATACATTTTATGGCCAATGTTCTTTTATTCAATGCCAAGAGAATTGGGATGTGTAAGGAAAAAGCAAAATAGAAAAAACAAAACAAAACAATTTTTTCTTTGTGTTGTAAAAAGTATTTCTGTTCAATAACCTTTTTATAAATAGCAGAATTAGCTCATGATAGGCCAGACATTGTACATTGTACATGTAGTCCAAGAACTACAAACTGTTGGAAACAATTGTTGTTTTTCACACATGAATGTAGCTCAACATTTATGCGCATTTGGCATGCATACTTTTTTTTGCAGAAAACTTGCCATATTATGAATTTTTATGTAAAATTCTGGATTTTGGTCATCAAAATTATGAATTTGTAAAATCAAATGTTGGGAGGTCTGCCTCCCCTCTACATTGCCCTAAAAGATGACGTTGGGATAAGTGTTTGCTGAAAGTTTTATCTCGAGATCTGCAGAGTTACTTTTTATGCCCACCAGGACAGGCAGAATTGCATGATTAATTCTTTCTGACGATATCATAAGCTGTTCATATCTGAGTCAATGCCACCGGAACCAATTCAATTTGTAGATACTATTCCTCTTTATGGATACTTGATGTGCCATTTGTCTGCAGCACTCCCTCAAAACAAACCTTTTAAAATTAGTGGGTCATTTTTAAGTGCTTTGGGATGTACCATCAGAACTAAGATCTTTCTTTCACAATGCCTCTAGGAATTGGAATCCCCATGGCAGGACATTTCTAAACCTCTTTACAATGAAGGTGTTGATGGGGCTAAGTTCCTATCTCAAATATTTTCATACCACATTAATGTAGGTTTGACCACAACTTTGAGGGACGTTTCCCGTGCACTTTGTCTAATTTCATATCCTGACTTCAATAACATGAAGTACATTAAACGTTCAATACTTAACGAAATGTTGCCAATAGTGACCTATACATTCTACTTATTTTACAGATCTGGGAAGTGCTTGGTGTAGTTATCAGGATTATGATAATTAACATTTCCTGTTGAACACAATGGGGGTGCAGTTTTCTGACTGAACTGCAGTGAGCTCTGTCCTGAAATAGTGTCTTCTGCTTCCTCTCGTAGGTTGGCTTTTAAAAAATTTAAACTTTGTGCTGCATTACTTCTATTTAGGCGCACCACATAGAAACATAGAAAATTGATGCAGGAGGAGGCCATTCGGCCCTTCGAGCCAGCACTGCCATTCATTGTGATCATGGCTGATCGTCCCCAATCAATAACCCATGCCTGCCTCCTCCCCATATCCCTTGATTCCACTAGCCCCTAGAGCTCTATCTAACTCTCTCTTAAATCCATCCAGTGATTTGGCTTCCACTGCCCTCTGTGGCAGAGAATTCCACAAATTCACAACTCTCTGGGTGAAAATGTTTCTTCTCACCTCAGTTTTAAATGTCCTCCCCTTTATTCTAAGACTGTGGCCCCTGGTTCTGGACTCGCCCAACATTGGGAACATTTTTCCTACATCTGCACATGCTAGGGTTTGCACACTTTCCCCGTACAATCCAATATTCCCCATTTCCCACAGTAGCGCAGTGACGATTATAGCTACTGAGGGCTCATCCTTCCTTAATACAGAGAGCCTGCTTGCAGCTGCTGAGACTCCCTGACCATAACAGGAAGGCTCCTGGGCCACTCAGTCACAGTCCAACTTTAGCTGACATTTGAGCAAAGCAACTTCCTGCCTGCTATGTGACTGCAGTTCTTTTTTAAAAAAAAATAGCTGATGCTAATTTCTTGAATTTGTTGCAATAAACCCCATTCTGCAAACTAACACTGTCGAGATTATGTATAGCTTTCAACGTGGGTGTTGCTCGGCGGTTAGCTTCTGACCACTAGCCGTGAAGATGGTAATGGATTCGGCCAGAGGGATTCAGATTTTTATTTTTGTGTGTGTGTGTGTGTGTGTTGCTTGCTTTCATTTTTGTAGAATGCCAGACGCTGAAAATTAAGGAGTTCTCGCCATCCCACAGCTTCGTAGTTTAACTTTCTACAGATAATGAGTATGACCAAGCATTGCCAAATAACACTGTTATGGAAAGGCATTTCCGTCTTGGAGCAACACAAGACATGACGTCATGGTGAATTCATGCTGACTGAGAGGCTAGTGATTGAACAGCTGTGGCTATTTGCTGCTGCTCTGGCCCAAAACCAAGGCTTTTACTGACAATTTTTTTTTTGGCAAACCTAAAATTATGCTTTGCCTTCATTTCGACAGAAAATGTGAGGCCACCAAAGCAAAATACTAAGGATGTTGGAAGTCTGATTTTTTAAATTTGAGGGGGGGGGGGTAGTTGTTGAAATGGGTGAAACAGCATCAGTGCAGAGAGAAATAGTCAATATTTTTAGTTAATGACAGGATTTCAGAAGGATTGAGGTATTCCCAGCTCCAGCCATAATCCTTCAATGGGACCACCTTTTAAGGAGCACTGTGAAAGTTTTGGATTGCAAAGAAATTGCAATTTTTAAGATGCAATGTTTCTCCAGAATGGTCAAAATATGATGTGATCCTGTATTGGAGATTTTGGATATTGGAGCGTGATTTTAAAAAATGGCAGCGTTGTGCCTTAAAACTAAAATTTCCTGACATATGAACCACCAATGCCACAGGCAAAACAGAAGGAGTACTAAATTATAATTAACACTTAAGTGCGGAGACATCTTGCTTGTATTAAATGACTTTTTCTGGAGTTTGGCTATGCTGAGCAATCTACCGAGAGATTATGATGGAGGAGTCTGAAATGCCGGCTATGAGTATGACTGTGAAACTGATGCTTAACTAATCTGTAGGTCCGATCTCCCAATTAAGGCACCAGGTCCAGGATGTTTATGAGGAAAACTTTGCAAGCTCAACAAAACTGGGGATGAATTTGCCATGTCTGAATCCACTGTGTACGCCAATGCAGAGTGGTCCATCCAGTTCTATTCTGAGTTCAACTTTGTGTCTTTTAAAATAGCATTTAAGAGGGCAATTAAGAATCAACCACGATGCTGTGGGTCTGGAAGCCCTCTTCAGCCAGACCTGGTTTGGACGGCTTCCTTCTGCAAAGGATATTAAAATCATCCCTGGCTAAATCATACCTGTGCATCGATCACAACTTCCCATGCTTTCCCCATGTTTCTTGTATGATTCAGCACACCCACAATGCGTCAAATAATTTCCATCTGTGAGGAGAGATTTGATTACATTTTTTCACATCAATAACAAAACTGGGGAACCTTAGCAAAGCGTTTCTTCGTGGTTAGTAAGAACCTTGAATGTTTTTCAAGAGCCTAAAGATTGTAGAGTGCCAGCAATGACAGCCTTGACATTTGCAAGCATCAATAGTGCCCAAGGCCTCATTGTGCACTCTAGCCGTAACAGGAAGGCTAAATGTCCTATCTGACGCTAGATCTGAAGGGTTGGGTGTTGGGATGCAGAGACACCAAGTAATTGGATGCCTGGTGCTTGGGTTAATCAGAGCCTCAGAGAGGTTGAGATCTGTGCTGATTGAGGACTAAGGACTGGGGAGAGCAGATTGTGAAAGGGAACCTAAGGAGGATAGGGGTTGGCTGGGGACATGTGGATTAGGGGATTGTATGTGAGGTGATTGGATTGAATGCACAATGCTCTTTGGATGGGTCAGAGGTCCGTCTGTTTCTTTTCAATTATTCTTTCACAGGTAGCTGCCTCTACTAGAAGCCATGTAATAAAATGACAGGATGACTGCAGGTGCCTCCACACCACTCTCATTAGCAGAAACAAGGTACACCAGCATGAGAAGAATGTTACCAGTACGGTATGCATCTTCACACCCACCTCTGGAGGGAAAACATTGTAATAGAAATATCACCAACGTTAAATAAAATCTATGTAGAGGCCTGCGAGACTTCAATAATTATTTTCCAATTATTTTAAATATCAGAAATAAAACAGTGTAGGCAGCACATCCACAGTGTAAGAAAATAACTGCAGATGCTGGTGCAAATCAAAGGTATTCACAAAATGCTGGAGTAACTCAGCAGGTCAGGCAGCATCTCGGGAGAGAAGGAATGGGTGACGTTTTGGGTCGAGACCCTTCTTCAGACTGTGCAGCACAGTGATGCAGCTGCTGTCTCACAGCACCACAGACATAAGTTGGATCCTCACCTCTGTGTGGAGTTTGCATGTTCTCCCTATGAGTTTCCTCCCACGTCCCAAAGACATAGTTTTGTAGATTAATTGGCCTCTAAGTTCACCCCTAGTGTGGGGACTGGATGTGAAGTTGAATAATATAGAAACAGTGTGGATGTGTGATCGGTCGTTGGTGTGGGATATTGGGCCTGTTTATCTTTAAATCCAGAACAAGGGGCCACAGTTTAAGATTAAGGGGTAGGCCATTTAGAACGGAGATGAGGAGAAACTTTTTCAGTCAGAGAGTTGTGAATCTGTGGAATTCTCTGCCTCAGAAGGCAGTGGAGGCCAATTCTCTGAATGCATTCAAGAAAGAGCTAGATAGAGCTCTTAAGGATAGCGGAGTCAGGGGGTATGGGGAGAAGGCAGGAACGGGGTACTGATTGAGAATGATCAGCCATGATCACATTGTATGGCGGTGCTGGCTCGAAGGGCTGAATGGCCTACTCCTGCACCTATTGTCTATTGTCTAATTTGAATAAAATCTGCTGGAATCATCTCATCCGCCACTATAATCAGGAAATCAAGTAAGGGGGAGCTGGTCATTTTTAGAAACTTACTATAAACAAATTGACACTGGTTTCATGGGGGGAAAAAATAATAATATTTCACTAATTTGCTGGAGTTCTTTGAAGGAGTTCAAAGCAGAGTCAAGAAAGGAGAACCTGAAGGAGGAGTAGTGTATTTGGAATTTCAGAAGACATTTGACAACTTGTAATGTGAAAGCCAGGTGCGCAAGGTAAAAGATCCTGGAATCAGGGAAATCACCCCCATCTCCAACATGGACTGCAGAGAGGTTAATGTGAGTTATCAGTCCAATGGCAAGGATATCCAAGATGATTGGACAGCTGGAATAAAAATGCAACACCTGTGGAGAAGGAAGAAGCTTTTGTTTCGGATTTCTAGTATTTGGAAGTTCAGCTTTTCACACTGGAGGCCAGGACCTGCTGCACAATCTACAGAGGCACACTGCATAAAAACACAAGCATATACGCGTGCTCGTCCGTGTCCTTTATGAGAGACTTCCCCTTCCCAGACCCAGTTTCCCCCTAAGATAGACACAAAATGCCAGCGTAACTCAGCGGGTCAGGCAGCATCACTGGAGAAAGTGTATGGGTGGTCTTTTGGGTTGGAAACGTTCTTTGGACCCTTCAGAGCATAGTTCTCTCTTTCCTCCTATCATCTGCCTCGTCTTCATGTCCCAAAGCCCTTACCACTAACTGCCTCACCTACTCTCCCTTCCCTCAATCCTCTATCTCAATTCTCTTCCCCTAAATCACTTTCCTTTTTAGCCCCTTTCTTTTTCTGCTCTAGATCCCCACCCCCCCCCCCACCTTTTCACCCGAGTCTTCTCTTCTCCAAATGCAACTGCTGTATCTCTCAAATAATGAGGTTAGTCGCCATCTTCAAGGCTTCTCCCTGGTTACCAATGACCTTTCATGCCCCTCAACCTGAGGTCCACGGGTTCTAGTCCAGAATCACTGAATGTCTCCTGGAACTCTTGGGGGAGCCTCCAGCTGCCCATTGATGCCAGCAGATTGTCATCCCTTAGCTGATCTCTGTCTCTGATGCCCTTAGGCTCAACGATTCTCTGTTTCCTGTGCTCCCCTAAAAAGCACAGGGCTTATAATATTCACAAAGACATGGAGAATCCCTCTCGGAACAACAATGTTGGAGTACCTTAAAGTCAAGTTGAGTTTATTGTCCGTATAGTTAGGTACAGGCACAATGAAACTCTTTCTTTCAACAGCATCATAGGAACAGTGGCTCAGACAACACACAAAAACATAAACTATGCCTAAATTACATAAATTCTACACAACAGCAAATGCAATACACTATTAGCAATCACGTCCATAGTAGTGCACGAGGTGTCTCGTCGTATTCCAATGCTATGTAGGTACAGGATTGTGCCGGTCTATTCAAGTTGTAGGAAAGTGGCTGTTTCTGAATCTGGTGGGATGTGACTTCAGGCTTCTGTATCTCTTGCCTGATGGTGACAGCGAGATAGAGGGCATGGTCTGGGCGGTGAAGGCCTTTCAAAGTCATAGATCATCACCAGCTTTATAAACACAATTTGCCAAAACCACCCACATCTTGAAAAATGAATAAGTGATGAAAATAGTGTCAACATGCTGCATCCGCCAGAAATCCAAGAGTAACAACAAAAAGAGATGACGACTGCTGGGGTAGCACTTAGACCATGACCAGTGGGAGCTGATTTGTTGACACGCCACCAAAAAAGGCATTTCACAGCTGCAGACTTCTACTCCCAAGTTCCCACATGAGAGGAACGAAAGCTTTGAGTCACAACCATTATTGCAGCGGTTCAAGTCCTTTTCTCAGGACAAGGAATTTCTGAGAAATTAATGTCTGCAACCAGACTCAATGCATCTCTAGGAAATATAAACAACATGTAAAGGGATGCAAGAAAACTGCTGGGACCATACAATACAATACAATACAATATATCTTTATTGTCATTGTACCCAGGGGTACAACGAGATTGGGAATGCGCCTCCCATAACGATGCAATAATTTAAGTAATTTAGACAGCAGCAACCCAACGAAACGAAACAGTTTTGGACAGGGTAAAGTGCAAGTTGATCTATGCGTTGTGGCCATCCGGCTCAGCAGGACCGGTTCATAGCAGCTATGGCCCTGGGGATGAAGCTGTTCCTGAGTCTGGAGGTGCGGGCGTAGAAGGCCTTGTATCGTCTGTCCGATGGAAGGAGTTCGAACAGACTGTTCACCTCGCTATTCAAAAGGGCAGTGTGTTACTGAGAAATATACCCAAACATTCAAGAGAAACCTTATCAAAGGCCAAGTGACAAAGAAAAACCCTATCTTAATGTTAACCTGAGCAACGCCACTGACCTGAAATTGCCAACCAAGCTACTGAATGGGGAAAAGAGCAAGACAACTTTGTCAAACAAATATATTCTCCACAACACCAAGAAGGAAGACAATGATTGAATGATGCACATGTAATTAGAAGTTAATACTACAACAACAATGCTAAATCATTTCCTAAAAGAACAATCAGTGGAAAGGCAGGGTCTGGCTAAAGTTAGCAATAAAGTTGACCCCAGATTGCACAGTACGAGTGGGTCTGCTGACACCTAAGTTTCCATAATGCTAATGGACTTACCACCATTGTTGAATTAGGGAACACTATTTGCATTATGTGGACAGAATTGGTTATAACACGATTTCAATCAAGAACAAGAGAATCGAATGAATAAGCAGAAAAATATGTTTCTTGGAAGAATAGAGTTGAAGGAAAATAAACATGGTTTCCATGTAACCAGCAATGAGACACCATTGTCTCTTAAGGACGCAGCTGCTAGTTTCACTGTGGATGACCAAACAAATATAGTTCAAGGCATCGCTTTCATTGAAACATATACAATGACACCCTATTAAACAATGTAATGTAAAGCCTTTAGTATTTTTAGCTTGCAGTAACAAAAATAAACCTATAACTTTGTTACTGTGAGTATGAAACTCTCTAACCCCTTACCCTCTTTCCCTCATTGTTTTTAGAATGCTTTTTTTCTTTAACATCAGGTTTCTTAGGAAAGCAAAAGCACGTAATAGCAGAACTGGTATCAAAATTGAAATGCTTGGGATCCAGGGTGACTTCTTAGTTTGGATTCAGAACTGGTCTATCCATAGAAAATAGAGGGTTGTGGTGGCATGGTGTTATTCCAGCTGAGCTCAGTGGTGTTCTCCAGGGATTAGTGCTGGGACCTCTCTTGTTTGTGATATATATCAATGGCTTGGACGGAAATGTCTCAGATGGGTATGTCAGCAATTTGCAAATGACGCAAAAATTGGTGGAGTGGCAGACAGTGAACAAGGGCACATCAGGATATAGATCAATTACAGATGTGGGCAACGAAAAGGCAGATGGAGTTTAATCGGGGCAAGTGTGATTTGCTCTGCATTGGAAGGTTAGGGCAAAGCACCATTAACAGCACTGGTGTACAAAGGGATATTGGGGTCTAAGCCCAAAGCTCCCTGAAAGTACCAACACAAGTAGATGCAGTGGTGTATGTATGGTATGCTGCTTCTATCAGTTGAAGCATTGAGCGTAAGAGTTAGGAAGTCATGTTCCAACTTTATAAAACATTGGTTACACCGTGTTTGGAGTATTGTGTGCAGTTCTGATTGCTTTATTAAAAGAAAGATGTGGAGGCTTTGGAAAGGGTGCAGAAAAGGCTTATAAGGACGCTGCCTCGATTAGAGAGTATTAGCTATCAGGAGAGGTTGGACAAAGTTGGATTGTTTTCTCGGGAGATTCAGAAGCGGAAAGAACACCTGAGAGAAGTTTATAAGATTACTAGACAAAGTGGACCCGTTGGGCCCAAATCTCTCCTGCATTGATGCAGCACCCTGTCCTCCCCTCCCCCATCTCTCCTCAAACCCCCCTCCCCTCTTCCTTCTCCCCCACTCCCCCCTCCCTCCTCCCCTCCCCCTCCTCTCTTTTTAAACTTTAAAATGTGAATAACTTTAAAAATATAACACCGATTTCAATAAAACGACTTGCATTGGCACTAAAGTAACAATGGTGTGTAAGGTGGGCATAAAATTGTCGTGCTATCGTGTACCGTTTTGGCTGAAGTTCAGTCACAAACAAGATAACAAATGAGAGTTTTGGTATAAAGACTAGAACAAGTAGACACATTGGGCCCAAACCTCTCCCACCTCCTCCACCTCCCTCCCCTCCCCTCCCCTCCCCTCCCCATTTCCCCTTCCCCTTCAACCCCCCTGATCCAACTTCCTCCTCCCTCCCTCCCTAGGAGATAGATTTAAACTTTAAAATGTGAATAACTTAAAAAATATAACACCGATTTCAATAAAACTACTTGCTTTACCATTAAAGCGATGACGGCGAGTAAGGTGGGCCTAAAATTGTTGCGCTATCGTGTACCGTTTTGGCTGTAGTTCGATCACAAATAAACAAACAAACGAGAGTTTTAGTAAATCGATGATGAGACAGAGTTAGGGTAGAGAATCAGAATCTTCTTCCCAGGGTGGAAATGTCAAATATCTGGGGGCTTCGCTTTAAGGTGAGAGCAGAAACGTTTAAAGGAGATGTGCAGGCAAGTTTCTTTACACAGTGGTAGGTGATTGGAAAGTGCTGTCTGTGGTGGTGGTGGTGGGGGGGGGGGTTGCAGATATAATAGTGGCATTTATGAGACTTCAAGATAGGCGGCAAATGGAAGGATATGGATCATGTGCAGGCAGAAGGGAATAGTTTAGCTTGGCATCATGTTCGCCACAGACATCATGGGCCGAATTGTCTGTTCCTGTGCTGCACTAATTAAGGTTTTACGTCAGAGGTGAGATGCCATAATGTGATGAGAAAAACTGAGAAAAGCATATAGATAACGACACCACCTCTTTACTGAGGCTACTGAACAGCATCACTGACTGGTACACTATTCAGTGCAGAAAACAGCACCTCAGCAGAATATGGTCTGCAGTCTGAAAATAAACAAAACATAAGCCACAAATGAATCTTAGCAGCGCAAACAGGAAAGAGAGTTCTGGGAGCAACAAAATGTAAGAGCTAGAATGTCACATTTTGTTTTTATTAATACAGAATTATTTCCGTTACATTTCCCTTTGAATCAGAAAGAACTGGAGCAACACTGTTAGGTACAGTAATTGGAACCTGTATACATACCGCTGTTCATTTCAACACTTTGTATTCTGAAATTGATTTCACCCGGAGTAATTTATATTAGTGATCATTGCCAGGTGGAACTAAGCCAGATGCAAAATTGGACGAGGCACTTCTGGTTGGAATCCATATTAAGCATCTGAAGACATCAATCATCATGCAATGCACATTTCAGCTCCTTCTGCTACAAACTGGAGCTCATAGCTCCAGGCAACAAACATCGTGGGACAATCTTAGGAAAACTAAGAGCACAGTGTGCTGCATTCTTGATTAACTTGCAATTTAAAGGGGCATCATACTAAAATCGGAGCGGCCTCAGAACTGACAGCAAACTGCACAAACGACACCCAAGGTCATAAGTGATAGGAGCAGAATTAAGTCTTACGGCTCATCAAGCCTACATGCCATTCATCAAGCCTACATGCTGGCTCGAAGGGCTGAATGGCCTCCTCCTGCACCTATTGTCTATTGTCTATCAGGACCATTTCCCTCTTCTCACGACAGTTCCTAATGCCTTCAATATATACAAGTACAGTACCGGTACAATGCATGTAGTAGCGTTACAGGCGTACGGACTCAGACCGCACACAAAAACATAAATTATTGATAAATCACACATAAATTTTACAAGACAGTGAAAAGAAGAAATAGCTGGCAAAAAAATACAAGACGTTAATGCAAAATCATAATCAGAAAATAGTCCATTGTAATGAAAGTGGTGGTCCAAGGAGTTCTGTTTCCATACCGAGGTAGGATTAGGGTTGTGTAGGCCAGATCATGAACCTGACAGTTATAGGAAAATGGCTGTTCCTGAACACAGTGGTGTGCAACTTCAGGCTTATGTACCTCCAGCCCAACAGTGGAAACGAGAGAAGGGCTTGGACCAGATGATGGGGATCCTTGATGATAGATGCCATCTTCTTGCTGCAGAGCCTCAAGTAGATGCATTTTATGATGCTGGGCTTGGCTGAGTCCATCACTCTCTGCAACATCTTTTGTTCCAGTGAGTTGGAATTGCTGTACCAGCCCATGATGCAACCAGTCGGGATACTTCCTACTCGTTGACATGCCGAATCTCTTTAAACTTCTAAGTAGAGGAGCTGGTGGTCCTTCTATGTGATTATACCTACGTGCTGGGCTTAGGACAAGTTATCTCAGTGTTAGTGCTCAGGAACTTGGAGCTGCTAACTCTCCACTGCCAATACAATACAATACAATACAATATATCTTTATTGTCATTGTACCCAGGGGTACAACGAGATTGGGAATGCGCCTCCCATACGATGCAATAATTTAAGTAATTTAGACAGCAACAACCCAACGAAACGAAACAGTTGTAACAGTTTTGGACAGGGTAAAGTGCAAGTTGATATATGCGTTGTGGCCATCCGGCTCAGCAGGACTGGTTCATAGCAGCTATGGCCCTGGGGATGAAGCTGTTCCTGAGTCTGGAGGTGCGGGCGTAGAAGGCCTTGTATCGTCTGCCCGATGGAAGGAGTTCGAACAGACTGTTGCAGGGGTGTGAAGAGTCTTTGTGGATGCTGGTGGCTTTTCTGAGGCATCGTGTGTTGTAGATGCCCTCCAAGTCTGGTAGCTGTGTTCCGATGGCCCTCTGAGCTCTATGGACTACCCGCTGTAGAGCTTTCCTTTCTGCCTCCGTGCAGCTGAGGTACCACACAGGGATGCCATGCGTTAGGATGCTCTCTATGGTGCAGCGGTAGAATGTCGTCAGCAGCTGTTGGGGTAGACCAGACTTTTTCAGTGTTCTTAAGTAGAACAGTCTTTGTTGTGCCTTCTTGACCAGCGCAGCAGTGTTATTGGACCATGTTAGGTCCTCCAAAATGTGAGTGCCCAGAAACTTGAAGCTGGACACTCTCTCCACACTGTCCCCGTTGATAGGGATCGGGGCATATTCCCCGTTATGTGACCTACGGAAGTTGATGATCAGCTCCTTGGTCTTGGTGGTATTTAGGGACAGGTTGTTATCCGAGCACCAGTCCGCCAGATTCTGCACCTCCGCTCTATAGTTTGTTTCATCCCCGTTGGTGATCAGCCCGATCACCGTTGTGTCATCTGCAAACTTGACAATGGTGTTGGTGTCGAATGCAGGAACACAGTCGTGTGTGAAGAGGGAGTAGAGCATGGGGCTCAGAACCCAGCCCTGTGGTGTGCCGGTACTCAGGGTGATAGTGGAGGACAGGTGCGGGCCCATTCTCACTGCCTGCGGTCGTTCCAGCAGGAAGTTCAGGATCCAGTCACATAATGACGAGCTGAGGCCTAGCTGGTGGAGTTTGGTGATGAGCTTGCTGTGGATGACCGTGTTGAAGGCGGAGCTATAGTCTATGAATAGCATCCTCACGTACGTGCCCTGTCTCTCTAGGTGAGTCAGGACAGTGTGAAGAGCCAGAGAGATGGCATCCTCTGTGGTGCATTATTGACCCTTCATACCTGCTCCATCATTCAATGACCATGGTTGATCTCTTCCCACAACTATCCTACACAAGCCCAATTTCCATCTGCCTGCAGTGCAATCCATTTACCACGGTTTTGATCATTTGCCTGAATTTGTTAAGAAAACACAGACATGGAGATAGCAAACTTTAATAAACATAACTACATTCCTATTAAACGTCGTTGGTACTGTTCAGAATGGGATGCTAGATGCTAGATTAGAGGGAAAAAAACAGAAAGTGCTGGAATAATTCCGTGGTCAGTCATCTTCTCTGGAGGACATGGATAGGTGACGTTTCGCTTCGGGTCGCTTCTTCAGATCCTTGATCACCATCTTTCAGCACAATAAAATCTGTAGAAACAAGATATTTGTAATGTCATTCTGCAGACTGGATAACACGCAACAAAAGCTTTTCACTGTACCTCGGTACACATGACAATAAACGAAGCTGAACGGAAATTGGCAAGTTATCCCTCCAGAGATGTTGTACCCACGTAACCTAATATGCAGCAATAAAACACAGAAATATACAGATTGTAGATTTCTTTCTAATTTCATATTTTTTCATATTTCAGGTACAGCGCGGAAACAGGCCTTTTCGGCCCACCAAGTCCGCGCCGCCCAGCGATCCCCGCACACTAACACTATTAACACTATCCTACACACACTAGGGAGAATGTTTACATTTACCCAGTCAATTAACCTACATACCTGTACGTCTTTGGAGTGTGGGAGGAAACCGAAGATCTCGGAGAAAACCCACGCAGGTCACGGGGAGAACGTACAAACTCCTTACAGTACAGCACCCGTAGTCAGGATCGAACCTGAGTCTCCAGCGCTGCATTCGCTGTAAAGCAGCAACTCTACCGCTGCGCCACCGTGCCGCCGTAAATTTATCTGATTTTAACTCCCCACCCTCACTCAAACACACAAACTTTTTCGCAATAAGTTTCAAGTCACAGGAACAAGAGTAGCCATTCAGTTAAATTATGGCTGATCTGTAATTATCCACCTTGGTCCCATAACCCTCGGCTAACAATAATCAATTTCAGTTTTAAAAGGTGATGATGACAGCTTCCACAGTAGCCTCATTCAGACATTGAAATAATGCATGGCTCCAGAATGGGGTCAGAGGCTCGGAAGCGATATATAACAGGCACGGCTTACAAGCCAGAATGGTTGCATGCACACAATAAACAAAGACACATTCATTCAATATTTTTTTACGATCTCAGGATGTTCAAAAGCAATTTCAAACTGTTAAAGTGCTTTTTTTAATGAACAGTAGTGACTGTTGTAATGTATGAAACAAACGCATCAATTTAGGGACACCAAGATTCCACACAAAGCAATGTATTCATTAATTGGATTATCTACTTGTGGCGACACAAGAAACAGCAGACTGAAGCTCCGGAACATTGTCTGTCCGCTTTCCTTCACAGATGCTGCCTGACCCACTAAATTCGTTCGCTGGAATTTAGAAGATTGAGGGGGGATCTTATAGAAACTTACAAAATTCTGAAGGGGTTGGACAGGCTAGATGCAGGAAGATTGTTCCCGATGTTGGGGAAGCCCAGAACAAGGGGTCACAGTTTAAGGATAAGGGGGAAGTCTTTTAGGACCGAGATGAGAACTTTTTTTCCACACAGAGAGTGGTAAATCTGTGGAATTCTCTGCCACAGAAGGTAGTTGAGGCCAGTTCATTGGCTATATTTAAGAGGGAGTTAGATGTGGCCCTTGTGGCTAAAGGGATCAGTGGGTATGGAGAGAAGGCAGGTACGGGATACTGAATTGAATGATCAGCCATGATCATATTGAATGGCGGTGCAGGCTCGAAGGGCCGAATGGCCTACTCCTGCACCTATTTTCTATGTTTCTATGTTTGTACATCTGTCTATAGTCTTATTGACCAAGATAATGGAAGAACTCTACTGCTCATTGGAGCAGTGTTATAGGATATCAGGCTTCTTACTTTACAACAGTGTCTACAATTCAAACAATGTTTTGAGGTATTGAGATACTATGAAAGATATCACGTAAGTAACCATGATTTCTGCTCTTTATAGCAATGCAGGGAACCCTGCAGAAAAATGGGCAAATGCCAACATTGTCTGAGGTTTAGACTTTGTTTGCCTGAGATGCAAGCCACATGCGTTGTATAGACTTATACAAGAAGGATAGCTATTTGGTTAAGGCAGAGCAGAGAGCCTGGTGATCAGGAGACAAACATGTTTCACACACGACTGGTGAAAGAATTCAATTATTGAATTGAGATGTACTGTTATATACTGAATCAAATACCAGCTGTGGCTCATAGCACAAAATTCATGGCACTTTTGTGTCTGACAGTGGTTTTAGGTCCAAGACTCAGTAAAGAAGTTTGCGTAAAAACTTAGATTGATACTTCATTGCCGTATGAAGCCATGTTGGAGGTAAATTCTTACAAATGAAGTTAAATCAAAGCCATGTCTAATCTCTCTGGTGGATGTAAAACATGCAATAGGAATTTCTTAAAGGAGGACAGTAGTTAGCTTGTAGGGCCCAAGCCAATATTTACCCCTCAGCAGTGCTTTTGTTGAAAACAAAAAGGGAACCAGTTTGGTTCAATGGTGTGTTGCTGTCCCATGTCCAAATGCACAGTGAAATTCTTTTCTACCAGTAAATTATTGGCATATCCAAGTATAATCTCCGGATTAGCAAAGTGTGCAGAAATAGTGCACTGAGCCTGCATGCAAGAGGCACCATGTTGTGGCAGTTCACTCAACACTATTGGCAGCTGTACAAAAAACTGCATTGAACTTTTTAGAGAAGCCGGTACGCCTTACCAGCGCATACAGTCACAAGAAATAGCATTGCCCCTTGGTGAATGTCACAGATGCTGGTTGCTTTATCATTATTACAGTGCTGTTCATGTGAGCTTGTAGTTTGCACATTGGTTGTTACAGTTCCACATTACAAACATGACTAGGCTTCAAAAACGAGTTTACTATTCGAAAACCAGTTTGAGCCATTGTCAAAGGGGCTCCAGAAATAAGAGTCTTTCTCTTTTAATTATTGTCCAAACGCTCACACCTAGAGGAACAATTACATCAAATAAGTTATCTTCGAACACGTACGTCATCTTAATTTGGAAATATGTTGTTTTTGTTTTTTTCTGCGGCATCAAATTCTACCTAACAATCCTATTGGAATTCCTTTACCACACAGATTATTCAAGTAGTGCACCTAATCTAATGGAAATCAACTGCAATCTGCAGATTTGCAACCAATCCTACCTTTACATTCAGCCATTAGAAGGTAAAAATACTGACTCTTGCTCAATTCATATCATCCTTACAGCATTACCAATGTCTCAGCAGCTGCATCACCACCACAGTGATGCTATCCTTTTACTGTTACCAAGGAGATTGCCACTGGCAACAATGATCCAATGTGCACTCAAACGAAAACAGGTTAGGCCCCAACTCTTGATAGATCATAAATGATATTCACAGATGTCTCATGAAGATAGGGGCAAATGCCTTGTTTCTACAAACTATACTGTGCAGAAAGATGTGTAGGAAAATAACTGCAGATGCTGGTTCAAATCGAAGGTAGACACAAAATGCTGGAGTAACTCAGCGGGTCAGGCAACATCTCAGCAGAGAAGGAATGGGTGACGTTTCGGGTCGAGACCCTTCTTTGGACTGATGAACTGCAGATGCTGGTTCAAATCGAAGGTAGACACAAAATGCTGGAGTAACTCAGCGGGTCAGGCAGCATTTCAGGAGAGAAGGAATGGGTGACATTTCGGGTCAAGACCCTTCTTCAGACTGTGCAGAAAGATGGTGATCAAGGATCTGAAGAAGAATCCCAAAGCGAAACATCACCTATCCATGTCTTCCGGAGATGATGACTGAACACTGAATTATTCCAGCACTTTCTGTTTTTATTCTCTAATCTAGCATCTAGCGGCTATCCCATTCTGAACAGTACTAATGACATTTAATAAGAATGTAGTTATGTTTATTAAAGTTCGCTATCTCCATGTCTGTGTTTCCTTAATAAAATCAGGCAAATGAGCAAAACTGTGGTAAATGGTTTACAATGCAGGCAGACGTAAATTGGGTTCGTGTAGGATAGTTGTGGGAAAAGATCAACCATGATCATTGAATGATGGAGCAGATACAAAGGGTCAAAGTGTCCATCCACGTTTCTATTTCTTGTGCTCCAAGAATAGAATAGATATCTGCCTAAATTGTGTATAACTAGAGCAGTTTCAGTTTAGTTTATTGTCACATGTACTGAGGTACAGTGAATAGTTTTAGTTGCATGCTACCCAGTCAGCAGAAAGACAATAAATTATTACATTCGAGCCATTCCATTGTACAGATACATGATCAGGGAATAACGTTTAGTGCAAGGTTAAGGCAGCAAAGTCTGATCAAGGATATTCCGAGGGTCAGATAGTAGTTCAGGACTGCTCTCTGTTTGTGGTAGGATGATTCAGTTGCCTGACAACAGCTGGGAAGAAACTGTCCCTGAAAATGAGTATAGAAACACCGGAGGAAAGAACATAGAAACAAAAAAAAGGTGTAGCCTTGCGGTTGTTGCAGCATTAAATTGGATCGTATCTGTTACGTATCTCCATACTCTTTGTTCTTCCATGCTCTTTTCTCCATTGCCCTAGATACACAATGAGAAATGACAGGCACTGTATAATACTCAGCAAAAAAGAATCAATGCAAGACCAATGAAACTCAGAGATTTCTATCTAATATCAATTGAAATGGCTCGGATGGTACCAGAAAATGGTGGAAAATGACAGAATGCTAGTTTTCAAAAGAAGGAACAAAGTGGAATTTTGAGTTGGGAAATGATGATAACGGGCAAAAGCAGGATGAATGATGCTCAATGAGAAATTTTAAAAATCAAATTAGTCTGGCAGGAAGAGATGTTGGATTGAAAAATAAAAATATACTATGGGTATGGAAAGCTGAAATGAAAATATAAAACGTGAAAGCATTCAGCAGGTAATACCGTATATATTGAAGGAGAAAGAGTTCAATACCTTATCAGAACTGTGAAAGAGGAAGAACAAGTTACTTTTAGGTTGCAGATAGGGTGGAAGGGAGATGGAAAGGACATAGAAAATATCTCCGGTTAGGTGACGCTCGAAGATCCCAAGATGAGCAATTTATCTTGCGATCAAATCATCTTATGGTCAAATTATCTGCTTTAGCAATTTTATTGATATTAGCCAAGTCAAAGTGAAGAACTGCACTAACATTCTTCCAAATGGAACCATGGGACATTTAACAGAGGAACCTTGGTTTAAAGTCTTGTCCAAAAGACTTACCTCCTGACAGTGCAGCGTTCAGTCCTTCTTCCTCTCAAGCATGAAAAGCGTGAGGCTCTGGTGGATTACTTGGCAAGGATTTTACTGATCTGATGTGCTATGATCTAGTGAAATAAAATACAAAATAACTTTCAATTTCATTTACCAACCTTTGAGCGCTCTGAAGATGATCACATTTTGCCTCCGTCATGTGTGCAGGCACAGGACTTCATGGTGTATCTATTCCTGTATCCTTTGGCATTCTAATTATGTAAACCGTCCTAGTTATTTAATCTAAAGCTACTTCCCTCAAACAAAACGTTCTTATTTAAAATTCTTGGCCCCTGTCTAAAGTGCACCATAAACTGTTTTCTGTACTGCAGTTAATGGTACCCTTTTCCTGCGTTTATTGCCCCATCAACCCAAGATATAGTTTAATCAACTGGTATTGTCACTTCCATTACTCCTTTGAATAGTGTGACCAGAAATGAACACTATGCTCAAGATTCAGCATGACTAGAGAATAGGAATGGCTGGAGGCTTGTTGTTTCTCAAAGCTTTACCCCTCTACCAACGTTCAACTGAGGCTGGCCATAATTCCCATGTTTATATCTCTCTTCCCCCTTTTTGCTTGAACAGCATGTACCATTTGAACCAGTCTTTTTTTGTCCACTCCTCTATATCTCATCCAGTTCTTAAAAATTCTGGGATGAAAACCAATCCGTCCTGAGGAAATTATTCTTAGCTATTATTTTTTTTCATTACAATTCATCTCCATATATTATTTATGAAGCAGCATCCAATCCCTGAATTAATATTTGCTCTCTTTGGACGTGTGCCGTTTATCTTGTCGCACTACTATAAAAGGTATCACAAATTAATCCCATTATTTTCTTGTTTTCATTTGCAACCTCTTCATTTGGAAGAACAATAAACATTAAGTTTATTAACAGATTAATAAGGCGGCATAGTAGTGCAGCGGTAGAGTTGCAGCCTTACAGCGCCAGAGACCCAGGTTTGATCCTGACTATGGGTACTGTCTGTATGGAGTTTGGACATTTTCCCTGCAACTGCGTGGGTTTTCTCCGGGTGGTCTGGATTCCTCCCACACTCCAAAGGAGTACAGCTTTGTAGGTTAATTGGCTTCTGTAAATGGTAAATTGTCCCTGGTGTGCAGGATAATCCTCGTGTATGGGGTGATTGCTGATCAGTGTGGACTCGATGGGCCGAAGGGGCCTGTTTCCATGCTGTATCTCTAAAGTCTAAAAGATGGTTACATTCAAATCACTCACAGCTTTACTATTTAAAATGAACTGTAATTATTAAAACAGCACAATGTCTACGTCCTTCCTGCCTCCCCTCATGTCCTTTGCCACATTGCCACTGGACCTTGTCAACAACATGCCCCATTCTCTTAAATCTTACATTTCCCAGGGAAGGAGACAGCTTCCTTATTTAAACAGTCAAATCAAAAATAACAAGTTAGGCACAGGTACAGTGAGGGGCCCCATGACATGTGTTGTGTGTTGAGTTTTCAGAGCATTACTCTCCTTCTGATGGACTATTCCAACAGAACAAAGTTTCCAGATGAGCCAACCTCAGATATTAACTGGACAAACAAAGATTATGTGGAGTAGTCAACGTGGCAGGCTGGGCAAAAGCAAATCTTTCAGGGCAACAAATGTGGTGATCACCAGCAGCAATTTCCTGCAGACTAGACCACTGATAGCATTTTGGTCATGTTGGATCCACATTACAGGTGGTATAAAACACAAAGAGCTGCTGGAACGCAGCAGGCCAGGCAGCATCTGTGGAGGGAACGGATAGACAACATTTTGGGTCGGGACTCTTCTTCAATCTGAAGTGTTGTCAGTCCATTCCCTCCACAGATGCTGCCAGACCCGCTGAGTTCCTCCAACACCTTGCGTTTTACTCAAGATTCCCGCATCTGCAGTTTCTTGTGTCTCCACAGGTGGTTCACAAATGCACATTGTTGTTTTGTAACGTCCTGTTGCCTTTGCTATGTTCCACTCTCTTATGTTTGCCAAGTCATGGGATAGTCTAGAACCAGAGACCATTTTATGCTCAGTATAAAATGACAAACTTTTAGAATGGAAACGAAGAGGAATTTCTTTAGCCGGAGGATGGTGAATCTGTGGAACTCATGGCCACAGACGGCTGTGGAGGCCAAGTCGTTGGGTATTTTTTAAGCGGAGATTGATAAGTCCTTGATTAGTAAGGACGTCAAAAGTCACGGGGAGAAGGCAGGAGAATGGAATTGAGAGGGGAAAAATAGAACAGCCATGATCGAATGGCAGAGCAGACTCGATGGGCCGAATGGCCTAATTCTGCTCCTAGGACTTATGGTCTTGTGATCTTATAATTCCTCACAATGCATCTGTTTTTTTTTTTGGGGGGTGGGGGGGGTTCCAAATGAAATGAAATTCAAACTTCGCCCTGAATCAAAGTCAGTGAAAGCAACCGCCCCACCACCCCCCCCCCCCCCCCCCCCTCCTCTTACCTTTCCAGGGGACAGCTAAATTCATGATTCAACTACTGCTTCAAATGTGTCTAAATTGTATCCTCAAGCAACACCACCATCCACCCATGTATATCATAAATCAGACACTGCCATTTCTGGAATAATACAAATGCAGGATATTCTTTAACCTTACATCATGCTGATAAATGTACATTGAGTTGCTTATGGGCTCTGGAGGATTGTACGCCATTGAACAAATGCTTCGTTTCAGTCTCAGTTTCTCTTCTATTGTTCTCCCATTCTTCTGCATCAGCAATGTAAGTCACATCTCACACATAGCAACAATCAGCCAATAAGAAGTGAGTAGTGGATACCAATGTACCAATAATTCTCCTGTTTCCGGGGGATTAGCAGAGTGGCAGAATAGCGGCACAAGTTCTTACACACAGATCGGTATCCCTTTGAAAAAGGACAAAGAGTATTCAGCGACAATCTCGAAGGACAAGGATCTTCGCATATTAATCGACATGCTGATCCATGCTCTCTCTTCATCTGACATACCTGAGGTTTCTTGAATGAAGGTAAATGCAGCTAAGCCTACCAACCCTCTTGTTTTTCCCCACCTATTTGCTCTGCCCACTTGACCTTGTGTTCTACTTTCTACACTTGATTCTGATTCTCTACCTGGTGCACCATCATCCTGGGTCCCAACTCATGGTCCCACTAATTTAAACCCTTCCGAACAGCACTACAAACCTCCCTCTCCTCCAGTTTATGTGCAACATACCATACACCGATCAGCCGAAACATTATGACCATACGCTGTTGGTCCTCCGTGTGCAGCCCCATACGCAGCAGGGTGCGATGCACTGTGCATTGTGACACATTCCTCCTGTGACCACCGTTACCATTTTCTGTGACTTGTGCCACAGTAGACCTTCTGTCGGGATAGCCTTCGTTGCCCTCGCGCATCAATGAGCCTTGGGCGCCCAACACCCTGTCGCCGGTTTGTGGTTTGTCCCTCCTCGGACAGGGTGTTGGGCTCATTGATGCGCGACCACAGTCGGACCACAGTCAGTAGGTACTCACCACTGCTGACCTGGAGCACCCCACAAGCCTTGCCGTTTCAGAGATGCTCTGACCCAGTCGTCTGGCCATAATAATTTGTCAAAGTCGCTCAGGTCTTTATTCCTGCCCATTTCTCCTGTATCCAACACATCAACTTCAAGAACTGACTGTTCACGCTGCTTAATATATCCCACCCTTTGACAGTTGCCATTGTAACAAGATAATCAATGTTATTCACCTCGTCTGTCAGTGGTCATAATGTTTTGGCTGATCGGTGTATTCCCTCCATTAATGCAAAACACATTCCTTCCATTACATACTGATATAAACACTTTCGTCATTACTGAAGCTATCGAATAATTGTTAGAAACCTCCCTCCATCAATAACTGATGTGTACTTTCCATGACCTCCAAGCTCTGGCTACTGAAGGCCAGCCTTCGTGTGCCTTCTTCACCACTATTGAAAAAATCCCCCCATCAATGGCTGCCACTCCTCTTCCACCATAATTTATTGACACAGTTATTTACATGATTTATTTAGACTGCTGCTGCATCATTATTGACACATTTAATCCTTAACATACACTCTCTCTCCTCTAATCATTTCCTGGCACATTCCCTCCATTATCCTTGATATTGTCCATCAGTCATTTACTGGCACTCTCCTTCCATTAATTATTGATACATTCCAATACCTACCGACATTCTTCCTCCATCTTTGTTGACCTTCTCACTACTTACTGACACGTTGCCTCGACTACTTAATTCCATTTGCCCTCCCATCACAAGTTTACATGAGACCAACTATTCTTTCCCATCATTTATGACCATCTCCATTGATCAGTAATTGGAAAACACCTTCCAAACTCTGACACATTTCCTTTATTAAATCCTGGCACATTCCCTACTTATTTACTGATACTCTCTCTCTCTCTCCATCATTTACTATCTGTTTACCTCTATCACTTACTGACACACCCTACACTATCTATATACTAAAACTCTCGTTTGTTTGTTCCTGAACTACAGCCAAAATGGTACACGATAGCGCGACAATTTTGGGCCCATCTTACTCACCGTCGTCCCTTTGGTGCTAATGGAAGAAGTTTCATAGAAATCGGTGTTATATTTAAAAAAAGATTTTTTGGAAGTTATTCACATTTTAAAGTTTAAATCTATCTCCTAGGGTGGGAGGGAGGGAGGGCGGAGGTTAAGGGGGGTTGAGGGGGATGGAGTGGGGGAAGGGCAGGGGGGGAGTGAGGGAGGGGGGAGGGGAGGAGGGAGGGAGGAGGAGGGAGGGGAGTGGGGAAGGAGAGGGTGCTGCACCAATGCAGGAGAGGTTTGGGTCCAACGGGTCCACTTGGTCTAGTTTACTATATTTCCTCTTCATCACTCGCTGACGATCCCAATTTCCTGGCATATCCGTATACATTTTTGCCTTTTATCATTGGAACACTGAACTAGAGGAGGCCCTACAGCTCCTGAAACCTATTCCTCCACTGAACAATTTCTTGGCTTCCTTTAGACAAATCTAAATCCCTATTCATTCTCTATAATCCTGAAGTCATAGAGTCATAAAGTCGTAGAGTCCTACAGCACAGAAAGAGGCCCTTCGGCCCATCGTGTCCGTGCCGCCCGTTACCAAACACAGTCTAATTTTAATCCCATTTTCCCGCATTTGGACCATAGCCCTGAATGTTGTAGCATTTCAAGTGCCCATCCAAATGCCTCTTAAACGTTGTGAGTGTTCCCGCCTCCACCACCACCCCAGGCAGTGAGTTCCAGACTCCAACCACCCTCTGGGTGAAAAAGTTATTTCTCACATCCCCCCGAAACCTCCCTCCCCTTACCCTGTATCTATGTCCCCTCGTTGTTGAACCTTCCACCAGTGGAAGAAGTTCCCCGCCATCTACCTTATCCATGCCCCTCATGATCTTGTACACCTCGATCATGTCCCCTCTCAGCCTTCTCTGCTCCAGGGAAAACAACCCCAGTCTGCTCAGTCTCTCCTCATAGCCGAGGCCCTTCATCCCTGGCAGCATCCTGGTGAATCTCCTCTGCACCCTCTCCAAAGCTATCACATCCTTTCTATAATGTGGTGACCAGAACTGTACACAATAGTCCAGCTGTGGCCTCACCAGTGTTCTGTACAATTCCATCATTACCCCCCTACTTTTATATTCGATGCCCCGGCTAATGAAGGCCAGTAATCCATATGCCTTTTTAACCACCCTGTCCACCTGTCCTGCTGCCTTCAAGGACTTGTGTACCTGTACTCCAAGGTCCCTCTGTACCCCTGTCTTCCCTAGGGTCCTTCCATTCATGGTGTACTCCCTCTCCAAGTTATTTCTGCCAAAGTGCATCACCTCGCACTTTTCAGGATTAAATTCCATCTGCCACTGCTCCACCCATCTGACCATCTCATCTATATCTTCCTGCAGCTTGCAGATCCCTTCCTCGCTATTCACCACCCCCCCTAACTTTGTGTCATCTGCAAACTTGCTGATCATGCCCTGTACGTTGACATCCAGATCATTTATGTAGATTACAAACAGTAAGGGACCCAACACCGATCCCTGCGGCACCCCACTGAACACCGGCCTCCAGTCACAGAAGCACCCTTCTACCATCACCCTCTGCCTTCTATCACTAAGCCAGTTTTTTATCCATTTTGCCAAGGTGCCCTGGATCCCATGGGCTCTTACCTTCTTGACTAGTCTCCTGTGTGGGACCTTGTCAAAAGCCTTACTGAAATCCATGTATACCACATCCACTGCACTACCCCCATCTACCTCCTTGGTCACCCCTTCAAAAAATTCAATCAAGTTAGTCAGACACGACCTTCCCTTAACAAAGCCATGTTGATTATCCTTAATTAACCCTCGATCCTCCAAGTGAAGACTGATTCTGTCCCTCAGAATCTTTTCTAGCAGCTTCCCCACCATCGATGTCAGACTCACCGGCCTGTAGTTCCCAGGTTTATCCCTACTGCCCTTTTAAAATAATGGCACCACATTAGCTATCCTCCAGTCCTCCGGTACATCCCCTGTTGTAAGAGAGGCTCTGAAAATTTGTGCCAGAGCCCCCGCAATCTCCTCCCTTGCCTCTCTCAGCATCCTGGGATACATCTCGTCAGGGCCCGGAGACTTATCCACTTTTAAGCCTGCCAGAGCCTCCAGCACCGCCTCCCTGTCAATAGCAATATGCTCAAGAACATCACAACCCTCCTGCTCCATTTCTAAGTCCGCATCGCCCTCCTCCCTCGTAAAAACAGATGCAAAAAATCATTTAAAACATCTCCTACATCCTCTGGCTCCACACACAGCTTTCCACTATGGTCCCTGATGGGCCCCACTCTTCCCCTCGTTATCCTCTTACCCTTGATATACTTATAGAACACTTTGGGATTTTATTTTATTTTGCCCGCTAGTGCTATCTCATGGCCCCTTTTTGCTCTCCTAATTTCTTTTTTAAGAACCGGCCTACACCTTCTGTATTCCTCTAATGATGTCTGTGCCTTAAGTTCTTTATGCCTTCCAAAAGCCCCCCTTTTTTTCCGAATCAATCCTACTATATCGTTCGACATCCAAGGTTCTTTGGACTTGTTTGTCCCACCCTTGAACTTTAGGGGAACATGGTTCCTCTGTACTTTTTCAATTATTCCTTTGAATGACTCCCACTGTTCTGATGCGGTCCTCCCCACGAGAAGCTGATCCCAGTCCACCAGGGCCAACTTCTGCCTTATCAGATTAAAATCGGCCTTGCCCCAATTTAGAAATTTTCCTCTTTCCTCTGGTCCCTCTTTATCCTTTTCCATTACCACCTTAAATATCACTGAATTGTGATCACTGTCACCAAAATGCTCTGCCACTGACACTTCAGCCACCTGTCCGGCCTCATTTCCCAAGATTAAGTCCAATACCGCCCCCTCCCTTGTTGGACTTTCAACATATTGGCTCAAAAAGCCCTCCTGGATGACCCTTAGGAACTCTGCACCCTTAGGGCCCTTGACACTTTGGCTATCCCAATCAATATTCGGGAAGTTGAAATCCCCTACTATTACTACCCTGTTGATTTCACACCCTCCCCGAGATTTGCCTACAAATATGTTCTTCTATTTCCCTCTGACTGTTTGGGCGTCTGTAGTATACACCCAGTAAGGTTCATGCCCCTTTTCTATTTCTCAATTCCACCCAAATAGCCTCATTTGAGGAACCCGCTAATATGTCATCCCTTCTTACAGCAGAAATAGATTCTTTGATTAATACTGCAACACCCCCTCCCCTTTTTCCCTGCAATCTGTCTCTCCTGAAGATTCTATATCCTGGAATATTGAGCTGCCAGTCCTGCCCTTCCTTCAACCATGTTTCCGTAATGGCAACAATGTCATACTCCCATGTGTTCAGTAACACCTTCAATTCATCCCCCTTGCTTCCAATACTCCTTGCATTAAAATAAATGCCGTTCAGACTTGCCCTACCCCATTGTGCTGGGGCATTCTTGTTCTGCCTCCCAATCTGACCAGTTTTTTCCTCTATATTTTCCTTCTCCTCACCCCCTATACTAACTCCATGCTGTATCCCAACCCCCTGCCAAATTAGTTTAAACCCTCCCCAACAGTGCTAGCAAACCTCCCCACCAGGATATTGGTCCCCCTCTGGTTAAGGTGGAGACCGTCCGGCCTATACAGTTCCCACCTTTCCCAGAAACAGGCCCAATTATCCAGAAAAACGAATCCCTCCCCCCTGCTCCAACTCCTGAGCCAAACATTAAACTGCTCTATCCTCCTATTTCTATACTCACTAGCTCGTGGCACAGGGAGTAATCCAGAGATTACAACCTTAGATGTCCTACACTTCAATCCTCTACCTAGTCCTTTTTTTAACTCTCTTCCTAGCCCCCTAAATTCTCCTTTCAGGACCTCTTCCCTTATCCTACCTATATTGTTGGTACCTATATGTACCACGGCCTCTGGCTCCTCTCCCTCCCCTTTCAGGATATCCTGGACATGCTCAGACACATCCCGGACACCGGCACCAGGGAGGCAAACCACCATCCGGGTCTCCCGACTGCGTCCACAGAATCGCCTATCTGACCCCCTCACTATAGAGTCCCCTATCACTATCGCTCTCTTCTTCCTTTCCCTACCCTTCTGAGCAACAGGGCCGGACTCCGTGCCAGAGGCCTGGGCGCCGTCGCTGCCCCCAGGTAGGCTATACTCCCCAACAACACCTAAACAGGAGTATTTATTGCCAAGGGGTACATCCACTGGGGTACTCTCTCTTCCCTGCCTCTGCTCCTTGCCCCCCCTAACCGTGACCCACTTGTCTACCTCCCGTGGCCTTGTAGTGACCACCTCTTTATAACTCCTCTCTATGATCTCCTCACTCTCCCTGACCAAATGGAGGTCATCAATCTGCCGCTCCAGGTTCCTAATACAGTCCCTTAGGAGCCCCATCTCATCGCACCTGGCGCAGATGTGGATGTCTGGAAGACTATCAGACTCCCAGATTCCCCACATCCGACACCCAGAACAATAAACTGCCCTGGCACTCATACTCTCCACACAAAGCCCCGTGCTCGGTTACTAAACCTACCGCCCGGCCGCTGCTCCACCCGCTCCAACCGCCCACCCAAAAGAACTGAGTGATCTCCTGGGAGAGGCGAAAAACCGGATTAAAAACCCAGGCCAATTTGGGAAAAAAAATCCGGGAAATTCCTCTCTGACCCCAATCTAGGCGATCGAAACTTGTCCGGGAGATCACACAGGTCTTACTCCTTACTATCTCCACACAATACTTCGCTGGCTGCTGCTGGCTGCTGCTGGCTGCTGCTGGCTGCTGCTGGCTGCTGCTGGCTGCTGCTGGCTGCTGCTGGCTGCTGCTGGCTGCTGCTGGCTGCTGCTGGCTGCTGTAAGTAACAACAAGTATTGTTGTTTAAATTAAAGCCATCAAATGAAATGTAATGATCACACAGCATATTACTGATTGTTTTTTTGTGAAGGAGGGTTTGAAACTTCCACAAGTTCATTGAAGTTTCACTGCATCCAGATCTTGGTTTATCCCTTGCCTTGCTTTCAACTCTCCAGCAAGCGAAAGCTGTATTTATGTATTGTAGACCAGCACTTACTCTCTCTACCTATTCAATCAGCAACCCTTTCGACCGGCCCCTCTCCCTACTCCATCTCTGCCCTCAGCAGTCTACAACACCTGAACTATTATTTTCAACTTTTATATGACTCCGGATTTTGTCACGGCCTTTAAACCATGGCATGCATTTATATGCTCAAGTGTCTTTTTGCTTTGAAATGCCGACTTCTAAGGGCTAGATGTGCGCAATACTGAATATTTGTGCCCATCAACCAAATTATGCACTGCTTGCATCCATCAGCATCGTAGGATTACTTTGTGCTGCTGTGTGCTTTGGGCCTGGTGTTTTCGTAATATAATTAATTCTGCTTTTAACTCGTGGCATGAGTCTTATAGCGATTACCAAATATGTAAGGAAGACTACATTTTTGACATCAACCAGTTATTTTTAAAAAAGATCCAACAATTCTTTTGTTGACATTTTTGTAACATTATTTCTTCACAAAGCATCACCGTTAGAATTATCTCAACATAGCAATCCCAGATAATGAAACTGTACGTTGGCACAAGATGCTTAGTCAGGCAGAGTAGTCCAAATGTCAAGAAAGAGCAGAGAATGTCAAAGAAGATACTTAATGATTTACTTCAGCTTTTGAAAGCTGTTTCTTTCTCTTCTTGAACTTTCCTTTTCATGCCTTTTTTCTACTCTCTCAGAAACAGTGACTCAGTGTTGAGTCAGTTCAACGTGTGAAAACATCAATAGAGAATGGGTAGTGTCCTTTTGACAAGCCCATTACTTCCCCTGTCCTGGTCCTTACATGACAAGCACAGGTTGTGTAGTTACAAGCAGGACTAACTACACTGAGATCAGGAATTAGATTGTTAAGCAGAGTTTCACAAAATGTCTCACCTTGTCTCCACCGGTAGCAAGTCAAGTGATTGTAAGTTTGACTCCATCTCCCTTAACAGAATATTGACTAACACTGCAGTGCAATTCTGAGGAGGTGCTGGAGAATCCCTGTAGAGATGCTAAACTTTTGGAAAGTGTCTGTGCCTTGCTATATTTGGCCATCTGATTGCCTTTTTTATGCCCATCAGTGGTGCTGCCTTTTAACCTTCTGTAGCTGATGCAGATGAAGATAGGATGCTGCAATCCTTAGAGAATTGATAATGTAGGATATTGGCATACGTTAAGGTGAAGGTCACAGCTGTTGAAAGACCAAAAGGACTGCACTGTCTTTAAGCTGGCAAGTGATGCCTCTGCAAGATATATTATTGAGGACTGTGCAGCTTTAGCTAACCAAAGTATTCTGTTGCTTCGAGTGCCAAGAATGCAAGGCATTTTCTGATATGCAAAATGAATAATTCAAAATGGAACAAAATTGGGAGGGAGGCAATCTGCCTAATATTATGAAGAAGAGTCAAGGAGAATCTGCTAAATATTATAGGAGAATAAATAATGCCCTCCATTGGCATGGAGACTTTAGTTTACAACATTTATGTAGGAAAATATGAATTCTATTCAACATTGAACTCACACAAGGGAAGGGGATGGCACAAAATTGAGGGACACCTCTGAACATTGGGAAAGAGAGAGATTCTCTCAGCAAGGGGAAATAGAGAAATGAACTGTCCAAACTCGGGGAGAGTAAGAAAGATAACTCAACAATGAATGATTTGAGTTTAGGAGGAAGGAGTTCCTACTGCAGTTGTGCAAGGCCCTGGTAAGACCACACCTATTTCTATACTCCAGTTTTGGTCTCCTAATTTGAGAAAGGACATTCTTGCTATTGAGGGAGTGCAGCGAAGGTGCACCAGGTTAATTCCCAGGATGGCGGGACTGACATATGACGAAAGAATGGATCGACTGGGTTTATATTCACTGGAATTTAGAAGGATAAGAGGGGATCTTATAGAAACATAGAAAATTCTTAAGGGATTGGACAGGTTAGATGCAGGAAACATGTTCCCGATGTTGGGAGAGTCGAGAACCAGGGGTCACAGTTTAAGAATAAGGGGTAGGCCATTTAGGACTGAGATGAGGAAAAAACTTTTTCACCCACAGGGTTGTGAATCTCTGCGACAGAAGGCAGTGGAGGCAAATTCACTGGATGTTTTCAAGAGAGAGTTAGATTTAGCTCTTACAGCTAATGGAACCAAGGGATAAGGGGAGAAAGCAAGAATGGGGTACTGCCTTTGGATGATCAGCCTTGATCTATATTGAATGGCGGTGCTGGCTCGAATGGCCTACTCCTGCAACTATTTTCTATGTTTCTATGCCTGAGTGCGTAAGAGCGGGACTACTTCATGTTGAGAAAGACTACATGGTTAACAGGGATAGAAAGTGTTCAACCAGAGAGAGATAAAAAAAGTGAGACTTCTCAACATTAAACGAGAAATATATGTACTTCTGACTTTTATACGAAGGGTTTAGTATTTGCTTCCATACTGAGCACTGATATTATGATTCTGACCAAATGAAGGACAATTCTTCACTTTGCACATGCAGATCTATTCAGTTTCCTCAATGTGCATATGAAATGTTCAATTGGATTGGCTGATCCAATTTTCAGATCTTTACACTGTTGTGAGCAAACGTCACTAAATTGTTATCATGACCCTGTATTCTTAAAGTCGACCGCAACAGTGGATGGCCATTGTCTCATGCTGCTCTCATGATCAGAGTTATCAATGATTGCTCTGCTGAAACTCAAGGTTGTTTGCCTGCTCTGTATAGTACTGTGATGATGCAATAGGAGGTGGGGGGAAGGAGGTGGGGGGAAGGAGGTGGGGGGAGGAGGGGGGAAGAGGGAAGGGGGATGGTGGGAAGGGGAGGGGAGGGGGGGAGGAGGGGGGGATAAGGGGGGTTGAGGGGATGGAGTGTGGGGAGGGGAGGGGGTGGAGGGGGTGAGGGGAGGGAGGGGGGTGAGGGGAGGGAGGGAATGGGGGAGGAAAGGGTGCTGCACCAATGCAGGAGAGGTTTGGGTCCAACGGGTCCACTTGGTCTAGTTTCTTCATAAAGATCCACTTTACTGGTATGGTTATTGCAAAATCCTTATGAGCATACCTGCAGGTGATGGAGCCATCCATCTCAAGAAGACATAAAAACAACTTTTTTCCATGAGTGATAGTTCCTACTCAATAACCAAAGTCTGTAGTCTCTTTTTTTGCTCTGGTTTATTTTCACCCACATGTTTAGACCGTAATGTTGTATCCTTATTGTTTTGATGTGGTTATGCTTTATTCTTAATTGTTAACTGTATGTTTGTGTTGTCATTTGTGAGCGGAGCACCAAGGCACATTCCTTGTATATGCATACTTGACCAATAAACATTCATTCATTCATTCATTCAAGATGGGAGCATGTTTCCAGCACATACTTGAGAGGTAAGGTCTACAGATGCAATTCCCTTCTTCCAGTTCTCCCTTCAGTCCTGAAATATGTTTATCTTGCCTGGTGCCACCCGTTCAGCTCCAACTTGTACTGCACTCCCAGTGTAATTACTGCAGAAGCACCCGTGGGAAAGAGGTAAGAAGCATGCAATCTCAGTGCACCTCATGCTGGGCACTGAGGTAAATTGCAGCAGTTTCCTGAAACAACAAACTTATAGAATGATCTGCAGACATTGGAGTGCGTGAAGTGGGATTCCGGAACCTGCAGTGCTCCAGCGGCCCCCCTGCAGTGCTCTCCTGAGATTTTTAATCTCTGAAACACAGCAGCATATTTGTCTGGAAGCTATGTCGTTCTAAGCCAGTGGTGACAGAGATCTGTGATCTTCCGTGGCTGGAGTTCCACTTTAACTCCCCCTCCCATTCCCACACTGACCTTTCTGTCCTGGGCCGCCACCATTGTCAGAGTGAGGCCAAACGCAAATTGGAGGAGCTTACAGCCCAGTGGTATGAATATTGATTTCTCTAACTTCAAGTAACCCTCGCATCCTTCTCTCTTCACCCCACCCTCACCCTAATCATCTTACTTGTTTCACTGTCGTCCTATTTAGTTTCATTGTCAGTACAACTCATTATCACCTACCCGCCAACCCTGGACCATTGTGGGCTCCATGTTTCCTTGAGCATTGTTACTTTTTTGCATATCTTTCATTCATTTGTTCTGTATCCCTCTATATCACCATCTATATCTTTTGTTTCCCTTCCCTGTAACTCTTAGTCTGAAGAAGGGCGTGGACCCGAAACATCACCTATTCCTTTTCGTCAGAGATGCTGCCTGACCCGCTGAGTTACTCCAGCTATTTGTGTCTTTCTTCGGTTTAAACGAGCATCGACAGTTTCTTCCTACACCAAGGTCTGGGCATCATCAGGTCTTTTGCAAAGTTATGCTGTGGCATAGATCCTACAGTTTCTGCAAGGTGCACCTCCCCCTTGCAGATTGTGCACATAAAAGATAGTATATATCCAGACCTACACTTTCTAAGCGTATGCACAATGCATCTGATCAGATATTTGGGGGTATTGCCATCAGAAGGTTTCACACACAAATTTCATCTGGATAATGGTGTCAATAAGAATGGAAGACTGGTGGGCCTATGGAGTTGATTTGCAATCCACTCAAGATCTATTGAAAGGGAGAGCAGGCCTGATGGACTGAATGGCCTCGTCTTTTCCCTAGTTAATTCACTGATTTGCAGGCATGACCCATCTGTGACTGACAAGGACTGTAATATAATTACAGAGGATTTGTGGCACAAAAATAAGTCAGTTGGTCCAGATAATCCAATGGTTCAATGGTCCTTTATTGTCACGTGTACCGAGGTACAGTGAAATTTGATTTACCATACAGTCATACCGAAAAAGCAACAAGATACAGGTGCTCCTCAACTTACGATGGGGCTACGTTCCGAGAAACCCATCGGAAACTGAAAATATCGTGAGTCGAAAATGCTTTGAATACACCTCCGCACCTCCAGACTCAGGAACAGCTTCATCCCCAGGGCCATAGCTGCTATGAACCGGTCCTGCTGAGCCGGATGGTCACATCGCACAGTGAACCGGCACAGATCTACTTGCACTTTATTCTGTTTTAAAACTGTCTGGGCCTGTTTCTGCACGGTATCTCTAAATCTAAAAAAAATCTAAAATCAATACGTCAGGTGCTCAGCTTGCACCACTTTCTCAGGCAGTGTATATTAGGTGATTATCACTCTCTGGATGAAAAATAGAGGGTGACTGATACACTGGATACTGAACACAATGGATGGAACACGATGGACTTGATCAATATTTTGATGGCTCCAATGTTGAACTGCTAATCCTGAGAGAAGAAACTAGCTTTCTTGTCATCAACAGGCGTAAGCACCGAACCCCGCTTTAAAGCTTTTATGTGTGTGATTTATGACATGTTAACTTAAGCATGTTAAGCACTATAAAAAAAATGTAAACTCTCAATGCATAAAAATAGGACAGTGTCAATGATAATCTAGTAAATAATTTACAACGTTTGACACCTCCCTTTATGTTAAAGTTTGTCATCTTTTCTTGAATCAGTCAGGTAAATATTAAAACTGGGTCAAAGCATCACAGGCATGCCAGCAAGAGGCAATCTATATCTTTGTTTTCCAGCGAGTGGTCAAATATAACTTTGAATGACTTTTTCCACAACACTCAGCCTTGATCCAGACAATTTCAAAAGGTATCAGCAGAAGATGGGTCAATGCCCTGATAATTGACACACACTATATTTTTGGGGCTACAATCCCTACATATGAACATTGATGTTAATCTGGTGTCCAGATTAATTTGAAAAAAAACTACAAGGTGAAAGCCCACCATTTAAAAACTGAATGAGGATCATGCCAATATTGCCCTTTTTGCCCTTGTTGACCATGTCAACAAAACGAGGAGGAGAATCACGTTGGCCAAATTTCTAGGCAGATGAAAACAGAAATAGACCATTGAATCTAGGTCGCATGAAAATAAGGAGCATGTTGGCCCAGTTATCCTCCTTGTAAGGCAACTAATTTAATTGAGGTGCGAAGCAGCTTTGAACTTGTACTGGCACCAAATTTGCGATTCTTTAATTTAATGTTAGAGTGTGAACAAACTCCTCAGCAAAACAGAGTGAGCCTTCTACTCGATCAAATATTACTTTGGGCATGGCAAAGAACATTAAGCTAAGGGTATAAGAAAATAACTGCAGATGTTGCTACAAATCGATTTATTCACAAAATGCTGGAGTAACTCAACAGGTCGGGCAGCATCTCGGGAGAGAAGGAATGGGTGACGTTTCGGGTCGAGACCCTTCTTCAGACTGAAGAAGGGTCTCGACCCGAAACGTCACCCATTCCTTCTCTCCCGAGATGCTGCCCGACCTGCTGAGTTACTCCAGCATTTTGTGAATAAATTAAGCTAAGGGTAACGTCCCACAAATGGCAAAGTGATGAAAAAACAGATCATCGGTTTTGGTTATGTCGTTGAGACAAGAGCATTACAGTGGTACAGCTAGAGGAGCTACTGCCTTATAATGTCAGAGACATAATGTTCAATCCTGACCTCGGGTCCTGTCCGTATAGAGTTTGCATGGTGTCTCTGTGATTGTATGGGTGCTCTAGTGTCCTTCCCATATTCCAAAGATATGCCCACAGTAATTGGCTCCTGTGAATTACCATGAGTACGCAGATGAGTGCTAGAATCCGAGGGGTCGGTGGGATATAAATGCGAATGTGGGGAGAAGAAGAACTGAATTAATATAGGAATTATAAAATGTCTGGTTGATGGCCCAAGGAGCCTGTGTTTAGTTTTGAGATACAGTGCAAGTACAGGCCCTTGGGCCCTACGGAGTGTGCACCGACCAGCGATCTCCGCACATTAACACTATCTTACACTAGGGACAATTTTTAAAATCATTTATACCAAACCAATTAACCTACAAACCTGTACGTCTTTGGAGCATGGGAGGAAACTGAAGTTCTCAGAGAAATTCCACGCAGTCATGGTGACAATGTACAAACTCCATACAGGCAAGCACCCGTATCCAGGGTCGAACCCTGGTCCCTGGCGCTGTAAGCTCTGAAAGGCAGCAACTCTACCGCTGTATATGCTCTCCCTGCATGACGAATATTGGATCAGCCAATGAGGAGAAAAGTCCTTCTTTGAAAATTGCCACAAATTGCCACACTACCTTAAGAGACCAGGTGGTACATTGTGTAATGCCTCATCTGAGAGAGGGCCACCTCTAGCTGTGTAGAACTACCTCAATACTAAACAGATGTGTCATCGAGGATTATGCACTTTACTTTCTTGCATAGACAATAGACAATAGACAATAGACAATAGGTGCAGGAGTAGGCCATTCGGCCCTTCGAGCCAGCACCACCATTCAATGTAATCAGGGCTGATCATTCTCAATCAGTACCCCGTTCCTGCCTTCTCCCCGTACCCCCTGACTCCACTATCCTTAAGAGCTCCATCTAGCTCTCTCTTGAATACATTCAGAGAACTGGCCTCCACTGCCTTCAGATTTACAACTCTCTGACTGAAAAAGTTTTTCCTCATCTCCATTCTAAATGGCCTACCCCTTATTCTTAAACAGTTTATGATCCCAAAATAACATCCCTCCCTCCCCATCACTTCCATGTGCCTATCTAAAAGCCTCTTGAACGCCAATATCATATCTGCCTGCACCACCACCCGAGGCAATGTGATCCTTGGATTAAAAACTTGCACCACACATTTCCATTAAACTTTACCCCTCTCACCATTTAGCTATGCCCTCTAGTGTTGGACATTACTAGGAAAAAGGTTCTGACAGTCTGCCCAATCCATGCCTCTCATAATTTTGTATACTTCTAACAGGTCTCCCCTCAACCTCCAACATTCCAGAGAATATTGACAATACAGTCCAGGTCCATCCATCATCTCTCTGTAGCTGAAGCCCTCTGATCCAGGCAGCATTCTGGTAAACCTCCTCTCCACCCTCTCCAAAGCCTCCACATCTTTCCTGCAATGGGCGACCAGGACTGCACGCAATACTCCAAAAGCGGCCTAACCAAAGTCCTAGAGAGTTGCATCCAATCTTCCTGACTCTTGTATTCAATGCCCCAAGCAATGAAGGCAAGCATACCATACACCTTATTTATCACCCAAATTATTTTGTTTGTGAGATGTGTCATTGTCTGTATATATGTGATTTGACTGATTTAATTATACTGGATAAAACCAATATTGAGCAAAAAAGCAATTTTTTTTTTGTTCCTAGGCCTGGGATACTCTATAGAAAGTTGTTACATTCATATTTCCCCTCTCCAATCGCCGTAGAACTTTCCCTTATTGGTGTTCCTTTCTCATTTTAAGTGGAGATGGTGAGGGCCCTGTAAACATTTCCATTATTTGCTTAAGTCTTTGTTGACATCCCTTCTTGCACCCCCCCCACCTTCCCCTACCTCCCTCCCCAATGCCACTCCCCCTTCCTCTCCCACTTCCCTCCCCCCTAACCCCCTCCCCCTTCCTCTCCCTCCATCCCCTCCCCTCCCTCCCTCCCTCACCTAAGGTGGGTTAACAACTATGGCAATAAGAACTCGTTGGACCTTCAACTGATTCTTCAAATGAAATCATTAAATCTGAGCGATTACGTCCACTCAGGCTTAAACAAGGGTAGGTCAATGGATGAAGGGATGAAGCTTCTTCATTCTCCAGGGAACAAAGGAAAATTAGGGTAATTTAGTGGCCATTCCAATTAAAACCTGTGGTCAAAGATGAAAATGATTCACTTCTCCAAATGACAATGGAGACAATGGAGCCACCAGGCCAAACTGTGGACAGGAGCTGGTAAAGAAACGTTAATGAAGAATGGGCACAATTAAACTGGACACGTAATGTTCAATTAGTCATCTCGAGGCATAATTCATATATCATTAATTCTGCAGATAGCTTTAAATTGGTGATTGAATGATTGTTAATTTGTCATTCATGGGTTAAGTCCTGATCAAGCATGAAATATGGATCTTTAATAGCAACCTAAATTACTTTCATGATGGTTATTAAGTCACGCTTCAGTCATTAACGATGTTCTTATTTATTTTGACTTCAGATGTTGAGACCAATAAAACTGTAGAAAATGTAACAGCTGTTTGTGTGTTGGTATTTAATTAAATATATTTCGAGAACTGCAAGCGCAATCGAGAAACCGCCTTCGTCACAATGGTCATGTGCAGCAGCAATGGCTGGGAAGAGATGGCAGCATCAGATGGCAGCATCAGCATGACCCACCTTGTAGCACCTTCTCTGCCACGGGATCACCAGTGTTCTCATTCCAGCATCATCAAGGTCACATTGACAGAATGACATTTCTGGGAACCAGGATTCCAGAATATCTGCAGAATGGTTTGCTCCCCCCACACCGCAGCTCAACCTTGAAAACTTCTGTACTGGAACAGTGCAGTGGTCTTCAGGGAGATGGCCCACTTTATACTGACAGTTGAGACAAATGGACTCTGACTGTTCTTCCCAACCTTACTGTTTTAGTAAAAAATAAGCAGCTATCTACAAGTTTCCACATTTGCCCAGCCAATTAACCTACATACCTGTACGTCTTTCGAGTGTGGGAGGAAACCGAAGGTCTCGGAGAAAACCCACGCAGGTCATAGGGAGAACGTACAAACTCCGTACAGTTGGCGCCCGTAGTCAGGATCGAACCTGAATCTCCGGCGCTGCATTCGCTGTAAGGCAGCAACTCTACCGCTGCGCCACCGTGCCGCCATTTACTGAACCAACAGACTTTTCTACAGAGACTACTAATACAGAGTCTATTTGAAAGGAAGCAGAATTCATGACCTAAACCATATTGTCTCCTGATAAGAAATTATATGCTTCCTCGGAAGTTTTAAAGAATGACCATTGGTCTGTTTAGACTGTCGTGCAGAGGTACGCAGTCAGGTTAACAATTGTGATGCGCAATTTCTTCGCTGTGAATGTTTACACTGTCGCAGAGGACTATTGAATATCTTGAAGATTGAGTTGCCTGAGTTTTTAGATATCGTGGAACTAAAGGGTGTTGCAGTAAAAAGGGTGACGTCGGTCAGTAATGTTTTGTTTAATAGGCAGAGCAAGCTTGAGGGCCATATCATCTCACACTGCTTCTAATACTCACATTCTTTTGTGATTGTGGAATAAAATGCCCAGTCATATCCATTCTGGTCAGGGAATAGTGGTGCCAGGATGTGTATAAAGATTGCCAGCCTTATGATTATTGTTTGTCATACTATGCTGATCCAAGCCTGCACCAGCAATGTACTGTATTCATTCACTACTCTGTACTTATCCAGCAGCTTAGAGCTACCTAGCCTATAATTACAATGATCATTCATTTCCATATTGGTCGGTATGAAATATCTATCCTGTATATGTAGTTCCAGTGTGCAATGCTCTGTGGTCTGTGCACTGCACCATCTTAATCCTCATAATGCTACATTAACCAGTGTTCAATTCTACATTGTACCTAAGAACACTGAAAAAGTCTGGTCTACCCCAACAGCTGCTGACGACATTCTACCGCTGCACCATAGAGAGCATCCTCACACATGGCATCCCTGTGTGGTATCTCAGCTGCACGGAGGCAGAGAGGAAAGCTCTTCAGCGGGTAGTCCATAGAGCTCAGAGGACCATCGGTATACAGCTACCAGCCTTGGAGGGCATCTACAACACACGATGCCTCAGAAATGCCACCAGCATCCACAAAGACTCTTCACACCCCTACAACAGTCTGTTCGAACTTCTACCATCGGGCAGACAATACAAGGCCTTCTACGCCCGCACCTCCAGACTCAGGAACAGCTTCATCCCCAGGGCCATAGCTGCTATGAACCGGTCCTGCTGAGCCAGATGGTCACATCACACAGTGAACCGGCACAGATCTACTTGTACTTTATTCTGTTTTAAAACTGTTCTAATTTGTTTCATTGGGTTGTTTAAATTAATACTGACTAGCTAATTAATTTATGCATCGTATGGGAGGCGCATTCCCAATCTCATTGTACCTCTGTACAATGACAATAAAGATATGTTGTATTGTATATTGTATTGTATTGTATCTATTCTATATTGATGGAATAAGAATCTAACCATGTTACTCCATTATTTGCTGCACATCTAGCTCTGTGATACTCTGATCTTATTCAATATAAAAACCTGATCTGAGAATTCAGTGAAAATACATTGTGCAGTACACTGATATCAATATAACTCTAACTATTCCAGTTCATACCCATTTAGTTACACAGATGTAAAATGCCAGAAAGTCTAATAAAATATCTTCATTAAGACCATAAATAAACACAAAAATAGACCATAAATCAGCGGGAAAGGCAGCATCTCTGGATAGAAGGAATAGGTGACCTTCTCGACCTGAAATGTCACCCATTCTTTCTCTCCAGAGATGCTGCCTATCCCGCTGAATTACTCCAGCATTTTGTGTCCATCTTCAGTTTAAACCAGCACCTGCAGTTCCTTCCTACACATTTCAGTTGAGACCATGTTCATCAAAGCAAATAGAGTGCGGTTTCCGTAACAATGATTCATTGCCATGACTGGGATTGATATAATATCCATTCCTGCGATGCTTTTCATTAGCCCACCATGATATGTGCTGCTTCACAAAGTCCATGACAACAATTATACAGGGTCCTGTTGAACCACATCTGGAGTATTATGTACAATGTGAGCCTTCTGACTGAAAGAAAAGATGCATTTGCAATAGAGGCGTTGCAGTGAAGATTCATCAAACTGATTCGTGGAATGACAGATCTTGTTTTGGACCTGATCAATCACCCGAAATGTTCATTCCCTCCACCACTGGTACACAATGGCTGCAATGTGTACCATCTATGAAATGCACTGCAGTTGCTTATCCGGGCTATGCTGACAATCTCTCAGAAACCCTCAATATCTGTCACAGAGAAGGAACAGCACAGCAGAAGCACGGGAATATTACCACTACCGGTTTCTTTCCAAGATGTACCCACCAACCTGACTTAGAAATACATTGCCAATCCTTCATTGTCAATGGCCCCTATCTATCTGTGTTGTATTGTGGTTTCTGGAGCACAGTGCTGATAACGTTGAGAAGAATTTCCAGTGGGAATAGAGGAGAAAATGAAATGTCCCATTTTCCCATTCAGCCCCTCCAAGATTTCTGAACGACTATTTACACAGTGGATTGAAGGAGGCCAATATCCTTTTCATTCTCACCAAATGTGAGAAAGGCTAAAAGTGGGTTTGAGGCAAATTATTGCTGGAAAACACATACAACAATGAGGTATAGGTCCCTGGAATGTAAATAAGGAGACCATTATTGGTTTATTGTTGTCTGCCTTGTGATTAGAATAGAAATTAGGTTGTAAATAAATTCTGGCATTTGTGCTTTGAAACATTTTGACTGACATTTTTATTATCTGATAAAACAAAACACAGTTCTCACGAGTGGTTTCAGGAATCGTTTGCATTGTCAATCATGCTGATTCTCAAAAAAGGTTGTGTATCACTGATCTCGGTTCAGTTGTAAGAATGTCTGTCTAGACTAGACTGTGTATCTAGCTGAAACCCCTAAATCACAGCTCCGTGCAGAAAGAAAGGGGTTTAAAATGTGTCACCCCTGATGTCCTCTCAGTTCCTGCCACATGCCCGCACTAATTGCTGATTCCCTTAAAGTCTAAAAACCTACTAATCTCTGCCTTGAGTTTGCTCATTGACTGAGCCTCCAAAGCTTTCATTGGGTAGAAAATTAAGGGATTCTCCATTCTCTGTTTAAAGAAATTCTTTCTTATTTCTGTTCTAATTAGCCAACTCTTTATTTTGAGAATGTGGCCCCTGGTTCCATAGTTTCCAGCGAGGGAAAAATCATCCCCGAATTTGATATGAAGAAAGGTCCCAACCTGAAACGTCAACTATCCATGTTCTCCAGAGATGCTGCCTGACATACTGAATTACTCCATCACTTTGTGTCCTTTTGTGTAAACCAGCACCTGCAGCTCCTTGATTCTACATCCCTGTATCCCTGTATTTACCGTGCCAGCCTCTTAAGAATTTTATGTTTCAATGAAGACCCCTCTTATAATGTTAAATTATGTTAAATTCTCAATAGCATAAGCCTAATCTGCTTAACCACTCCTCATACAACCCTATCCACCCAATTTAGGAATCAATCTGTGAACCATTGTATCTGCTACAGCTCTATCTCATTTTCTTGGGTTGGGGCTCAATCACTGTGGACTGACATCAAGATTCTTGGTGCTAAGGGAGTTAATGTAAAATACCATTGTCATATCAGAAGGGTCCACCACTGAGTTCAGATACAAGGACCGCCAAAAATGAAAAGAATTGAACCATTGAAGACTTCAACCTTCTTCTTTAGACTTCAGAGTTACAGTATGAAAACAGGCCCTTCAGCCAACTGAGTCCGCGGCGATCACCGCGGTTATCACCGCGTCGTACACTAACACTATCTTACACACTAGGGACAATTTACAATATTTATTGAAGCCAACTAACCTACAAACATGTACGTCTTTGAAGTGTGGGAGGAAACAGGATCACCCACTCGGTCACAGGGAGAATGTACAAACTCCGTACAGGCAGCACCCACAATCACAATTGAACTCGTAAAGGGGAAACTCTACCACTGTGCCACTGTGCTGCCCTAATGCTGCTCTATATGTGAGGAATAAATGGAGGGATGGGAGATGATTGCAGAGCCTTCTCTTTCCACTGGGAGGAACAGGCACTAGTTATTGACCCTCCTGTGAATATCAGTCATGTCGCAACTAAGAATATCTGAATGAAACAAAATCTGCTTTATTATTGTTGTACCATTGACAAATGTTCTGAAGCATATCATTCAAAACTTGATCCAAGTAAGCAAATATTTAAATAGTTACTGAAAGATTAGTTTTAAGGAAAAAATTAGCAGATGAGAGACAAGTATTTTAGGAGGTGGGGGGGGGGGGGGGGGGGGGGGGTCTAGATTTCAGAGTTTAGAGCTTGGACAGCAAAAGGCAAATTGCATTAACTAAATCAATTTGAGGTGTACCACTTCAGCTCATTTGCAATATAATGCAATCATCTTACACAGAGGAGAGTTGCTCTTTTAATAATCACCATACCCAGAGAAGCAGCATAGCATATGGAATATAACAGTCAGTTGAGTCCGTGTTAGAGAGATGCCTGAATATTAGCAGCAGAGTGAACAATTGATATCTCATGAATTATGTTCTGGATAATGTGACTGAGTTAACTTCTACAGTTCAATATTAACGACATTAATTAAATTTTTAATGAGACATTCTGCTAAGATACTTTTTGTAACCTGTGGCATAATGCTCCAGTCTCCAATTTAATTTAGTTTAGTCTATTGTCGTGTGTCAGGTACAGTGAAAAACTTTTTGTTGCGCACTATCCAAAATGTGACAAGGACAAGGAATGGATCAAAACTTAAGTTCCAGTTTGCTTCTCATAAAATGATTACTAAGCCTGCACATCTATTTAAAATTCTTCTGTTATTAAATCTTATGTGTTTTTTAGAAATATGTATGCACTCCACTCAGAAATATTTCTTCTCTCATTTGTTCTTTCCTTCACCTGAAACTATGAAAATAACCATGCTAAATTTAGCTCACTTGTTTTTGAGTGAAAAAGCAATAAGGAACAGAATATGTTGAAAATGCTCAGAGGCTCCATCAGCAGCTTTAGGCAGAATAGATAATTTAGTTTCTCAGATGCGTTTGTTCATCAGAACAAAGGCAATTACTTTAAGCAATCACTATTCAAGTTTAAACACAAATCAATATAGCCGGGCTTTGGGTGCACCAGGCAGATATATGAGTTATGTTGGCAACCACAACAACTGTACAGCAAAAAAACAGGCTCTTCGGCTCACCATGTCAGCTCCTACCATGATGCCAGTCTAAACTTGTACCTCTGGCGTTGGGTCTTACAGTGACATGTAATGCTCCTCTGAATGCTGTTTCTGGAATTTTCACTCGTTTGGTGCTGGCCACTCATGCAGAGTCAGGCTTTCGTTCCACTGCAAGGCCTACTTCAGTGGGAGCTAACCAGAACTTTCCCATGTGGGTCACAGCACATTCCTGGGAGCTTGACTCAGATTGGGTCCCTTTAAGCTGTTTATATACGCTCCCCTTCAAGTCCTCACCCACATCGGTACTAAAGCTCTCTCATCCAAAGCTCAAAACTCTCAATCTGTTCATTGATTTCCCATTGTGTGGTGGTCAGGTGAGTAGATTAACCTATGATGAGCGTTTGTTGGCACTGGGCCTATACTCGCTGGAGTTTAGAAGAATGACCTCGTTGAAACATGCAGAATAGTGGATAGAGTGGATGTGGAGAGGATGTTTCCACTAGTGGGAGAGTCGAGGACTAGAGGTCATAGCCTCAGAATTAACGGACGTTCTTTTAGGAATTTGATGAGGAGGAATTTCTTCAGTCAGAAGATGGTGAATCTGTGGAATTCTTTGCCACAGAAGGCTGTGGCGGCCCAGTGGATATATTTAAGGCAGAGATAGATAGATTCTTGATTAGTGCAAGTGTCAGAGGTGATAGGGAGAAGGCAGGAGAATGGGGTTAGGAGGGAGAGATAGATCTGCCATGATTGAATGGCGGAGTAGACTTGATGGGCCGAATGCCTAATTCTACTCCTGTCACTTATGACCTTATGACCTATGGTCAGAACTGCACGCAGTACACCAGCTGAAATTAATCAGTGTTTTATAAAGTTGGCGGATATCCACCTTTCTATATTGGTGCCCCAACTAATGAAGGCCATTATCACAGCATGTCTACATTATTATACCTGCCTGCTACTTTTAAGGATCAAAGGTCACAGTGTTCCTCAATACTCCTTAGTATTCCATCATTTGGAGTGTTAAGTCCTAGCCAATACAACAATCATAATACTACCAGTTTCTTACCAATTTTTGTTTAACATGAGAAAGTTTCTTGCTCTTTCGTCAATTGGAATTATTTAGTTTTCTTCGATCTTAAGGTTATCCAATTTAAAATCTCCAGCAGAGGATTGTGTTTTGAGTTCTTTGAAGGATGACACATTTCGTGTAATGCTTTGTGGGTTGTGTAGTGACACCATCATGGACGCTTTTGTGGCAAGTAATTCAAAACGTTACCCTGAGTTATTTAGCGGGACAGGCAGCATCTCTGGATAGAAGGAATGGGTGACGTTTTGGGTCTCAACCCGAAACGACACCCATTCCTTCCATCCAGAGATGCTTCCTGTCCCGCTGAGTTACTCCAGGATTTTGTGTCTATCTTTGGTGAAACCAGTGTCTGCTGTTCCCTCTTGCACACAATTTTGCTTGCTTACCTATGTGGTCAAGTTGTTTCCTCTGAACTGTATGTGAGGTTGTTAGGGTGTAGATTTGAATTTCATGGGGGTTTTTTTATTCACTTTAAAAGACACTGCACAGTCTGAAGAGTTGTGAAGCACTGCATTAGCTAAAAGGCAATTCCTACAAAATGGTTGAGCCTTTCACATGATTACACTGATTTCCTTTAGCAGGATATTATTTAGTGGGGATAGCAGACACCACAGCAGATGCACTGCTTTAAATTCTGCTAATCTCCCTGACTATTGTTGTCTGTTGATAGCTTTGAGAGAAAGAAAATCTACCCAGGTCTTTCTTCTCTCTGCTGATTCTATTCAAAACATTTCCTGCAGATTTTCTCTATCTACTTTTTATTTTCTGAAAGTGACAATGATCTTGATAATTCAAATAACCTGGGCAGTTTGATATTCTTTCCAAAGGTTTTGATATGCATCCTCTAACAATCTATGCTTTCAGCTGTTACTCAGTATCAAAAAGTTCAGATTTTGCAGCAATTTGTGTCAGATGAATGCAATATTAATCTATTGCTTCTATTGCTGCTTGCCTTGTGTGACAGAACACAATTACCTCATGCATCATTTTTGCAATGGAGTAATACCTGTAGTTGATCTATGTTACAAGTGAAGGTATTCCATAAACATTGTGTTTTTTTCCTCCCACAGAAGCACTTTTTGTTTCTCACCTGTAATCTAAATCTTGACATTTTTCCTTTTGACCCACAAAACCACTTTCTCAGCGGGTTATAATTCAAGACGGCTCAGAATATCTGTTGAATAGTGTGAGATTAGCATGGTCGACTCCATCTGAACAGGTTGTGAATGGATTGTAAGTGCACTAAACCTACTGAGCTCAAAAATGTAGAAAAAAGAACTGCAGATGCTGGTTTATAAAAGAAGGCACAAAATGCTGGAGTAACACAGCGGGTCAGGCAACATCTGCAAAAGAAGACACAAAGTGTTGGACTAATATAAAAGAAGAGCCAAAGTGCTAGAGTAACCCAAGCACTTTGAGTCTTCTTTTGTAGATGCTGCCTGACCCGCTGAGTTACTCTAGCACTTTGTGTCTTTTGTATCCAGAGATGACGCCTGGCCCACTGAGTTACTACAGTACTCTGTGTCTTCTGCTGAGCTCTAATGATTATTCAAAACTATATTATTGATGCTAGTTCACTTATACAATTTCTTATTAAATAGATCAGATGTGAAAATGTTTCTTTTCCTTGGCAGTTGCAGGGTTGAATGATGAGCAGTCTCAATTACAGTCATGGACAGACGATTTGGGACCCTTCTTCAGACTAAAGAGCCCAGACCTGAAACAACATCTGTCTATTCCCTCCACAGATGCTCAATGGTTTCATTGGTATCAATGGTTTATTTATTATCACGTGTACCAGGTACAGTGAAATACATTTTTTTGCATACCGATGTGCAAAACTATCCCCGTACATAAGCACAATCGCCCCAAATCAGTACATTATGCACAGAACAGCCCACTGAGTCCATATGCAAAAAGGTTCCATTTTGGCACCATTGGTGAGGAATAAATGAAGGGATGTGAGACCATTGCAAAGCCTTCCCTTTCCACTGGGGGGGAACAGGCACTTGTTATTAACCCTCCTGTGAATGCCAGTCATCCTGTTTGTGGCAACTAAGAATGTCTGAATGAAATAAAATCTACTTTAGTATTGTTGTACCATTGGCAAATGTTCTGAGGTATATCATTCAAAGGTTTCAGGAAAACAAATTACTTAACCCAAGTAAGCAAATATTTAGATAGTAACTGAAAGATTACTTTTTAAAAAAAATTAGAAGATAAGAAACAAATATTTTCGGGGAGGGAGTCTGGGTTTCAGAGTTTAAAGCTTGGACAGCTAAAGGCAAATTGTATTAACTAAATCGTTTCGAGGTGTATCACTTCTGCTCATTTGCAATATAATGCAATTATCTTACACTGAGGAGAGTTGATCTTTTAATAGTCATAATTTACAGTCCCAGCTGCATCTGACTTGAAGCAATGGCCTCCATTTTTGTCATCCCATCCAGATGCTGCCCAAAGATAATAGAGCAGGGCAAGATAGAGCACTCGACCCTAAAAACCGTAGTAGGTCATGGTGCCATTTTAGTAGGCAGAAACTTGCAGAAACATTTCAAAAAGAAAAATAATAAAAATCTGTGCTTTGTTAGATGAGGTATATTCTGCATTTTTATGGCATCATCACACATACTATTCCCCCAAAACACTGATTACACTACGAGAGGCATAGCGAACGGTGAGTTTTGCCTACTAAAATGGCGGACGTTACTCTCCTTTGCGTACTACACTTCAGTATAGGCGATTTTGACGGAGTGGTTCATCTTGCTCCTCTAGTATCATTGATGCTGCCTGGCCGTTGAACTCCTCCAGTGCTTTGTTCAAGATTCCAGCATCTGTGGTTTCTAGTGCTTCAATTACAGCATGGTTTTGAGGAATCCTGCACATTGTTTCAAAAATCATCATTAAAAGTTTATCTTGGGTCTCGCGCACACATACAGTACAAAATATTTGAGCTGTCGGCCATTGGCGGCACGGTAGCGCAGCGGTAGAGTTGCTGCTTTACAGCGAATGCAGCGCCGGAGACTCAGGTTCGATTCTGACTACGGGTGCTGCACTGTAAGGAGTTTGTACGTTCTCCCCGTGACCAGCGTGGGTTTTCTCCGAGATCTTCGGTTTCCTCCCACACTCCAAAGACGTACAGGTTTGTAGGTTAATTGGCTGGGTAAATGTAAAAATTGTCCCTAGTGGGTGTAGGATAGTGTTAATGTGCGGGGATCGCTGGGCGGCGCGGACTTGGTGGGCCGAAAAGGCCTGTTTCCGCGCTGTATATATATATATGATGATGATATGATGATATGATATATGATTGCTTTAGGTCCATCATCCTCATTGCCAGAGCAAACACAAAAAAATGTGCTTTAAAAGGTGTACTGTTTATAGTACAGTGGAACACGGCAGGCAGAGGAACGTTGTGTTAATCTAGTGTCTCAGAATACAGTCAGCAGTATGATAATTTCTGGAACGATACTCAGACCTGGCCTTCTCTGACAGAAAGTTAGTGAATGATCTATAATTCAGATAGTACATCAGAACATAGTGCTTCATTGAATCTTGGCAGACATGATTTCTTTACAGCGAATGCAGCGCCAGAGATTCAGGTTCGATCCTGACTACGGGCGCCGTCTGTACGGAGTTTGTACGTTCTCCCCGTGACCCGCGTGGGTTTTCTCCGAGATCTTCGGTTTCCTCCCACACGCCAAAGACGTACAGGTATGTAGGTTAATTGGCTGGGCAAATATAAAAATTGTCCCTAGTGTGTGTAGGATAGTGTTAGTGTGCGTGGATCGCTGGCCAAAGGGCCTGTTTCCGTGCTGTATCTCGAAATCTAAAAAAAAAATCTCTGCAGTAAAGGCTCAGCTGTCCTTCAGTCTGCTGTGGGCTGAGAGAATTCCTCCTCTTTCCTCGAGAAACACGCGTTGATATATATGTCAACGTGGAAAGTTAGTGGGAAGCTGTGGGATTGAGGACTGGGGTCAATGCTAAAATATGTAAGGTTATTTTTGTGTGTTCTGATGTACACATATTAGGTTTATTGAGCAGCAATTTTATAGAAGGACTTTAATACAGCAAGATTCACAAAGGAATTTTCCCAGGTGCATTACAAAGCAGAATGTGGAGGTTTATTAAGCCGAAGACTGATTAAAGAGTTATGAGGAGGGAATAAGTGAGAGATGTGGAGAGGTTGATCAGGTGGATTCTTGTCCATAGGGCCAAGTGACAGAAGATTTGACTACCATTGGCAGAGTAGCTACAATCAGGAATAGCAGAGCATAGAGATTTCAGGGAAATAAAGGATGAGGTTATGGTGACAGGGAGGAGCAAGACCATGGAGATTTCAAGATGAGAACTTTAAAATTGAGACGTTTTCAGACTGAAGGCACTGAGGGATGATAGATGGATGATAGATGAAAGGGATTAAGGCTAGGTGACTTAGACATTTGAGTTAATGAATGCTTGTTATATATGTGTGCTGTTACACATTTGTCAAAGTCAGTGTTCAGCAGCTGTATAAGAAGTGGGAAGGGGATTTATTCTTATTGAAGGTGCCGGAGTCTGCACTGACTTGCACATGGCAGAGTCAGGGCCGGATTAAGCAAGTGCAGGGCCCATAGCATATGTTATAAAGGGGCCGTAAATACGGGACAAGGTGACATCACCGCCCACGCCCCACGTGACCTCATGCAGCCAGCGGCCACGTGCTCCCGCTCCACCAATGACGGCCGCCCGGGCCTGGAGGCGGGTTGCAACCACCGTTCGGCGAACACACTCGGCCTCGCTCCTCGAACACACTTGGCCCGCTCCCCGAAAACACTCGGTCCCGCTCCCCGAACACACTCGGCCCTGCTCCCCGAACACACTTGGCCCTGCTCTCCGAACACACTTGGCCCTGCTCCCCGAACACACTCGGCCCTTCTCCCCGAACACACTCGGCCTTGCCCAAAATGACAGAAATGACTGTTATGATCTTGCCATATTGGTCGGTCGTTGTGTTAACAAAACAGACCGAGGATTCAGTCTGATCTGGACTGCACAGCTCATGTTCCAAATAGGCAATGAACTTACCTGTAATATTTGAAATGCCTAATTCAAAGAGAGGTGAGAAAGTATTCTGCCATAAATATAGCCACAAAATTATTTTGTCATCTCTTAAGATTTTTACTATTTCAAAAACAATACGATTAAAAAGTACTGAACTTGTGGATATTTTGAACAAAAGCACCTCAAGAGGTAAACACAACTTAAATCTAATTATGGAATATAATTATGCATCCTATTCTTGTACAATTGTTCACACTGTCGGTGCCACATACTGTTTTCTGCTTCCATTCAATCAATTATCCCTGGGCCTTCAGTTAAAGGAGACCGAGGCATCCATGCAGATTTTATTAGTCCAGCATCTTTTAACATTACTGAAGTTAGCACATCAGTTAATAAAAGGTGTGGCTGAATATTTACAATATTCTCCACAATTTGATGAATTTAAATGCCTGTTGCTCACTGTGGCAATTTTATTTCTGTTTTGGGCTTGCTAGTTTTTAGTGAAAGACATTTCCGCAGGTCACTTGATCAAACTCCAGAAGTTCCTACCGAGCATCTTCAACGGAGCTACTTCCCAAGGAGAATTGTTGCAGTTCAAGTAGAAGGCAGAAGACTGCTGTCTCACAATAAATACCCACTTTGCAGACAGAGCCCAGATCCCAGGAATGAATCATACTTCAAAAAGGAAACCCTCACATCACAGAGATAGAATCTCTACAGGGATTAAGTGGGTTATATAAAGGATAATCAATTGTGGTCATTGGGCTGTATAAAGGACAGCAAACAGCTGGTAGTGGGCGACACAAAAGGCTAGAAATTGCAAGGCATGTTAAAGCAATGCTGCACAAGTGGCCCAGTCTATTTTTGGGCAAATCCCCTACCCCTCAGTGATATTCTATCCTGTAGCAGACCAGGATTGCTGTGTGAGAGAGCAAGCCTCGCATATTGAAAGCAACACAAAAGGCCGTTTGGAGGATTCATTAACTGATCAAAAGATTACAAGTAGGGGGAGGAAAATGGCCACCACAGAAAGAAGCAAGTCAAGAAAGGTCGATGGAAGGGTGTGGATTGATGTGGGGTGCTGGTTATAAGATAACTGGGTGATTGTTGAGTGTTGCTAAACCTGTGGTCAGAACAACGAAAAGGTGGACAAGCGAAGGCATTGAAAAACTACAGTCCTGCTTTGACTGCACTGATTGGAATGTGTTCAGGGAAGCAACCACAAGCCTCGATGAGTACACAGACACTGTGACATCCTATGTCAGCTTTTGCGAGGACAGTTGCATTCCCATGAAGACCCGGATCTGGTTCAACAACAACAAGCCCTGGTTCACAGCAGAACTCAGACAGCTCCGCCAGTCAAAAGATGAGGCCTACAGGAGCGGGGATACAGATCTCTACAGGCAGGAGACATTGGTAGTCAGGAGTGGAGGGGCAGCAAAACACAAAGACACTCTGACAACAAACCAGAAAAGAGTGCTTCACACAGGAAGTGGCTTATATACTGGCTGTCCCCCAGGTTATGAACACACAACCCATGCATACAATCAACCTCCCATGATATTATTAACTTTGAAAGTCCAACATACATACATACATACATACATACATACATACATACATACATACATACATACATACATACATACATACATACATACATACATACATATAATAATAATAATAATAATAAGCATTTATTTTATATAGCGCCTAATCGGGAGCTCAAAGCGCTTTACAAGAACAATCATAACATAAAAACAAACAGACAAACTATCCTAACGGAGAAGCGGCGAATAAACAGCGCCAGCGTCCTCTCACGTCAGGGTCCGGCAGTAGACAACAAAAAGCACAGGACACACAGATACAATTTTTACACAAACAGCCATCACAGTGATTGCTCTAGGCACACCCTCACTGTGATGGAAGGCAAAGAAAAGTCTTATCTCCTCCTCATTCTTCTCCCGTGGTGCCACGAGGTGATCGAGGCTCCCAACTTTTTGTAGCCCCCACCGGGCGATGGAAAGTCCCAGGGCCGAGCCGAGCAGGCCGATGAAAGTCCTGAGCCCCCACCGGGCGATGGAAAGTCCCCAGGGCCGAGCCGAGCAGGCTGATGAAAGTCCTGAGCCCCCACCGGGCGATGGAAAGTGCCGCGGCCGAGCCACGCAGGGCGATGAAGGGCCTGCGGGCGGGTCGATCGTACCTAGCGCTTCGGAGCTCCCAAAAACCGGTCGCCAGCCAGGGACCTGCGAACTCCCGATGTTGCGGTCTGCAGGGCCCACGGCCGAAGCCTCTGAGATGGTAAGTCCAGGCCCTGCGACCGGAGTCTTCAAGGTCGATCCCAGCTGGAGGACGCCGACTCCACGATGTTAGGCCGTAGCGCGAACGGAGTTACGACACGGTAAAGGTCGCATCTCCGTTGAGGAGGAGATTAGAAAAAAGGTTTCCCCCACCCCCCCACCACCCCCCCACATACACAGAGTTAAAAATAGAACAAAACGTACATTAAACGATGACAATAGACAAAAAAACAAAAAAAAGACAGAGAGACTGCCGGTGAGCCGCAGCTGCAGAACACAGCCACGCCCCTTACATACATACATACATATATACATACATACATATATACATACATACATACATTTGTTCTTATGTTTGGCAGAACTAGTTTCCTTTCACTCTCCCTCTCTCTCCACTTTGTTTTCAGTCTCATGTACTTTTGTTGTCATGATTACAATACTGATGTGGGGGGGTTGGTTATGAGATAATTGGGTGATCGACGAGTGGACTGATTACTCAGGTGGAGGTATGGTGATCATATTGGTGCACTTCCAACTTACGGACAAAATATACTTATGGACATCTGTAAAAGCGGAACTGGTTCGTTACCTGAGGACGGACGGCCTGTAAAGGTTAATAAATAATTGAAGAGTGGGCTATACAAAGGGCAATAAAGGATTGAATGGTGGACAATGTAAAGGTTAATAAAAAATTACGTGGTACATTATACAAAGGCCAGTAGGATGCTGACAGTATTTTTATTATAAAGAATAATATTCCTGGTATTAAAGGTAATAGATAGCAGACAGTGGAATAAGAAGGTATTCCATGGTCCATGAAGCTGTATGTGAACTATACAAAATGTAATGAATAACCGGCAGTGGATTCTGAATAAATATAATGGATTTCTGTCATCAAGTTATATTCTGGACTGAGCTGCCAACACAATGGACTTTATGTGATAAGAAGCCGGTCTGTGATCTTGGGCATGCATATCACACTGTTGGTTTAGTTCTGTGTTGACAGTAGGTGCCCGATGTTCACTGATCACTCCCACTCTGTTCCATTGATATTCATCAACTGTAACCTCACATCTGTTTGTCTATGTCCTACCCCCAACACCACGAACCATCTAATTAGTTTGTACCAAAGATAGACACAAAAAACAGGAGTAACTCAGCGGGTCAAGCAGCATGTGTGGAGAAAAGGAATAAGTAACGTTTCGGGTCGAAACCCTTTTTCAGACTGAGAGTCAGGGGACAGGGAAACTAAAGATATAGACGGTAATATAGAGAGATATAGAACAAATGAATGAAAAGTATGCAAAAAAGTAAAAAAGTAACAATGTTCGGGGGGGGGGGGGCTCTCTTGGACTGGGGGGGCTAGAGCTGACCATTTTGTAGAATCTTTGGAATGCACGACTTCTACATACATCCCGACGTGACCAGTCCAGCGAAGCTCTACTGAAATGAGAGCACCTGCCTATCTGGAATGCTGCACAGCTCAAGAACAGCAGGGTATGGAATCCTGTCCTGGTACATGTATTATTTTAATAAAGGCAATGCAGATGAAAGCCATTAAGAACAGAAATGTAAGACAAAGAAACTCCAAATATTGTGCCATAAAACAGTGTAGACGATATTTTGTAGATGTCAGCTTCGTCATTTAGTCCAATGCCAAAAAATGCTTCTGCTTTCAGAAAGCAAGCATCATTGTCACCATCAAAGATAGCACTGCAATGCAGGACACTTCCAGGATAGAAATAATCCTTTGCTATTTGTAGTTCATAATCATCCATGTTGACAGTGGCCGAGACATGGATTTAAGACACTTCAGATTGATCGTGAATCCTATCCACGAGGCTGCTTAAGCAAAAAGATCCAGAATTCTTTTGTATATCCACAAGTATGTGAGGATATTAGAGCACAGTTATAACTCAGTAACAGATCACAGATGGTTGCAGTCAACACCTATAGAATATTCACCAGGCACTAGTTTGTCGTCTATGATGTTGCTAAATGCTTGTTGTGCATGCTTGATGGGGCGAGATGATTTATTTTGAATATCAAGGTATACTAAATGCTTGATGGATGAAATGAGCCTTATTTTGGACAAATGGGGTCGGTATAAATCATATTTAAAAATTAAAAGGGAGCAAATGTAATATATTTGGTGCGATAAATAGACAAAGTTACTTACATGTCAGTTAAAAGATCATTGATTATATGGAATATTGATGGAAAGAAATTAGTATGATTTAAAATATTAAAAGGGGCAGAACAAGTAAAGATAGTTGGGGGAATGAATTTGATTTAAACGAGGAAACATGTTGCACTGCTGATATCTGGTGCATATTGCTAAGGTATCATTGGTTGAAGAAGGGTCTCGACCCGAAACATCACCATTCCTTCTCTCCAGAGATGCTGCCTGTCCCGCTGAGTTACTCCAGCTTTTTGTGTCTATCTTCGGTTTAAACCAGCATCTGCAGTTCCTTCCTGTGTCCAACATTGGGTGGACACAGTTCTGTTCAATTTTACTGCAACAGTGGACAAGGAGAAGTGAACATTATTGCTGCCTAATGACTTCATTTAGTAGTGGACACTACATCTTTTCACTTCAATAAGCCTGACCTGCAAGAACTGTTGAAGTAATTTATATTTGTATTTTGGTATAACATGGAATGATACCATATTATATCAGGTTTATGTGGTCACTGGTATTTCTTTCCTTGATTTAATATTAATTTGAGCTCATTCCTAATTCCATCAAAGAATCCCTTTATGATCATAATTGCATAATTGACCTTTTTGATGTACTGCACAAAGCACTCTGCCACTGATGGCTGTGATCACCATAATCCACTGCTGAGTGGGTAGAAATCAGTACTACAGACATAATCATGATTGACAAATGCACTGCGCTGCCCTCTTTTAAACAATTGGACAAAGCTGTTTGGGAAATAATATAGGGCTTAATTTTTCATGAAGGCAAGAGAAAAGAAGTGTTAACGAGCTCACAAATGTTGTTGCACCGATCTTGTTGTGCACTAATGAGCTGCCATTTTCCCATTTTTCACTCAGAGAGTTGTGAATTTGTGGAATACTCTGCCACAGAAGGAAGTGGATTAATTTGATGAATTTAAAAGACAGTTAGATAGAGCTCTTGGGGATAGCGGAATCAAGGGGTATGGGGAGAAGGCAGGCACGGGTTACTGATTGTGGATGGCAGTGCTGGCTCGAAGGGCCAAATGGCCTTTTCCTGCACCTATTTTCTACGTTTCTATGTATATCACACTTCAAAAATTTACTTCATTGGCCACAATTCACTTTGAGATTTTGAAAGGCGCAACAAAAATGGATTTTCGCTCCTTACTTCAGTTAAACCAGAGAAAACATACTCCCATAGCTCAGGTGTAGTATACGGCAGACCTTAACAATCAGAAGCTTTGGTCTAGAAACTGCAAGAAAATCTGGGCAAGGTTGTGCCCCCCCCCCCCCCCCTTTGATCCTATTCTATCCTTTTTGCTGATTTCCACCAATGCCAGCCGCAAGACTTTGCACAGTGTATGAAAAGCTCAGAAGATAGACGAAAAGTGCTGGAGTAACTCAGCGGGTCAGGCAGAATCTCTGGAGGGAAGGAATAGATGAAGTCTCAGGTCGAAGCACTTCTTCGGACCTTCAGAGATGGCAGGGGCTCCAGGGAAGAAGGTCTGTCTTCGCTCATGCCTCCCTCCTTGGCAACTGCTTCAGCAGTGCTCTTTACCTGTGGTGTCCAGCCAGCTGGTCCAGGTTGAGATTTTGCAGCCTATTACTGGACCCTGCAGATCAAAAACTGTCCAGTCATCCTTTGAAGCTTTTTCCATCGCTTAATTATATTAGCTGGGGAAATACTTTGCATTATTTCCTTCTATAAGTAACCCCAAGCTCGGCGACAACCCCTCCTGAATAAGCCCCAGCACAAGTGGTGACACATGTTCAACTCTGAATGCATTCATGGAATGTTACAGACGGCAGTGAGAGGCGGCAGCTTATCTTCAGCAAATGGCTTTATCTCAAACCAGCAACTATGTTAACTCAGCACATGGTCATTGTTTCATTGTTTAGGATGCATTTAGTAATGGAGCCATTCAATGACAATGGAAAATTCAAATTTAATTGTATAATGTCAATGTAGACTGCTTTGCCCTTCCATTTAGAATCTAACACAAGCTCAGAACGTCCCCGACGCACTTTAGAGCTAAATACATCTGAAGTACAATTACTGTGCTGACACAGGAAGAACCAATCTGTGAACAGCTATGACATCCCCTCCACAAACAATTGTTGTATGTTAGCCTATTTGTTCCAGTTTGGTGCATTTAGAGGATAGAATTTGAACAAAGCTCTGAGAGCTCTTTCTGAGTTGGACTTGAACCTCCAGTCTTCTGACTCAGGGACATGAAACTCCCACTGGCCCACAATCAAAGGACAACAAATCAGCACGATAGTAAAACATCAGAACACTGAAACAATTCAATCATCAAGGGAATATTATTCACCATTTCTAAAAATTGTAACTTGAGAGTAAATGCTACAGAAGAACAATAGGTCTCGGAGTCTCTGCTGATGGGTATTAGTAACACCAAAAGGGAATTGAAGAACTTGACCTCTTCCTATTATTGATGTGGAAGAAAAACTGAGAAGTACAATCTCATGCTATCTTTTCTCAATGTGAAAATTTAGAAATGCACATTTGGAAATATCAGAAATACGGGATTTGGAAAATTAGGGTTTGAAAATAAAAAATAGAGTGGAGAAAGAATGGTTTAGATGAAATGGATATTCAGTTTGTGGTCTTGGTGTAGCGATTCTGTGGGTGGTACAATGGAAATCATCACTCCTGCACGTGACCTGAGTTCTTAGAGTTTTGGAGAGTAGCCAAAGTTATTCCCTTGATTAAGAACAGAAATATGGATCATCCAGGAAAATATAGACCATTATAGGCTTCACATCTTTGATAAGGAAGCTATTCGAGAGAATACTTAGGGGTAGGATTTATTCACATTTGGAAAAAATTTGGCTAAATTGAGGCCAGTAGGCATGGATTTGTCTGTGGCAGGTCATATCTTACAAACTTGATTGAGTGTCTTGAGAAGATGAGGAAGGTGATTGATGAGAGAAGGGCAGTGGATGTAATCTCTTCAGTCGGGCATTTGAGAAAGCCCCTCATGGTAGGCTGATTCAGAAGACTAAGGCACATGGGATCCATGGTGATTTGGTCATTTGGATTCAGAACTGGCTTACCATTAGAAATGAGAGAATCAAGGTGAATGGTTTATTCTAGTTGTAGGTCTGTGATCAATGGTATTCCTCAGGAATCAGTGCAGGGACAACTGTTGTTTGTGATATATATGAATGACTTCGACGAATACTGATAGATTGGTTAGTAAGTTTGCAGACAACACAAAAAAATTGTGAAGTTGCAGACAGTAAAGATAGGTAGTAAAGAATACAGCAAGAGATAGATGTGTTACAAATATGTGTAGCGAAATAGCAGCTGGAATTTAATCTAGGCAAGTGTGAGGTGTTGCACTTTGAGAGGCCAAATGTAAGGGGAAAGATAACATTTAATGGCAGGCCCTTTAACAGCCTTGATGTACAGAGACATCTTGGGGTACAAGTTCACAGCTTCCCGACAGTGGCAACGTATGGAGATAAAGTGGAACGATGGTATATGTTATGGGAAAGAATACTGCGGATGCTGGTTTAAATCGAAGCTAAACACAAAATGCTGGAGTAACTCAGCGGGTCAGGCAGCATCTCTGGAGAGAAGGAATGGATGACGTTTCGGGTCGAGACCCTTCTTCAGACTGAGACTGGTATATGGTATACTTGCCTTCATTCTTTGGGGCACTGAGTGTAAGAATGGGAGGGAGTCATGCTGCAACTTTATGAAACTTTATGAGTGGATGTAAAGTATTGTATGCAGTTCTGGTCACCCCATTACAGGAAGGATGTGAAGGCTTTGGGTGTAGAAGAGATTTACCTGGATGATTAGAGGGTATTAGCTATCAGGAGAGGTTGGACCAACTTGGGTTAACAGTCGGAATCTTTATACCCCAAGGTGGAAATGTCATAGACGGTGGGGCATAGCTTCAAAGTGAGAGTGAAAAAGTTTAGAAGAGATGAGCGGGGCAAGTTTCTTTTATACAGAGTGGTGGGTGCCTGTAACAAGTTGTCAGGAGGAAGCAGATATGAGGCTTTTAGATAGGCACATGAATATGCAGGGGGATGGAGGAATATGGACCATGTGCTGGCAGAAATGAATGAGTTTAATTGTGTTTCTTCTTCTGTACAGAAATTTTGGGCGAAAGTGCTTATTCCAGTGTTGCACAGTTCTTTGTATATTCTATATTACTGCCAAAAGATACGTTCTGTATGATCATGCATTGGCTACATGTATGTATACACATGATTATTTGCATCCATGCCTGAGTTTTGGATATACCTGCTCGTCCATTGTGTGTCTTGTCTGTTATAAATGCATGCATATGTCTAAATTTGAGCATATTCTTTTTTTTTTTAATTGCCTGTAACCGTGTATGCTTGTCTGAGTGTGTGTGCTTGTCTGAGTGTATTTGTGTAAAGGTATGAGTGATAATGCTAGTTGGGGGAAAAAAAACATTTGAAAAAGCACAGCAGGTTGGAGACTGTGTAATTTAACATCTGGTAGCAGCTGTATAGGTTTTTAGTTGAGTTGAGGCATTCGCCATTTCCCAAATTATCACCACAATCTTGAACACCAACGCCAATTATTTGTGACACAAGCTTAATTTCTCAGAGGGGGGAATATTGTGTTTACACAATGCGCTTCTCAAATCGATTCCTCCATTAAAGCAATTAAACAGTTTTCAAGAGTGGATAAAGTGCGGCCTGGATAAATGATACAGCTGCACGTCCTGTATCATGTGCCAGGTGGAATATCACTGGCTGTGCTTTCAGGACAGAATCGTGAGTCTCACCTTTGCAGATTCCACAAGGACTTTCAGCATTGTGCTGTTGGCACAAACAATAGCAGCAGTTGGGACCGGAGCATTGGCACGTCAATGCAACTGTCAGCACTAAGGCTTTTAACACCTGCTCTAACCAGTTGAATTCATGGACTTGGCTTTCAGGTCGACGTTTTTCTTTAATCATATGATGCTCCTGAATGGATAATGAGAAAGTTGAGGGAAACCTGATTGGCTGCTGTGCTCTGACCACATCTGTCACCATGGCAACTAGATCTTATACTGACTGCCCCTAGCTCGATGTTTTCCAGGAACAAACTGATTCTGGAAAGAATTTAACCCTGTGGAGTTTTTTAACATTTTAGTCTTTGTTTACACGGTTGATATTTTACATAGAATTACACGTAATTTGCACAGCGAACAGATCTTTCAGTGATACTTCAATTCACCACCATGTTCGAGTATGTGCAGATCATTCAAGTCTCAAACCTTACTTCATCTAAGGAGACTCACTGTGATGGATGTTTCTTTGTTTTGTTTTGTGTTGGTTTGTGATTGTGTGTGTATTGCTTATTTTTCTTATTGTTGGACTGTGTGGGTAATGGAATTTCGTCCAAAAGACTTGTTTTTTTAGATGACAATAAAGGCTATTCTGATTCTGATTCTGATTCTGATTCTAATATCAACATTTCCTTCTGTACCTATTTTTCTTGCGCCCCCTCATGTTAAAGTCCCACAATATGTCCATGGTATTCAATAGAAAAAGGAAAGTTTGATGTTAAATTGATGTGTGGGATAAAGGTAAGGGTAACAAATGATGAATAAGTTTATTGGCCAAGTATGCAGATACAAGGAATGTGCCTTGGTGCTCCGCTCACAAATGACAACACAAACATACAGTTAACAATTAAGAATAAAGCATAAACACATCAAAACAATAAGGATACAACATTACGGTCTAAACATGTGGGTGAAAATAAACCAGAGCAAAAAAGAGACTCCAGACTTTGGTTATTGAGTAGAACTATCACTCGTGGAAAAAAGCTGTTTTTATGTCTGGCTGTGGCTGCTTTGACAGTCCGGAGTCGCCTTCCAGAGAGAAGTGCTTTCAAGAGTTTGTGGCCAGGGTGAGAGGGGTCAGAGATGATCTTGCCCGCTTGCTTCCTGGCCCTTGCAGTGTACAGTTCGTCAATGGGGGGGAAGGTTTTATGATGAGAGTTTTACTGCCAGGAGGCAGAAAGCTTTATCCCTAGCTATAGCTGCTCTGAATCGGTCCTGCTGAGAGCCCGCCATGATCTGTCTCTGCCCCTAGGGTCATCTGGCACAACTGACCCCTGCATGAACCTTTTTTTTGCACTTTACCTTGTTCCCCCCTTTTTTTCTTTTCCCCCAAGCCCCTTTTGTTGTTTTCATTTTCGCCGTGATTTATTTATATATTTGATAGCATCGATATGGATGGAAGTGACATTCTCAATCTCGTTGTACTTGTACAATGACAATAAAAGATATTGTATGGTATTGTATTGTATTGTATATTGTAGGATTACAATAGCGTGGGGATAGGCAAAGGAGTGTGGCTGGTTATCCCAAGCGGTACTAAGAACAAAGAACTGCTCCCAGAAAATCTTACCAATCTATTAGTGTGCTGTGAACCTTCCTCTCCCCTTCAGGCACTGGAATCCATGATAACAGAGTGAACTCTTACTGCAGCATCTTGTCTGTGCTGCAATGGTAATGTGACCTCAGCCTTCAGACACACATCAGTCTTGGCGTGAAGCTGGCTTTCGAAGTCACAGGCCTGATTGGAAACAGACTCCACCACGCACTCAGAAGATTCATACAAGCCTTCTTACAGAGCGTACAATACTCAGTGCTCACCATCTATAGACTGCACCAGTGCAACATGGAATCACACAACATGGAAACATGCATAAATCACCAATTTCACACTGATTATATACTCATCCCAATTTTTTGGTTATCACAGCATTGCCATCAATTTCCCCCAGATTCTAACACTCACTCACTGAAAATTGTGACACAGGTCGATGGGGAAATGAAGAAGGCATTTGGCTTACTTGTCTTTATATACAAGTGTATTGAGTATAAGATTTGGGGCATCATGTTGCAGCTTTACAAAAGATTGGTTAGGCCACTTAGGACATTGTGTGCAGTCCTGGTTACCACACTATTGGAAGGTTGTGATTAGCATTAGAAAGAGTGTAGAAGATATTTACCAGGATGTGGCCTGGAATGGTGGGCTTTAGTTACAAGGAGAGATTGAATATGACTGGAAATAGAGACAAAAAGCTGGAGTACCTCAGCAGATCAGACTGCATCTCTGGAGAAAGGGAATAGGAAACGTTTTGGATCGAGACCCTTCTTCAGACACATTGTTGGGATGAGACAGGGATTGTTAGTGGAATACTGATTGAGGGGTGAAATTATGGGGTGGTTTACAAAATCATAGGGGGCATAGATTGGGTAGATATTCTCAGACTTTTTTCAAGGGTAGAGGAGTCTAAAACTGGAAAACATAGTGAGGGGTAATAGTTAAGGGGAATCTGAGGGCCAAACTTTTCACACAATGTGGTGAATACATGGAATGAGCTGCCAAGGGAATTGGTAGAGACAATTACATGCACTTGGGAGGTACATGCATATGAAAGGATTAGAGGAATTTGGGCCAAATGCAGGTAAATTAGATTAGGATAGACATCTTGTCAGCATGGACAAGTCAGGCTGAAGAGCCTGTTTCCGTGCTGTATAACTCTAAGATTAGGGACAATTTACAGTGACAGTTTACAATTTACTGTTAACTTATCTGTCAGCATATCTTTGAGTTGTGAGAGCAAACTAGACCATAACCATTTGGTCACAGGCAGAACATGCAAACTTCACACAGGCATTATGTGTAAAACCCAGCTTGCTGGAGCTGTAAGGTAGTAGCATTTCCTATTGTGCCATCCTGTGGCGTGCATCTAAATCATCAGTGGAAGCAGTACACAAACTCACTCTCCGGAGAGTAATACATGAATTCTGCTTTCCTACTAGTCTGACTGCAATCCTCTCAGTCCACAGGCTGCCAGTTTTGATGCAGCCAGCTGCATCTTCTCCTTCAAACTCAGCTGATCATGCGGATAGCAGCAATTATAGAAGTTACAGTGATGTTCGGAATGATGATTCCGAAATGTCACCCATTCCTTCTCTCCAGAGATGCTGCCGGTCCTGCTGAGTTACTCCAGCTTTTTGTGTCTATCTTCGGAATGCTGGTGATGGAAATGTTTTGAATGGTGGATTCATGAGAGTTCTGATGATAACACTGGCTGTACTCTGGAGAGATTTTGTATAGGGTTTTGAAAGGGACACTTAGAAACGGGAAATCTGAAAATTGTCCAAAGTTCATTTGGTTTCTGAATACCAGCTTAGTGTCGTCTTAATAGCTTTTCCTTTCAGAACCGTTGTTAGAAAGATATTGTATTGTATTATAGCAGATGAAAACATTAACACACACAAAATATTGTATTAATATGATAACATTTATTTTTTTTCCTCACCGTTCATTTTATTAATAAAGTTTAATGTTGATCCAACAAATAATTTGGTAACAAATTTATATGATTATGTCAAAGCAAAAGATAAACAAGGGCTATGAGAAATATGCAAAGCGGACATGAACTAGAACCACTGCCTGTCAAGGTAGTACAAAGTCATTCCGAGATCCTAAGGCGCTTGAATGAAAATAATGATCTCGTTGTGTGTTGTAATCATTTAATGATTTATGATTTTAACTTTTGAAAAGTTCATATTATTTTTGCCAAAGCCTAGAATATAAACAGAAAATATTTAGTAATCTGACTACAAACTATAGAGACAATAAGCATGATTAGCTCCTGCCCATTTAATTGCATCGGTGTTAGCTGGTGGTAATGGTTGACTATTGTGATCCTGCAGTAGCTATCTCAGTATGGTATTGTGTTAGCTACTTTGGATCGGTGCAGTTCTGGGTATTCTGTGCTGTCTTGGTGCATTGCCTGCTATTTGAGATGGGTACACTCTTCTTTGCTACTGCAGTCACTTCTTTGTTGTTTCATTTGTCTTCTTTGAATCTTGCACTCCAATCTCAGCTTTAGTCTCGTAGGTAATTGGGATGGTGACCTCGGAGGACTGCAGAGCTGGTTTCACCATTGCTGCTTCGACTGTTAGTACACCCGTGGGTGACAGTGTTGAAGAAACTATACCAGGTTCAATGCCTTGAGGGAGGCTGAAATGGAAGGAAAGAAAAGGTTAGACTGAACAATATTATTAAATGCATCAATAATAACTGCTCAAAACCAAGAATTGATTGACAGACACCAAGGCTTTAAAATTAGATTTCCATCGAAGAATCAATCGCTTTAATAACTACACATTTAGGACAAATGTTATACTTCTCCTCATGGGCAACATTCTGTGCAGACACTAAACCTGATGGTCATGGATTGGACCAGACTATTTAAAGTTAAATATACATTTATATCAGTACTCGCCTGAATACCTGATTTTTACCCTGTAAGTCATTACTCTTTTGAGCCAAGAGGGAATTTCTGGTGAAATAAAGCTATGCCACAACTATTTGATTGAAAAAAACCCAATCAAAAACCCAGTAGCCTTCATTATAAATTGTGGCCATTCTATATTGAATAACGCACTGAGGTTTCTCAAGCAAGTCCGTGATAATGAAGAGTGTTTCTGCCAACTTGTCAACTGACCAGCATCGTCAGATTGACACGGCAGTTCCAATAGCTGTATATAAAGTATGTGTTTCCCACAACCCTCTCTCATATATACAATGGCAAAAGGTTGGTTGAAATGATCTGCAAAAACAATGTCGAGGGGAAAGCATGAAGAAGAAATAGATAGAAATCTTAAAATGGAATTGGGGCACAAATGAATATGTAAAGTGAAAATCAACAATTCATTCACTGGGCGTAGTGGGGCTTTTGCTCTTCCACAAAAAGCAACAGGGGGCTGTTATTTTCAATGGGTGTTTTGGGAACAGCTTGTGCCTCTAAAGACCAATATTGAGATCATTCTCTCCCAGATCTAATAAAGACACTTACACATAGGACCACTCAAAAATCAAGTAGGGCTCAGTCAGAAATTGTTCGATGGGTGTTTGATGGAAATGCAGCCACAGGAGATCCTACTTTATGGCAGGGATTGGAAGGCAAGGCGAGCTGGATGTATTCACTTAGCAGGAACATCTGCACTTTAAAATCGGAAGTGAATGTAAATGTTGCATGGATGTGCAAATGTATACCCACAAGAGCTTTCATGATCAAGGTGCTAGACATGTATAAGTTCATACTATGTCTTGATTTTGTATTTTACTGTAATGGGAATGAAATGTAAAATATGGCCTGCAAAGTTCTTTTTGATAAAGCTGTAAAATACACTGGAATGTAGAGATATGAGGTGAACCTGGTCGATTGAATAAACTGCTGTTGATAGTTGGTTTCATATTTTCAGCATGAATGTAATGTAATAATCACCAATTGTTAATATTGCCTTTGCTGCAGACCTAAGATTTTAGCTAAAAATAAAAGCGCGATGGCTGAAAAATCAATCACTCAGAGATTAATTTATGATTTTAAATCTACAGTGGTACTAAAATAATCTGGTGATAAAGGAGTTGGGGATTACAGGACCACTTTAAAGAGTCCATTGTTAAGGAGGAGATAGTGGGTCCAATCGACAGGGTGAGGCAAGTCAGAGCTATGGTCAGCTTCAGTACCTGGGGAAAGGAGTTGGGGACAACAGATAGTCAGTGGTGTGGAACAGGTGGCATCAAATCTACAGCCAGGATTAAGGGGCCAGGGTGGTCATTAATTGTGGAGATGGTGAGCTTGGTTTGATGATGAGATGGTGGTCAGGTGTGCAGGCACACATTCATTAGTGAGTTGACGGGTTGGTGCATGGCAGGAGTTGTGAGCGTGAGAGTAAGTGGGGGAATGGTGTTTAGTTCCAGGGAGCAGTGTAGGTGGCTGGAGCCTATGGTAGAGCAGGGCGAGTATCACTTTTGAAGCACACCTACTCGTTCACCTCCCCATGCACCCTTTAAGTCAGGCAAAAGCAGCCACGTAATTTGATAAATGCTCCTAATATGATGTATAAAATAATTTACTCACAGATATTTTCGAGTAAAACATCTTGAAACGAAGCCATGTTCATCTTGTCTCTCCTCATGTTTGCCTGCAAAGGAGAATTATTGAACTAATTTTAGCTGTTAAAAAAAAATTATAAAGGCCATAGTCATAGAGCTATACAGCATGGAAACAGGTCCTGCAGCCTGAAGAAGGGTCTCGATCCAAAACGTCACCCATTCCTTCTCTCCAGAGATGTTGCCTGTCCCGCTGAGTTACTCCAACCAGCAGCCTAACTCGTCCATAATGACCAAGTTGCCTAACTGTGCCAGCCCAAATGCTTGCTACTGGCCCATATCCCACCAAACCGTTCCTATTCTTGTAGTCATCCAAGTGTCTTTTAAATACCCGCCTCTACAACCTCTTCAGGCAGCTTATTCATTAAACTTTGTGTCAATATGTTTCCCCTGTGGTCCATGCAAGTGGGTCCAATCGACAAGATCAGATACAGTAAATCACCTTCAAGATCAGGCACGGTAAATCACCATAATTCACAGGTAGTGCAAAATATTTTTTTCTGTGAGCTTATTAATTTATTGCAAGAGAATACTTCCCATTATTAGCTGAGAGTTAGACAACGAAATAAAACAAACTGTTTAAAACAAGTTATCATGAAATAGAACGAAGAGCACTACAGCTAAAAGAACAGGACGTTTGGCCCACACCTATACCGAACACGATGGCCAGTTAAACTCATCTCCTCTGCCTGCATGTGATTCATTCCCTGCATATCCATGTGCCGATCTAAATGTCCCTTCAATGCTACTATTGATTATGCTTCCACCACCCCCCTGGCAGTTTGTTCTAGGCATCCACCACTCTGTGTAAACATAAATTGGCCTGCACATCTCCTTGGAACTTTTCTCCTCTGACCTTACATATATGCCTTCTAGACTTTGACATTTCCACCATGGGCAAAAGGTTCTGACTGTTTACCTTATCTATGCCTTTCATAATTTAAGACACTACTAAATCGTCTGAAGAAGGGTCTTGACCCAAAACATCACCTTTTCCTTTTGGATACAAGTTAAATAAATGTCGGCACATTCACTTGCTATCATTGAACTTTATTCTCCATGTGAGAAAAATATTGTTGTTCTACTGTGATACCGCAAGGAAAGATTATTACTGGAATTCAGTGTCACAGAATTCAATAACAGCAATGGCACCCAGGGTAGAGGTGTGTCAGTTCAATAATGCCAAGGGCTGGGATGTCCCAGGGGGACACAGGGGTGATGTTATAATCTCATGATAGGCATTGTGGCAATCCAATGCTGTGTAGAGTAGACTTGGTGCTATAGGAAGTGATATTCAAATCCCACTGTACCCAGGGTGAGCACTATTCCAACTCTACTGTGTCCATGTTGGGAACTGTTCCAAACCCATGGTCTGCAGGATCTGCCACTCCCATAGTCTACACTGTACAATGCGAGCCCCTGCATTGTCGCGTTTTAGACCCACCGCCAACTTTACTGCAGAATGGGAACCTCCGTATTGTCAAGACCCGGCAAGGGGGGACCGCCATGATTGGGGGGGGGGGGAGGAAGAGAGAACAAAGGAGGATGGAGAGGGGGGAGGGGGGGAAACAAATGAGGGCCTGGTGCGGGATACTTTGTCAACACCCTTTATGTGGTGATTATGCATACCTTGGATATTTCTCCATATCTTGGAGAATTTCACTGTGACTTGCCACATGTGACAATAAAGTATTAATTAATTAATTAATTCATCACATTCCATTCCACAATACTGCCAAGTGTCAGTTTTTGGTCAGCACCACTCACCCCAACAGAACTAAGATAATGTATCAGGGAATTGAATGTTCCCAGTGCATAGATTTTAATATCATTGTGATTTTTTTGTTGTTTTTAACTTGTCCAATTGTTTTGTTCCAGATGTTTTAGATCAGATGGGGAGTCAGGTTACCCAGATCACAATGCTACTGATTTGTGGTTCATGAGATATAGGAAAATAACTGCAGATGCTGGTACAAATCGAAGGTATTTATTCACAAAATGCTGGAGTAACTCAGCAGGTCAGGCAGCATCTCAGGAGAGAAGGAATGGGCGACGTTTCGGGTCGAGACCCTTCTTCAGACTGAAGAAGGGTCTCGACCCGAAACGTCGCCCATGTGGTTCATGAGAGATAAGGACACAACGCAGAGGTCAACCCCTCAACGGACACGCGTAACCATTTTGTTTTTTAAAATTTTGAACTATTACTCTTTAGTCATTTTTTGATTATTGTGCCGATTGCCGTTAAAGGATATTACAAAGACCATTGGGTAAGGTTTTAATTTAAGTTATGTTCATACCATTTAGCTCTTGGAATACATACTAAGACTGAGAAACATAATCAGGCGGTTGATTCGCCTTTAACTTTAAAACATGTGTGGTTGGGGTGTGTTGCCGAGTGATATATGGAGCAGTGGAGCTCGGTGGGAAGTTTGCTCAGGAGCGGGAGCGATGCGTCGGAGACCCTGACTCCAATTTGGAAAGACCCTGTTTGTAATACACTCCCACTTGGACCAATGAATAAGGCATGGGCTCAATGCCTTGACTCAAGCTGATGGGTGGTTCGGTCCCCAGCTGGGTTTACCAGCAAGATGCATGGACATCAATGCAGACGGAGTAACTATCACCCAAATGGTCACCCCGGGGGAAGAATTAGATGGGAGCTAGACACAAAATGCTGGAGTAACTCGGGCGGGACAGGCAGCGCCAAGCAGAGATGCTGCCTGTCCCGCTGAGTTACTCCAGCATATTGAGTCTATCTACCATCTAATTCTTCCCCGGGGTGACCATCTTCGATGTCAACCAGCATCTGCAGTTCCTTCCCACACAATCATTAGATGGGGTTGAAGTTGCCCACTGTTAGTGCCAATAGATGGGGTTGAAGTTGCCCACTGTTGGTGCCAATTGCCCACTGTTAGTGCCAATAGATGGGGTTGAAGTTGCCCACTGTTGGTGCCAATTGCCCACTGTTAGTGCCATTAGATGGGGTTGAAGTTGCCCACTGTTAGTGCCAATTGCTTACCGTTGATCTCCACATATCCATCCTTGGTTTTGACGGTGATCTCCTCGGGGGCGAAGTGGTTGACGTCCAAGTTGATCCTCCACTTGTCCGAGGTGACCTTGATTTCCGAGATGCCGGTGCTGTGCTGGCGGCTGAGAGCAGTGGCGGCGGTGGCGGCGGTGGTGGTGGCGGTGGGCGCTGGGGTCTGCAGCAGCTGCGGTTCCACCGCGGGGACCCTGGCTCCGACTGCAGAGAATGGGCGCAAGTAACCCGGCCACATGCCCGGCCAGTCCGCTCCCCAGTCGCAGCCCAGAGCCGGCATGCCGAAGGACTGGTCGAAGAGCCGGCTGGGGTAGTGCCAGTCCCGGAAAGGGTCCCAGCTGGGGCTGCGCAAGAAGCTGAAGGGAATCCGCCGCTCGGACATGCCTGGAATTAGAGGTGGGAGCGGGGCTGGTGAAGGGGAGACAAGACGAGACGTGCTGGGTGCCTGGTCAGACTGCGGCCACCACTGGGCTCTGATATATATATATATATATATATATCTGCTGCCTGGTCTATAAATGGAACAGGTGCCCCAGTATAGGGGAACAGTCATTGTTGTGGAATGCGAGCGGCTTCCAGAGCATTCACAGTGGGAAGCTTCCAGTGCCCTTTAATTGTGTAGGAGGGGAGGAAGGGAGAGGGAACCGATAAGCAAGGGTGGACACGGAATGCTGGAGTAACTCAGCGGGACAGGCAGCACCACTAGAGAGAAGGGATGAATGGCTGACGTTTCGGGTTTACACCAGCATAGAGGCATAGAGTTATACAGTGTGGAACATATCTAGATAGAGAGCTAGATAGAGCTCTTAAGGATAGCAGAGTCAGGGGGGTATGGGGAGAAGGCAGGAACGGGGTACTGATTGAGAATGATCAGCCATGATCACATTGAATGGTGGTGCTAGTTCGAAGGGACGAATGGCCTCCTCCTGCACCTATTGTCTGTTGTCTATATCCACACGTTCACCACTCGCTGGGGAATACATTTCTTCTTATTTCAGGCCTATCCTGTGTCATTCGGCTCCGACCCCCTAGTTGTGATCTTTCCTGCGTCTGGCCCGATCCAGTTAGGGTTTGATAAGTTTCAACGGGGTTACGTCTCAATCTTTGTAAATTCTAGTCTCTATTGAGAACTTGTTCCAAATGTCCCTGAATGTGGTCAGAGAATCACACAGCACGGAAATAAATTCTTCAGCGCACATATGGCACCATCAAACACATTTACACTAATCCCATCACCCCTCTTCCAGGTTCTGCCTGTCATCTGGATACACACGAGGGGCAGTTAACAATGGTCAATTAACCTACCAACCTTCAAGTCTTCAGGATGTGGGCGGAAAAGAGGGCACCTGGCGGAAAACCTTGCAAACACAGGGTAACATACAGACTTGACGCAGATAACTCCAGAGTTGTGATTGAACGCGGGTTGCTGGAGCTGTGCCACCGCACTACACCATATGCCATACCCTTGTGGATGGTAGGCCAGTCATCCCAGTCTTCATGTGGCCGTCCAGGAATCAGTCTGGTGAACCCTGCCTGTCCTCCTTCTTCAGAGGAAGAAACGAAAACAGCACAGAGTACTCAGGTGTGGTCTCACTCAGGATCTCCCTGTTCCTCTATTGAAATCCTCTAATTTTGAAGATCAACATGCCACCTTAATTGCTTCCTGCACCTTCACTCTTACTTTAATCGACTGGTGCACAAGAATACCTGGTTTCGCTGCACCACTCCCCTTCCTAGTCTCCCCGCATTCAGATAATCCACCTTCCTGTTCTGCTACTGGAATGGAAACCTCACATCTATCCACATTATGCTACAACTGCCATGCATTCATCCACGCACTCAACTGGTCTAGATCACGCTTAAGCTTCTCTGCAGCTTCTTTACAGCGCACTCTGCTACACAGCTTTGTATGATCTGCAATCTTGCCCACAATCCTGTGTACTTTAAGTTTGTACACTTATATCTTGGACCGAAGCTTATGCAAAGCTGTTTGAGAGTCCATGTACAATACACCCAATGTTTTCCACAATCCAACTAGTTATATTCTCAGAAATCTGCAGTAAACTGGTCCATTGTGATGTCCCTTTTGCAAAATCGTGCTGACTTTGAATAATCTTGTCACTGCTTAATAAATTCTATGTTACAGTGAACTCTTCTCTTTTATCACAATTGATTTCAGACTAATCGGACACTAATTTCCATTTTAAACAAGGGGGTTACATAACTAGGAATTGTTGGAAAATAATGACCAATGCATCTACTACTTTGAGACCCGCTTCCTTATGTATTGTGAGATGCAGATTATCAGGCTTTGGGAATATATTACCCTTCAATCCCATCTATTTCTTTAACATTGTTTCCCAATGAACACTAATTTCCTCTCTATTCCATATAAAATAACTCCCACCACTCCTCATGTCAATAATTCTCCAACCCATCAGCAGCATCGTAAATCTCCTTTGCACTCTTGCAAATGCTGCCTTATACTTCCTGCAGTGTGGTGCCCAGAAATGAACATTGTGTTCTAACTAGTGTTTTATACAGTTCCATCATAATAGCATTTGAGCTGGGGAGGATAGCTTCAGCACAAGCTATTGGCCACTTGAGGCTACATTGAGAAATGCCTTTTTTTGCTGAAGGGTGAAAATGTATGAATTCTGTACTTCGGAGGGTTTTGGATGCTCAGTCATAAAAATATTCAAGGCTGAAATTCATAAGCTTTTGGACACTAAAGAAATCAAGAATTATGAAGGTTGGGAAAACAGTGGAAAGAGGTAGAGAACTACGAGTGAATTTGAATGGTGGAGCAGGTTTGTGGAATCCTAACTTCTCCTACCTCTAGAAAAAAGGAACTACAGATACTGGTTCATACAAAAAGATACAAAGTGCTGGAGTAAATCAACAGGTCAGGTACCATGCCTGGAGAACATGGATAAATGACCTTTTGACTCAGGACCTTTCTTCTGATTGTTTACTTATGATGTTTGCTTATCATTTTTGAGCAGTTCATGCTATCAATATTTTAAAAGGATTGTAATTTGAACATTGGATATCATCTCATACAGGAACAAACCATTCAACCCTTCAGGTCCACACCAGTTGCTAGGGGTCCAATTGAAACATATAAGATAATTAGGGGATTGGACACATTAGAGGCAGGAAACATGTTCCCAATGTTGGGGGAGTCCAGAACAAGGGGCCACAGTTTAAGAATAAGGGGTAGGCCATTTAGAACGGAGATGAGGAAGAACTTTTTCAGTCAGAGAGTGGTGAAGGTGTGGAATTCTCTGCCTCAGAAGGCAGTGGAGGCCAGTTCGTTGGATGCTTTCAAGAGAGAGCTGGATAGAGCACTTGAGGATAGCGGAGTGAGGGGGTATGGGGAGAAGGCAGGAACGGGGTACTGATTGAGAGTGATCAGCCATGATCGCATTGAAAGGCGGTGCTGGCTCGAAGGGCTGAATGGCCTACTCCTGCACCTATTGTCTATTGTCTATTGTCAATCCTGTCCCATTTCTTTCCTGTTTACCTGTCTCACTGTGATTTATTCTCTCTCACCATGCCCATCAATTCTCCTTTGATTCTATTTTGGTTTTGGTTTTAATCTATACGAAGGGTAATTTACAGTTGCCAATTAACCTATCATATAAAATGGCAGTTGTCACAACTGATGTTGGAACTTTTGTAAACTTCGTCAGAACAGAGATGTCAACAGAGACAGGAAGAGCCAAACATAACACAGTTTTTTGAATGGCAGAATGTTTAATGAAGGTTGCATTTCACTGCCCCACATTTCCATTCCTTCTCAAAGATTTGTCAGAAAGATTTCTATTTTTTTTCATTTTTCAGAATGCTGTCATCACCTGCTAGTTCAGCAGTGGTGCTGATGGGACGTCTTTTTGAAACACTGCAGTTGATGGTACTCACACACTTATTGGAAAGTAACTTCCAAGATGTGGACTCGGATGACAATGGAAGCAGAGCAAAATATATTCCAAAGCAGGATGGTGTGTGCCTTGTTGAAAATCCTGCAGGTGATTGATCATATGTCTCTTGCATCCTTCTTGATGGTAAAGGTGATGGTGTAAAAAGATATTGTTAAATTATCTTATCTGAATAACTGCAGTAAAGTTTGTGAATGGACACATGACATCCTGGTGCAGGGTAGCAGTAATGAAACTTCAGGATGATGGATGGGATAGCAATCAAGCAGGCTGCATTGTCTTGAATATTGTCAAGTATCCTGAATGTAGAATGTTGAATTTCACACATTCACGTAGACAAAACACAGCTTTCACGTAAGTGATGAATATTCCATCACGCTCCTGATCTGTGCTTCATAGCTAATGCTTTGTGGAGTCAGGAGTTCAGTTATTCACTGCAGATTATCAGGATTCTGATCTGCTCCTATGTGTGGGAGTCCAGCTGACTAGGCGGTCAATAGTGATCCCAGTATATTGATGGTGGAAGACCATGCGGTGGTAAGGCCACTGAACGTTCAAGAATAGACAGTCGGATTGTGCCTTGTTGGTGATGGTTGTTGCCTGCTACTGCTGCCATAAATGTTCTTACCACTCACCCACATATGACCTGGTGCTGTCTAGGTCTTACTGCATGAGGGCATGGAGTAAATTCTTTTCTGAGGAGTCATGAATGGAGTTCAACATGGATTAATTACCTTTGAATTTCTCCACCTCTAATCTTGCAGTGGCCGGAAGGACACTGATGAAGCAACTGAAGCTGGTTGGGTTTAGGTCATTGTGCCAGGAGCATTTGCAGTGATGTTCTGGGATCTGCGACAATTGACTTCCACCATGCACAACTATCTTTTGTGCCATGTTCGACTTTCCCCTGTGGAACATTTTCCCCTTCATGCTCATTGATTTCAGTTTTGCCAGGAGCCCTTGGTGCTGTATATGCTGGGAACTGACTTTTAAAACGCCCTGAAAGGTCAGTGTCCACAAATGAGCTTTTCTTTCTGTGTTGTGTGCTCTGTACTTTCAGCTGAAGGTGAGGAGACACATGAGAGGCTGTAGTCAATTGTAACTCTACTTCCCACTGACTTGGTGCATGGAGACCTGAGCAATTGCGAGCCAAGTATTGTGCTGGAATCAGTACCATAGCACAGCATGATACGTTACTAAAGTAATTGGAGCCACTATCACTGAAGAATACTTAAGTAGAAATAAAAACGGTTCTATCCTAGTTTTCTGTGCAGTATTCTCCGCGGAACACAATTGAAAAGATGTATGTGACAATTAAAGGTTTGGCACTAAACTTCTGTACACAATTCAATTGATTACTTGGATGTTGCTATTCAGAATGACCAATGAATGCTATTATACCACAGCCACAGTCCACACACCACAGGGTATCTGGGATTTTGACTGACTGATCCTTCTGTGAATAACATTGGTATAATTCTTGCCACTGGGCTATTTTTAGCTTTGTACGGTGGGTGCGTGAGTAATGGACCACTTTAATCCTTCTGCCGTCCAACGGGGGACCGAGTTGAGAAGTGAATTTAGAATGTGAATGTGCATTAAGGTTAATAAAATATGTATAAGGCAACAAGAAGCTAAAAATAAAATCATTCCACTCTCGGGTCGACTGCAGATCTTTCATCCTTATTGATTTTTAGGACTTGGAATATTAGCCACTGATAAAATACATTTTAGAAACTATGAACTGCAGATGCTGGTTTACCAAAAAGTGCTGGAGTAATTCAATGGATCTGGCAGCATCGCTGGAAAACATAGGAGGATATTTTGTGTAGGAAAGAACTGCAGATGCTGGTTTAAAGCAAAGATAGAAAGATGTTTCCCCTGACTTTGGAAACTAGAATTAGTGGGGGGGGGGGGGGGTCAGAGAATCAGGATATGAGGAGAGTTAAGGGTACATTTTTTTACTGAGGAAGATGAACTTGAGGAATTCTCTCCACAGAAGGCAGCAGAGGCCATGTCACTGAATACACTCAAGGAGCAGATCAATAGATTTCTCGGCACAAAAAGCATTAGAAGAGAGAACAGGAATTGGGAAGGAACGAAAGCCTACCAATTCCACTACTTCCGTGGGAGATTGAGGAGACTAGGTGTGTTGACCAATACTCTAGTGTACTTCTGCAGGTGTATGGTAGAGAGAATATTGATTGGTTGCATCATGGCCTTCGGGGTCTCGACCCGATTTGTACCAGCATCTGCGGTTATTTTCCTACACAACCTCCCACCATTGAATGTATCTAGAGGAGGAGCTGCCTCGAAAAGGCCACATGGCCACATTCTCGTTTCACTCCTACCACCAGAGAAGAGGTATAGGTGTCTGAAAATTGTGACCTCCAGGTCCAGGAACAGCTTCTTCCCAACAACCCAAAAGGCTCTTAAACAGTGCAAACACCAACTAAGCTAAAAACTATCTTGGTTGCACTCGGGACTTTTGGCTTTTGTTTTGCACTAATATCGAGTTTCTCTTTAAGCTGCTGAACTTTCTTTTGTTTCTTTAATTGCCTATGAGTACATACTATTTGAATGCATACTTTGTTTACATGCCTGTTATGCAGCTGCTAGTAAAATTTTCATTGTTCAGTTTTCGGTACTTATGTCAATTAAGCACTCTTAACTCCCTTGAATAGGGCATTGAAATAATCAGCCATGTTTGTATTGGTTGACAGAATGGTCCTATTTTCTACCTTTCTATAAGGGCCAGACTGAGTAAGGTTGGTGGATTTACCTCGCTGAAGGATATTTGTGAACCAGGAATGTTTTTACAGTGTACAGTATTTCATGGGTATTGGTGCTGACTTGATCACCATTTAAAAAACTCCATGTTATATATTTTAAAACTCCATGTTATATTTTACTGCCTAATTTAACTGCCTATTTTACTGCCTAATTGTTCAGTTTCTACGGTGGGGGTTTGAAGCTAGATTCATGGTTCAGAACTTTGGCTACTGCCCAATAACCTAACAACCAGACAGCATTATTTACCACTGCAGTGGCTAAGGTCAATCCTGGGGAAAATCCCTCACTAGGAGGAGTTATCCAATGTATTTTGGCTGGACAGGCGAAGGGGGGGGGGAGAGGGGAAGGGGGGAGGGGGGGGGGGGGAGAGGGTGCTGTACCATTGCAGGAGAGGTTTGGGCCCAACGGGTCCACTTGGTCTAGTATAATCTAACAGTGACTGTCATATTTTGCACGATAAATGGAATAGAAACAAGCTGCAGTTTTCTCCTGACTTTCAAATTCCATTTATTTCCCAAGGCAGAGAAGATACCACCATGTTGGCTTAAACGAGATTAATATGCCCTGGACAAAACGAATTAGTCTCTAAAGACATTTGTGTATGCGTGTGTGTAGAGCACCTCTGCAAAGAGAGGAGAAGGACCAATAGAACCTTTTTGAGGTATGATTTGTTTAATGGACCGGACATTTTAAAGACCTATTTTGGAATAAATTACAGTTTCATTAGATGCACAGATTGAGAGAGAAAACATAGACAATAGACAATAGATGCAGGAGTAGGCCATTCGGCCCATCGAGCCAGCACCACCATTCAATGTGATCATCGCTGATCATTCACCAACAGTACCCCGCTCCTGCCTTCTCCCCATACCCCCTGACTCCGCTATCCTTAAGAGCTCTATCTAGCTCTCTCTTGAATGCATTCAGAGACTTGGCCTCCACTGCCTTCTGAGGCAGTGAATTGCACAGATTTACAACTCTCTGACTGAAAAAGTTTTTCCTCATCTCAACATGTGCCAGTAAAGATAGTTTATCCACATTTCTGTCTTAAATGGAAATAGAGTTGGAGGGGCTCAGTTCCTTACAAGAGATCCAAGATGACAAGTACAGGGATAATCAAATGTGCAGTGTTGTGTGCACGTAACACAGATGTGAAATGTGGGGCAGAGAAATAAAAAGGGCATCGTGGAAAGGATTACAGAGAGACAGGTTTGAGAAAGGGGATCGGGCTAGTTACTCGGGCAGAAGATTGGGTAGGTTGCTGGGGTTGATAGTATGTGATCAGCTCATTTACATAGACGGGCCTTGCTTCAGAGGCTGTCAACCGCAACACTCAAAGGGCTCTGCACTAAACACAACGCATGCGTGCGTGTATGTTCTGTTTAAAGCAACATTTCCTAAAATGTTGTGAATATGCAAACTTCTGGCAAATGTGAGAAACTGTGAAATCTTTCATGTTGGCAGGAAAATTTAAAAAAGAAGCATATTGTCTAAGTGACGAAGCACTACAGAGCTGAGATTCACACAGGGATCTGGGCGTCCCTGTGCATGATTCATAAAGGTTTGCAAGAACAACATGAAATGAGAAAAGTTATCAGTGTTATGGTTTATTGCAAGGGAAATTGAATATGAAGGTATAGAGGTTAATGTTTCCATTAGAGAAGGTAATTGATGAGATCATATCCGGAATACTTCAGAGAATATTTACTGGTACCTGGATCGATTGGGTTATCCTATGAGGAAAGGTGGGATGGGCTAGGCTTGTAGTTGCTGTAGTTTCAACAAGTAAGAAATACCTCGATTGAAACATATAAGATGCTGATAAATTGTTTCCTCTTGTAGGAGAATCTAGAACTCGAGGGTTACTTTTGAAAAATAAGGGGAAGATGATCGGTGGAAATGGTGGAGGACAATCGGGGTAGAAGAAGTGTGGAAAGCATTGCTGACTCATATCCCTTGAGGGAGTCTTCACTCCTAGTAATTTTCTGTGGTTCGCACTGCCTAGAGGTTTGGATCCCAAGCAGCAAAGGCAACCTTTTCCCTCTCTGGCTTCTCTCACCTGTGACATTCCAACCACAGTAGCAAAGAGTGCAAACACCAGAATAAGAGTGGAGATATTAATACCTAAGGTGCTGGAAAACCGATTTGAAAGCAGTTAGTGCTGGAGATACTAATCAGGTTGCTCGGAGAACGAGATATTTTAGTGAGGCATATCTCACCATAACAAACCTTGCGAGATCATGACAATTCTTTTGACACCCTTCTATTATGCAGTAGTTTTCCTTCCTCCATCGACTCCTTTAAGTCCAGGCTCAAAACCTATTTCTACTCCCTAGCGTTTGAGGCTCATTGAGGAGGCGCTGTGAACTGTTTTGTATGTGCTGTTATGTTTGCGTGCTACTGTATGTTTCATTTTTTCCTTAGTACCTAATCAGTTGTACAGCACTTTGGTCAACGTGGGTTGTTTTTAAATGTGCTATACAAATAAAATTGACTTGACTTGACTTGACTCTCCTGCCCAATTCTTCAAACTAGATCCCTGGTTCCCTTTCCTTCCAACATCCTCACCACTTCACACTTCAACCGACAAAGACCACCTTCCTGCTATTTCATGCACCAGGGCTTGCATACGTTCCCCGCAGCATCTCTGCTCAGTTGCAGCTGTGGTATGTGCTGCTGCTGCCTGACTGCCACGGAGCATGCACTCTTCAGCAATCCCTGCACACTAACTGTCAGCAGCTGCATTACAGTGAGTGGAGTCTCACTGAGAGCTATGCAGTACCAGAGTAAAGCTGCTTTCCGGGTGTAAATCAGTGTTCAATATAAAAATGGTTAAATTCACCAGAAAAAGGTGAAATCCAATTTCTGGGCAAAATAAAAATAAAATCTGCAAAGGGATAAAAGCAGGTTAAATATGTGGGGGAAAGAAGATGGCAGATGAAATCTAATGGGCAAAATGTGGTAGAAAGCTTAGAGAAGTAGAATATTATTTAAATAATGTTGGACTAAATGAATGCTGGGTGATCAGAGGAATCTGGTTGTTCTCAGACAATAAAGTGCTTGCAAGGACAGCAAGCAATGAGGACAAATATGATACAGACTTTTATCACAAGCTGGGTGAAGGAGGAACCAAGGTCATATGCTTAAAGCATGATCAATATGGACACAGCATTCCTTGGTTTGTTGTTACCCATGATTTTTCATTCGATCTTTTTTGTTGTTGCAGTAATGTTGCTCTGTTATTGACACTGCTGGCAGATCTGACGTTTTGTTCCCACTGCGTGAACTGGAGCTGAAGGAGGGACCAAGATCCTATTCTTAGCATTCGGAATGGATTGAGAAATATTTGTATCACAAATGGAACAAGTCCAGTTTCCAGTTGCTAGTCTGTGCTCCACTAAACAAGATCTAAAATTAAAAATGAGAAGGTTCTGGAAAGCCACAGTAAGTGGATCGGCATCTGACAGCAAGATTAATGATTAGATCGAATTGTTGAATGGGTGTCAGCCGTATTCAATGGGGCTGCCTGCAGAAGTTAGTGTGTGAAGGGATAACGATCAGTGTCCTCATTCCCTGACTAACGGGCTGAATAAAACATGACTGACTCTCAGCAGACCCCTTCCTGCCTACTTAAACTTCTCCGCACATCCATCACAGCTCTGGTATGTTATCTCACTCAGTAGACTACGGGTGATTATCGTGTAAAAGGAAAAGAACCTTTCTGATTTGTTTCCGCGCTCAGATGATATTTCACTACACTTTATCCAGTCCGTCCATATCAGTTTCTAGAATGTGTCATTGGGAGCAGGTCAAAGACAGCTTCCATTAATAGCATTTTCCATTTTGAAAATGGTTTTATGAAGTCAAACTTATGTCATTACAGTTAAGTACTGGTTTTTTTTTAAGCAGAGATATAATATAGAGCTAGAATGATCTGGCAATAGTGCTGAAAGGAGTTGGTGGGCATGGGTGTGTTAAGGAGTGGGAAAGAGCGCGTTAAGGGGTAGGTAGACGTAAAATGCTGGAGTAACTCAGTGGGACAGGCAACACCTCTGGAGAGAAGGAAGGGGTGACGTTTCAAGTCAGACCTGAAGAAGGGTCTCGACAACTGAAACGTCACCCATTCCTTCTCTCCAGAGTTGCTGCCTGTCCCGCTGAGTTACTCCAGCACTTTGTGTCTATCTTTGGTTTAAACCAGCACCTGCAGTTGCTTCCTACACATTAAAGGTTGTACAGTTTTGTGTCAGGCTCCACAGGAGGGATATTTTTTTTAATCATTATTCGATAAGACACCAAGGCAGCAAAATAGACCAGGCCTTGGAGATTTGTGTGCAGAGGGTTGATTCCACTACAGAGAGTGGAACTCGCACAGGAAACCAGTCGGGCTGTGGGGAGCGGGGTGTGAGGGAGTTGAGATATGTCACAAGTAGGCAGAAGATAGTTGGGAGAGGGAGTGGAGGGAACAAAGGAATGCAAATAATGGTGGAGAAACTCAGTCAGGGGAGACAGGATGAATTGGTGGTTGTCAGGACTGATTGGAGGAGGAGCCACCAAAGGTCATTAACAGCAAGAGGTGGAGTGGTTGAAAGGAGTGACCACTAAGTAAAACAATTAAGGGACCTTCCTCAAACAAGATAGATTTCCAAGATGGACGGGTGTCGGGGAGAAGGCAGGAGAATGGGGTGAGGAGATAGATCAGCCACGGTCGAATGGCGGAGCAGACTTGATGGGCCGAATGGCCTAATTCTAATCCTATCACTTATGACCTAATGACCTTAATTCCCAGCAATGACCGAATCTGACGGGTGGTGAACGTCAAAGCAAGCTCTGTCTCTGGTCAAGCTCATTCACGGAATTTCTCTGCCGAGAGCAGTTCTGCATAGTGATGGAAGAGTGAGCTTTGCACAACATTTCAAATCACCGAATGTTCCCATGGTCTTCAATGGCACTCCAAGGAACTGGAGCAAACTCCAGAAATACCTGGTCAAATTGTTTTTTTAATAAAGTTCATTTCCACAGAAAAACTTTTGCCATATGATAAACACTAAGATTCTATCACATAGCCATTGAATATATTCTCGGGATGATCATCACAGTGACAATATATAGTATAAGACAATAACTGCAGATGCTGGTACAAATCGAAGGTATTTATTCACAAAATGCTGGAGTAACTCAGCAGGTCAGGCAGCATCTCAGGAGGGAAGGAATGGGTGACGTTCCGGGTCGAGACCCTTCTTCAGACAATTGACAATTGTGTGTTCCTAGTTTCCTTTGCAAAGATGAAGGTGAAACTTCTTAAGTTGCGACGTTTATTATGCTGAAGGCAGATTTTAACCCAATGATGATAATTGGTATGCAACTGAATTCCTTTATATTTTTAGGTAGTGAAGTCAGGATATTTTGGAGATTTTCATTTGCAATGTGGAAGCATGCCATTGGGACTGATATTCACTCTACCTATTAAACTCTGCTTTGAATCTGTATTTAACACTCTTGGAAACTTCATTTTGGCTTTAGGGCATTGAGATGTTGTGCTGAAGTTCATCATGAACCATTTGGCAGTTGAATGTATTGTACATACCACTGCTGGCGAATCATCCATTCAGTGGATTCAAATGTCATTTATGCCTGCAATGAAGTAAATATAGAGCATATAAAGAGTGAATATATTTACAAACCATCACTCTATCTAAATATTGGGACTTCAAGAGTTATTGCAGACTACATGTTTGAAATGGCCTGTGAAAATGCTAGATTGAGAAGCAGACACACTAACACGACTGCAGTCTAAAGAATTACAATACAAAAACAGGCACACAGCATGGCCCACATATAGAATACTGTTCTAATAGCGTACAAACAGAATAATGAGCTTGCCCCATGACCCTTTACACTACGGTATTCAATGTTTCCTGTGATTGTTAGGTGTCAGTTGGAGGCCTGGGAGAGTCTTGAATGTAGTTGGCAATGTGAGGGTGTGCGTGCTGATTATGAGCTGCGGTCAGGATGGATGTGGTTCTTTGGTTCGTGATTGTGGCGCTGGGCTGGAAATCATGAGCTGGGATGAGATGATTGATCATCCGTCAGGGTGGATTAGTGTCTCAGGGTGGGGTTTGGTTGGACCTTACGATTAATTGGAGCATGGTGGAAGTGGTGAGGTCAAACCCTGGTATGATTGGGAGCTGGAAAATTGATCACGGGGCGCAATTGAAAGTCATGGCGGATTGGTTCCATGTGCGGTCAAGCCAGAATACAAAAACCAGTCAAGGAACTTATCTTATAGGGAGTCCCTTTCTCCAAAGCCCAAAAATATAGATGGTTGAGGATCCAAGAACAATGTCGTTCAATTTCCTACTCGTGTAAAGACCTCATTGGGAATGATGCAATCGAAGCTTGTTGGCCATATTTTTGATGCAGGGCTGATACACAGCTGGGAGCTTCCAACAGCATTATGTGTGTCAAAAAAATGTTGTAGCTGTAACTTGTGACCTACTGTTCCATGAGTCCTCACATTTTACACCACCAGCCCCTGCATCCAAAACATTCTCTGACATTTTCACCGCCTTCAATGTGATCCCAACACTAGTCACACCTTCCCATCTCCAGCCCTGTCATGTGTGGAACCCAGGATGCTTTCCCAGGTTGGTTGAGATGGCGCAATTGGATAAAAGAGAAACTAATCCAGCAGTTCATTGTTAATTTTATTTGTGTCTGTTAAATATTTTGAATTAATATTCGTCCCAGAGGTTTTCCTGGTAGTGGAACTTGCATTGTCCAGATTGAGATCTACTCTGCCTTTGAAGAATGCTTTTCTTTTCTCCAAAGTGTTCTTCACACAACTTTGTAGGTATTTGGATGGGTAAGTGTGGTGGTGGCAAAGTGGAGCTTCAATGCTCATTTAGCTGAAGCGAGGAAGAAATCAATACCAGCATGTTTTGTTAGTAAACTCTTGTGGTAAGGAGGAGGAAATGTTGTTGGTTTCTGTTCTGGAAGTTCATCAAAATTGCGAGAAGCTTGTTGTAGGTTCCCATGAAGGTGTGGAGACCTTAGTCATGAGATGTGTTACCATTGATTGAGAAACTGCACGGTTTCATTGGTTGACTTCTCTAACTAAGCATGGTTTACCAACAAGTGCTTAGTCCTCACCCAGAATACCTTTTTCCTTCCTGATTGGGTGATCACCTCTTATATGCAGTCAGGATGTGCTTACTTGAATGCCACCATGCATTGTATAAGACCATGCAAAGATCATGGGAAAGGGAACTGTGGTCAACTAATGCAAATGCAACAGTTAATGAGGAAAATGCTTACATTTATTAGAACAACTTCCACAAAATCAGATGTCCCAAACTCTGTTATTGCCAATGATGTAGACTCAACTTCTCTCTTCTCGCTAATCTATAAAAGGATTGAGTAAAATAGTGCCTCAGTATTGTCTCTCTCCATCTCTCTAGAATGACAATTCTGTTTTTTAAAATTATTTTGAAGTTTAATGGCTCAACCATTTATGGCATGACGTATTCACGTATAAAGCCCTATATGGACATTCCCCCCCTACATCAAAAATCTTCTAACCCCCCTCTCTAACTCCAGGTCCCTCAGTTCGGCCGACTTGGGGCTACTCACTATCCCGCGGTCTAGGCTTAAGCTCAGGGGTGACTGCGCTTTTGCGGTTGCAGCTCCTAGACTGTGGAACAGCATCCCTCTCCCCATCAGAACTGCCCCCTCCATCGACTCCTTTAAGTCCAGGCTCTAAACCTATTTCTACTCCCTAGCGTTTGAGGCTCATTGAGGAGGCACTGTGAACTGTTTGCGTGCTACTGTATGTTTCATTTTTTTCCCTTAGTACCTAATCAGATGTACAGCACTTTGGTCAACGTGGGTTGTTTTTAAATGTGCTATACAAATAAAATTGACTTGACTTGACTAGCAAGGCCCTGTACTTCCCCACCTCTTCAACTCTCCTACCTCCTTCAACTTAACTTTCAAAACCCACTATTTTGCCCACATTTTTTTTAAATCAGCTGCTCCAAGATTTCCTTTTATGCCCTGGGATCATATTTTGTTTTATCCTGCGAAGCATCTTTGTATGTTCCGTTGTGTTAAAAAATGATACTGTAATGTAAAATTAAGAAGCTACGGGTGTTTTTTTAATTGTTCTGTGAGAGCTGATGGGAACATGGCTTCAGTCCCAGTAGCAGAGAAAATTCAAGATTGGAACAATGATAAAAATCAGTACAAACGGGTCTGTCCATATCTATGCTTTTCAGCAGAAATGAAAGAATTTCAGCTAGGCTGAAGGGCCTACTTCTGTGCTGTGTAACTCTATGACACATAGTTTATCATATACTCTTTATTTCCATGTTAACTAGTTACACTAATTACTAAGTGATATACAATCTCCAAAATGCATTCTATAACCAGGTGCAGAATTTTATTTAGTGTTCCTCCTTATTTTGTTTAATGTAGCAGGAGGTAGAAAAACCTGGAGGTGTTCAAGCTCAAAGAAGACTGAAAATTCCCTGATCCACCAGTGTCCATTGTAACATTTACCAGCACTGCAGAATTGGCAAAGTTGGTGCTAAATCAGCCAGGGCATTTTGTGTCTTTTTAAAGAGGCCAATCACCATTATTCTCTATTGCTTTTTGATTTTCCAAAACTTTGAAAAATGATTAGAGCTAAGCAACCACCAAATTGATGAAACATGCCATGTCTAGGATGGTTGGTATCAAGCAAGGTGGTTCGAGGCCCTGTAAACTCCAGTTACAAGGACAGATCAATTGACAATCACCAATAAACAGTGTTAAGCTACTTTATGGTACGGAGAAAAACACATCAAGTAGGACAGCCAGCCTCAAATCCCAGCAAAGCAACGTCACTCCCCACCATGAATAGCTTCGCTCTTTTCCCTTCATGCCTCAACAGATAATGCAGAATCCAAAAAGATACAAATGTAATAATAACAAAGAGAGAGGGAAACATTTTCGTCTTATAATTCGTGCTGGTACTTTTGCTTGGATTAAGGCAAAATTTCTATTTTAGATGGTATGTATGCTGCCAATCACACATTTAAAGGATAGCGGAGTGAGGGGGTATGGGGAGAAGGCAGGAACGGGGTACAGATTGAGAGTGATCCGCCATGATCGCATTGAATGGCGGTGCTGGCTCGAAGGGCTGAATGGCCTACTCCTGCACCTATTGTCTATTGTCTATTGTAAAGTCTAAACAGACTAATTGCTTCAATGTTATCTATATCTCAGATTTATCTTTGTAGGATGAATTCAATGGTGGACCAGATCCTTGTGAAACTTCTCTACCTCTCCATTTATAAGATGATGCTTAAAATCTACTGCTTTGACAAGCTTTGTGGTCTAATCTTTCCCTATGTGACTTGGTAACAAATTTTGAGGCACTCATGAGGCCTTTTGGGATATTTTGCTGTCGTAAAGGTGTCATATAAATACAAGTTGTATGATATTCAGTCCAAGCTCTCCAATAAAGAATGAACAATCATCAATTATTCTCAAATAATATTGATTAATGTTTGCTTTTCTATGCAAATAAAATATTATTGCATCCTGCTTCACCACATGTTTTCTTTTACAATTTATTGGTCTAATGCAAAGGCAAAGTAGGAGCCTGACCTTGGGAAATAGTGTAAAAGAGCCATTCGCAACTCGGGGACCTGTGACCTCTTTCCCCATTTTTATTACCAATAACTTACAACAGAAACAGATGTATGCCAATCTATTATCAACTGTTTAACACCATCACTCTAAATGACAACTTCTCTTCGGTATTAATCAAAACTCTACATGGCTGTATTTTTTTAAACAAAAGACACACTTTTCACGCCAATGATTTTCATTTTTTAACAAAAAAAAATGGTTCTTAACGGTACATTAATGACTATTTGCATTCAGCCAATCCAAGTACCTTCAAGCTTTGTTGTCCAGCTAGGTACATGAGAAGCTGCAAAACTGTGCTCATGCATGGCTCTTGGGTGGTGTGGTGGTGGTGAGATGATGATTGGGCACCACAGACTTGTGTAAGGGTAATTATACACTGTTTACTGAATGTACATTTTCTACTTCCATCCTGAGGTACACACGGGCACCTGATGTGGTAGTTGAGATTGAAACCTTGCTAACAAAGGAAACGATGATGACTCTCACAGTGCCATTCAGTCAGATGTCATGCATCTAAAGAGATTATTTACTACTATTGTTTTTTTCCCCCGAATTGTCCAAAGGATCAATTCTATGTCACTGGAGTTCTAGCAATATTCATAAATCAAAGCCAAATGTGAAGGGGGACCAATTAGTGATCTGTGAGATCCTTTCATCAATTGCATTCAAAAAACTTTAAGCTCTGAAAAAAAATCAATGACTTCTTCTGATGATCAACCCTGACCAATTTTAAACAGTATGCAGTTAACACCACTTCATGATGTATGGAGCAAATGACCCTGTGTTCATTAATAGGAATTTCTTATTCATTCATAGGTTGTGGATACACCTGGCTGTATTGTCCTTCCCTACTTACCCTTGAAGAGGTAATTCAGAGTCAACCACATTGTGGGCCAGGAGTTGTAGGAAGACCAAGCCAGGTGAGATCTCTTTCTTTAAAGGCATGAGATTTTTCTGACAGCCATGTAGGGCAACCTTTAAAAAAATATCACTCCTATTTAATCTATTGGATTCCAATTACCTGACTGTCATACTGAGATTGAAATCTTAAATCTCTGGATAAACTAGTCAGGTAATTTAATCAGGATGGTATCAAACTTGTGCTGTTGACATATTATTATAGGCCTGTATATATGTCTAGATAGGCAATAGGGGAAAATTCCAGGCTCGACCTGGTTTCAAAATTAAAGTCCGCTCTGGTTTCCTGCATTCTTTACAGCTGAACTTCTAATAAGAATTCATTTAAGGCCTGTTTTGGGTGGGGATCTTTTTAAATGAAACCACCAGTTTAATGGAGAATAAAATTGAATGATTCATCAACTTGTGATACATGGTTAGAGTAATGGGAACAGCTGGATAGATAATAAGCACTCAAAACCAGAATGAAACTGGTCCAGTGGTTGTTTTGACCAGATTCATGCCTCCTGTATTTTAGAACCTATTATTGTTCTTTACATTGGATTGAATTGGTTCAGATCAAATCAGTCTGAACTGATTTTACAGAGTCAAAGTATTAGTGTTAATATTAATGTTTACAGTTAAGATTCAAACATATTGGTGGGTTGAGGTCTGCTAAATATTTCAAAAGCCTAGCTCATCCGGTATACACGGGTTCTTGATGATACGTGAGTTAAGAGAAACACATTTAATACTGTACAGGAAAAAAAGCAGCATATTGGAACTTCTACATTTCAACAATACAAGTCAACATAACACAGATCAAACCCAAACCATACAAGGCTGAAGGGGGCTTATTACATGCCACCTTTTAAAAAAACCATTTAAAATATATTATTTTGTCAATAAATGCATTTAACTACTGAGGTACATATTTACAAATAAGTTAATTGTTACCAAATAAATAAAAGACAAAAGGACAAATCTCAGAACTCAAACGTTGAATGGTTCTTATTGGGTTAACAATAAATTCTATGAATGAGATCTGTGCAATAAATTAAGAGGTTTGCCAAGTTCCTTTTATAAATATATCTTCCAATGCTATTGTTGAAATACATTTTTTGGGGGAAGGAGCCTGGATTTGCAGGCAATCTTAATAATATGTTATAATGTAACATGCTGTGAAAAAAATTCTACCACAATAAGCCCCTCCCCCAATGAAATGGTTTCCGCTACTGAATATCTAGCTAATAAATTGATTGTTGGTATAATCATTGTGTTTGGAAATGCTTGGATTACAGTTGGTCTAAATCTGTTAAATTATATTACTGGTAGTGGTGGAATCATTCATTGTACCATTGCCACTTTTTAAACATTGTTTGCCAAGGTAACATCCCAAGGACTCTTTACCCCCTAAGAATGTTTGAAGGTTTTGTTCTGGTTTGCTCTTGTTTATCCTTAGAAAAATCAGACAGTAGGTTGTGTTCTATTGGGATGGGCCTGCTGTTGTTTTTTCCTATCTTTTACTGCATGATCACATACAGTAAAACTCCTCCAATCTGACACACTTGAGTCTTTGGTGTTGCTGGACTAGCAGAATTTTGGGAGAATATAAAGGACAAAATGTGATAAAACTAGTTACTGAGAAAAAAAAAGGGGCGATCAAATAAGATTAAAATATTCTGCTGAATAATAAATAAGTTAGTGCCATTGAATGTAAAAATCCAATTAATATGGATCTGCATCAGATCTTATACTCCTGCCTTTCAGGTTATAAAACATTATGCACCAGGATTGACATGCAATCTCTTGTGTTAAATGCATCCTACTTTTGTTAAATTAAATACAACCTATCTTTCATTCTGTATTATTTGACTTCCTGGACTTTCATGTTTCAGTTCGTTGTACTGGATATGTTAGAAACAGCAAGGCTTGCAAATCATAGGTATGCACTGAATGTTATAACTGCAACTGGAAAAAGCACTGTATAAAATTGCACATCCATGGGACATAAGTGAATTTGATCTCCTTTCCTCTGAGAATGTAAAAATAAATGCTTGTGTTTGAGATAACATCATTCTTGTGCAACTCACGTGGGCAGGAAAATGAGATTTTTCTAGATTAATCCCTTATGTTAGGACACTGAAAAGTCAGTGATTATCAAAACCACAACTCCATTCTGCCAACTTCAGAACTACGGTTGAGTTTTCCAAACTCTTGGTTCAGGTCTACCGTTTGAATGACTGAGTATTGGATTACAATATATTCAATGCTAAAAGTTGGACTGGACACTAGTGCCTCATATTTAGCATACTGCATGCATGCAGAGTGGCACAACTCTATTCACTGGAGAATGGTAATTTAGTGGATGAAGGGTTAACCTAAAATAATGAGTTTCATGAAATAAGCATTTTGATTAACAAGAGCATAAGTTAAAGTGTTGCGTTTTAAAGCCTAATAATGAGAGAATAGAAAAGTAATGAAAAGACAATTGCATTTGCTGCACAACATTTAAACATATATTTTTTGAGGCATTCTCAACAATGTTGCTTAAACAGGCCTCATTAGCAACCATTTGTAAGTAACTAGAAGAAGGGACACAATTCCACGTACATCTGCATTATACAATTCCCCTTTGATATCTTGGGTCGCACACCAGTTGTTCCCCCCCCCCCTCCCCCAAACCCATATTTGCTAATTATACTATATTTACAGTGCATAGTTTTCCATTTTTGCAACCAGTGACGTAATCCTAGTTTCCTTCCCATTGGTACAAGGTCAGTAGGAGGAATTTGATAGACTACTCTTGTAGATGACGTTCACCGAATAAGACCAAGTAGAGAACTTCCATGCTCACTTGTCCATTTGTTCATCTGAAGTATTTCATCCAGAGGTTCTTCAAAAATATAAGCATGGAAACTCCTGACGATTTGTTCAATGAAATTTCCAGTCAACCAGAAAAGGATTGTTTTTTTTTTTAATAGCTGCATGTTTAACATTTGGAGGAAGTTGCTGACTTTTGGTTCAGATCACTTCATGGAAGAATTCATTTGCAGAGGTTTGTAATTAAAGTTTTTTTTTCTACAAAAAAAGGTATTCACTTAAATCCCAGCACCAGGCAAATAGTTTGGATCTCCTGAACGATGGTGACCAAACATAGGATGGAGAGAGTTTGAAGACTGCAAAACTGTTATGTACTTCATTTTATCAGTGCTGAAAGTTGTGTAAGCCTGGGCCAAGAATTCATCAAGGCTGTCTTGATATAAATATATACTTGTTATAATATAAATCTGGTTGCACTGACCTATTGGGTTTACTGACGCTTGCAGTTTCTCTTCAGTTCCCCTCTTTTGAAACGAGTCCATTGATGATACTTGTAACTCTCAGTTTTATTTGTGCACATTTTAAAGTCCAATCCTAGAAGCCTGTACTTTCTGAGCTGGTGCGACTGTCATAGCTGGCAGTCTGGCTGCGAGTCCGGCTCCGGCTCCGGCTCCTGCTCCGACTGTACGAGCTGTAGCTGTCGTAGCTACGGCTCTGACTCCTGCTGTAGGAAGAGTAACTGCTGAGGGAGCTGGGTGACGATGGGCTGGGCCTGTAGTATGGGATAGGCCGCTTACGTGCACTGAATGAACGGGGACACCAAAAACAAACAAGGAAAAGAGACAAGAATGAAGCTGGATTAGTTACGACTCTCTACAGAGCACGGGTATTAAAATGTTGCCACTTATGCCTTTTAAATACAGCGGGCAGATTCTCCTGCTCTGGGCATCTGGAGCTTCGGGATATGTTTACAAGGGACAAACATGCCCTTCTCCAATTTCACTGCCCAAACAATCTAAAGGCATCAGGCAGCAATGCAGAAAAAGTTGCTCAATATGGTTCATCCCTTCAAATAATTGCAGGGATTTTCAGATACATTAACAGGAAACATTGGAGTTCCACAAAGATGATATGTATATAGACTTTTGTTGGCACATGCGTTATGTCTGACGTGTTCAGTTTATCCAGTCTTTTAAACAAGTCTGATTCTTTAGGAACCTGGCCTATGTCCAATTTAGCATCTGCATTTATGTCAAAAGAACCAGAGCGAATATGAAGATATTTTACTTTTAGAGTAGCATCTAAAAAACATCACGTTAAATGATGGTTTGAACAGACCAAATAATGATGTTCAAATGCGAATTAGACATGCATTTATAAAAGAGAGGACTATTTGAATGTTAAATCAATCTTAGTTTGAACTGGGGAATTGCCATGTGTTAAAAGTTGCCAGTATTTCATAGAGTATTTAGATTAGTTGCTAGTTACTGTTATTGGCTTGAAACATTAACCTTGTTCCTCTTTCCACAGATGCTGCCTGACCTAAGTATTTACTGCATTTTCCTTATTTCTTGATTTTATTTCAAATTTCCAGCATCTGCTGCGTCTTATCTTTTGATTGCTGTTTATTTAATAGAATGCAATTAATTAAGCTTGTCAGTTGTTACTTTCGGATGTTCCAAGGGCAACTGGTGAGATCAGAATTGGTTTAGGCTCTGATGCTTCATTAGCTTCAACAATTAAAGCCTGGGCTCACATAAGGGTGATAAACCAGAGGCCTCTTGTCAGCAATGGAACCAATATCCTGTATAAACTAGAGGAATGGGGAGAAAACTAGAGAAGAAATCTGGTACATTATCTCAAATAAACTTTAGTAGGTCACAAAGTAAACACAAAGTGCTGGAGTAACTCAGCACATCAGGTAGCATCTCTGCAGATCATGGATAGGTAATGTTTTGGGTTCGGACCTTTCTTCGAACCCGAAACATCACCAATCCATGTTCTTCGGAGATGCTGCCTGACCCACTGAGTTACTCCAGCACTTTGTGTCTTTTTTTGCAAACCAGCATCATCAGCTTCTCGTTTCCACCGAGTAGGCTTTGTTTGATGCAGTTCGGGAATAGGCCTTTGTCAGCAGGCCCTTGTCAAACTCACCAAAAGACTGGATTGTGCTTTCGAACACAGATTATGTTCTGGTGTGCAACGGTTAATTAACAAGCAATGTAATTAGAAAGCCTCCATAAAGCTGGACTCAATTATTGAAAAGAGACAATTGAATTGCTTCTGAAAATGTCAACCAGTGAAGATTATAAAATCTATATGGATACAAGGCAATTAAAATCACCGTTAGATTAGAGATTTATCTCGTATGAAAAAATGCAATCTGAAAAAAAACATTTCAGGAGTCCGATAATCAGGCAGAGGAAGCCTTGGCTTTTCAATATTTGCAAATTCGGCAAATCATCAAATTACCAGATTAGAAGAAACATAGACAAGACAAAATCAACTCCGAGTCATCTCTATCATTTTGTGTCAGTGTTTTCCACAGAACTCATTGAGGTAACAGCTCAGCCCATTATAAAATACCAGGTTTCATCAATTCACCAGCTATCAGAACCAGAGCTTCACTTCATATCTTAATATCATATCATATCATATCATATATATACAGCCGGAAACAGGCCTTTTCGGCCCTCCAAGTCCGTGCCGCCCAGCGATCCCCGTACATTAACACTATCCTACACCCACTAGGGACAATTTTTTTTTTTTTTACATTTACCCAGCCAATTAACCTACATACCTGTACGTCTTTGGAGTGTGGGAGGAAACCGAAGATCTCGGAGAAAACCCACGCAGGTCACGGGGAGAACGTACAAACTCCTTACAGTGCAGCACCCGTAGTCAGGATCGAACCTGAGTCTCCGGCGCTGCATTCGCTGTAAAGCAGCAACTCTACCGCTGCGCTACCGTGAAAGTGACATGAAGTTACACTGCACCCAACTACTAGCTCCCAATCAAAATGACTGATTTCAATTAAGAAGTGAATTATTTTAACTCTGTATATATGTGGAGAACACTGAAACATTGCACATTTTATTTGATTGTGAGCGCAAAGTTCATTGAAAGCTATTTTATCGGTATTAAACAGTAGAAGTTACAAAAATGATTAGTTGAAAGCCTGTGCTGTCCTTCGGAAAGATCAGGTACGGCAGGTCTACAAGAGGTGAATATAACATTGGTTAGTAAGCATGTTAGATTGGATCAGAGAGGACTTGCTCAGTGGGGCGGGAGACAATTCCAATGATTTATCAAATTGACTGGAACGTTTGTCTGTCATGTGAGAAGGAGAAATTCCAAAGGCATTTTCTAATATTCCTTCCTGCAATATAACCACAAGTAAAACTAGTTTGCAAACATTTTCTGCTGAAAAAAAACCTGTTTAAGATATTTTGTCTTATAAATTACAGACAACAGTTCAAATTGGGAGACTTGGTAATTGAAATGTGTCTGGGGTTAGCAGTATAGTAGAGCAAAGTGGAGATACCAATGATCCAAAAAGCTATTAACATTCAGCTCATTTGCCTTTTCCTTTGGGTCTAGGTGTTCTGAAATGAAACTGCTGCCATGTGAGCAGGTTTAGAGTATTTACTGATGTCTGAATTTTCCTGCCTTCAGTATGCCGAATTGCTAGCAGTTCAAAATGGAAATAGAATATCATTTTTTTTTAAAAGGTGAAAGTGTCATTGTGAAAAATGGGCAAAATGAACCCAAATTTCTTTCAAATGAGGATTCTAAAGAATGTTATGAAATATTCACCAGTGAGCAGTCCTTCATAAATTTGCAGCCCCAAAAAGCAAGACCATAATCTGTTAGTTGGCTGTGCAATTTGCTGCTGTTAGCAAGGAAGCAAAGATTCAATTTTGTACAAGATCAGATCTGTACCAGACTCAGATGATGTCCTTGTGGGATGCCCTTTACTCCACATAGTACCTTTTAATGTTTATTCTATATAAAGAACATCACTCCAATAATAAAAGTCTGAACTGAAAATGCATCCTATTGAGATGTTATTACTCTATTCTGTCCCATCAGAAGCTGAAGTGTAGCAATCAGCCAAATAGTTGAAATGGTCAATTACTAGCAAATTGCTTGACTATATGTTTTCAATGGTTGAGTTGAACAGTTGAGCTCATTAAAAATGGACAATAACATCTAACAGGGTGAGGTTGGACTGCATACCTGTTCTACGGCTGGCCTGAGTTTATTCTCTACTGACTGGGAAATTTAACTTTCTATTTTATAAGGTGAGATCAAATAAGTTGAAGTCTTTTCTTTCCACAAGCTCCTCTAGCAGTATTATAATGAAAATGGCAGTCAAGCCATCGGAATGCTCCTCCTGCAGGATGTGGGAAGTCAGGGAGATTTCCGGTGTTCCTGAGGACTACATTGGTGGGAAGTGTGTCCAGCTGCAGCTCCTCAATTACCGAGTGAGGAAATTGGAGCTGTAGTTAGACAATCTCATGGTTCCCTTGGAGAATAAGAGCTTCACAGATAGGAGTTACAATGTGGTGGTCACATCTAAACTGTAGGCAGAAAGTAGATAGGGGACCACAAAGAAATCTAGTATGCAATGAGTGCAGGAATCCCCTTTGCCCATTCCCCTCCAAAACAAGTGTACCCTGTTCGGGGGGAGAGGGGTGATGGAGGGGGAGGTGGGAGGGTAACCAGTCAGGGGGGGACAGCAGCAGCAGTCAGTTCTGTGGCACTAGACCTGGCTCTGAGGTACAGGGGGGAAGGGTGAAGTCAGACAGAATGATAGTGACTGGAAGCTCGTTAGTCAGGGGAGCAGACAGGAGGTTCTGTGGCCGCAAGTGAGACTCCAGGATGATATGTTGCCTCTCTGGCGCCAGGGTGCAGGATGTCTCGAGGGAGCTACAGAACATTCTCAAGGGCCAGGCTGAGTGGCCGGGAGTCATTGTGCATGTTGACAGAAATTATATAGGTTGGAAAAAGGATGAGGTCTTGCAGAGTGAATATGGGGAGCTAGACAAAAGACTAATGTTCTTAGGAGTCTTGAGGTTAGTAATATGCACTTTCAGTGCCATGTACAAGTGAAGGTAGGAATAGAAAGATAGGCAGATGAATGTGTGGCTCAAGAGTTGGTGCATAGGGCAGGGGTTCAGATTTCTTCACCATTGGGGCAGAGGAAACCTGTACAAGAGGGATCTGAACTGGCGGATGGTGCTAGTGCTACGCGGGAGGGTTTAAATGAGAGTGGTCGGGGAGTGGGAACCAGTGGAAGGTCAGCAAATGAAAGGACTGATGGGAAGGTGGAAGTTAGACCAATAAGGCTCAAAGAAAGGACAGACAAGGGAGAGGTTAAGGAATCTGGTGAAAGTGAGGGGCTGAAGTGAGTGCATTTCAATGCAGATGAACTGGCAGCTCAACATTCCAGGATTTCAATGTTTCAGACATGATAGAGTGGCAGGTGAAGGAGTTGCTCTGCTAATCAGGGAGAATGTCACGGTGGCTCTCAGAGGGGACATACTGGAAGATTCATCCATGGAGGCAATGTGGGTAGAACTCAAAATAAGGAATGTGCAATCATTCTAAATGTATTACAATATAGGCCCCTCATAAGCCAGTTGGAGATAGAGGAACAGATATGTAGACAGATTTACAGAAAGATGCAAACTCAGTAGGGTTGTTGTGGTCGTGGGTGACTTTGACTTCCTCAATATTGAATGGGACTTACTCAGTGCAAAAGGCTTAGATGGAGCAGAACTTATTAGTTGTAATCAAAAGGGTTTCCTGAAACAGTAGGCCACACTTCTTAGTCATGCACAGAGTTATTCCTCAACGTTCCCTTAACTATTTGCCTTAGTGAGCCTTTTTGTTTTTCATGTGATCTTTCATGGCAACTTTGATGATTTTGACGCAAAGCTAACTAGGTGGACACGACCCTGCTTCATTCATCACACAATACTTACAGCCAACACTTACTGCACTAGATTTATTGCTTGGAAATGAAAGGCAACTCTGCCAATCTTGGTTGACTTCCCCTCCCAAGTGATTTTTAGACGGGCAACCTTAAGACTTAGTGTGACTAATGTTGGGTCAGAATCTTTCTACTTGCACCAACTGCTTTTGTGGCTTGTTCATTGTTGTCCCCGTCACAGGACCCACATTTTATTGGACAATAAAATGTGGATCCTGTGGACAGAAGCAGCGATGAAAAGTAGGTAAAGGCACCAAGTTCCAACACCATGACATCAGCTGAATTGTCAGTACACTCTGAAAGTTTGCACAATAGATTAGATAAAAGTGACTCATCAGCAGAGAAGCTTCCACTGCGATGAGATACTACTTAAATGATTCAGTAGGGACAGAAAGACAAATGTTGGCCATACAGAGATGGGATGCTCTTCTTTAACTGCCTCACAATGGGGGTTCAAGGTGGGATAGCGTCACTCCAATGAAGAGTAGCGGTTACCCAGGTAACCAGAATCGGATGGAGCAATCTTCACCAAACCTTCAAATGGGAGGAAAAAAATGAGACAAAAGACAAACTTAAAAGACAAAGTTAAGCAATTTGGAGCTATATAAAACAAAAGGCCTTTTCAGGGCCTTTAGTTCAATCATCCACAGGGAAAATAATAATGTTAAATATGGAACACGTTATACCTGACTCAAATCATCCAAAGGAACATATGCCCCAAAATGTTGGCAATGTAATGATGTACATGGAACATTACCAGAATCAGATGTAGGTGGAACAAATAATTACTGAACTTAAATTCATCAACCGACTTATCAATGATCTCCAGTGTTCAACATTTACCATCAGCAGCAAGTGCCTTACTTTGTCTTTCACACATCTCAAAAAATAATTCACTTCCAGTGAGTGTCTTCAGTTGTTTAGTAACCAGTGTACTTTTGTTTAGCACTATTGTTATGTTGTGCAGAATTTACTAACCAGTGGCAATCTAGAACAATCAACAGGCTGCATTCTTTTTACCTGAGTTCTTGAGATCCTGTAAAGGATCAAGGTGAAATTAGGTTAGATTCAGACTAAATTTTCTTTAATTATAAAGTGAAAATCTGAATGAAATAAATCTTTTGTTTTGTTGCTGTGTTACCGTGCAGGAAGAAGGATAACAATTTAAATCAAATTACATTTTAGATCCAGCAAATAAAACAGCACATCCTAGAAGTTAGATTTCCTCCTTACTTGGTGGTTCTCTGGGTACAGCCCCTATCAAATCTGGGTTTAACCAAAAGAAAAATACAAATCTGAGGTATTTTACTTGAGGACATTGTTATAATAGTGATTTCCTCCCTTTAAAATGCATTGAAACCTAATCTGTGGGATTAAATGGGCAGCGACTCATGTGGAGAGGAGGTGACAGTATGCCAGAGCTCTCTCTGTGGCACCAATAGGCTGCCTTGCAGTGGAAAGGATCTGGGGCATGGGAGAGGATCATGGCACACAGGGGGGGTGGGCAGGTTGAAGGGGTGGGGGGGGGGGGGGGGGGGGTAGTGGTGCACATATCACTAGGTGGAGAACTTCTACTCCCCTGATGCCCTTCCTTGTGGTTTTAGCTTTGTATACCTGTGGCTCCATCTGCCTGTGAGGACCAAGATCATCGGCATCACTGGCACACAGGAGCTGCTGGACTGCAACTAACTATCAGCTTACCGTTCTATGTAATGTCGCAGATAGATCATTAGCTAAGTGGGGTCAACAGCACTTTCAGCGGGCACTGTGAGCTCCAAAACCAGGCTTGCTATAATTTGATAGTCAGCTATTTTGAAGGCTGTCCTGCCAAGATCACTGAAGCAAGGAATATAATTCCACCGCTGATGGACTTTCTATTCCAGTAAAAGTTGTCAATAAGTATATTTAAATGTACTAAACAAAGAACATCGCTGGTGAGGAGATGGAAGAACACGCATACTTTGGACAATGTGCTGCACCTCATCTTCTTAGACTAGCTGTGTAACAGCCAAATAGAACAAACCAATGTTAGCATTCAGATGTCAGAAGCTTTAAAAGTACATAAATTGACGATAAAGAATGCGGTCTTCACATCCCACCTACAACTTAATACAGTCCCTATGAAAGAAGGTCTAGGTCATTACAGGAATTATAAATGAGAATAAGTAGTATAGGAAGAAGTACAAACGTCGCCATTTGGCCATGTAGGGAATCGGTTATATCAACCCTTATAACCTTGATAAAATATCAGTGTACTCAAAACAAAAGATGAAATCTGAATAGCTGAAAAGATGCATAGTCAGTATTTTTTTCCTTCCTTTATTAACTCCATGCCTACACCCTAAACAAACCCTACTGAAGAATGGCAGCTGGGGCCTCCAGATGCTGTACCTTGTAATCCGACGGGGCTCCATGAAGCTGGGCGAATCCCTCCTTCGTTTTCTGATCGGTGAATAACTTCTTGATCGGCGACGATTTCTCTCTGCTTCGGAGTCATGGTGCCGCGGTCCAATGTCACTATCTCGTTCTCTGTTATGAGGAGAAAATGAATGGATGACTGCACAGGTGAGAAAGAAAAAGAGAATCCCTCCCACTGTGACTCCTATTCCAATTGATTTCATCTTGTGTCGTCTCAACAATAATTGTATGGTAAATATTAAGGCACCAACTTTACTAATGGAAAGACAGGCCCCAGAAGCAGTCTCATTTTTGTCTACATTAATGCTTTCAGTTCCAGTTCAGTTTCACTTTAGTTTATTGTCACCTGTACCGAGGTACAGTAAAAAGCTTTTGTTGCGTGCTATCCAGTCAGCAGAAAGACAATACATGATTACAATCGAGCCATTACAGCGTGGCCTGATTGCATGAAATTACCCCCTACATTATTTAGATTGTTAATACAAATTTAATTGAAGCAATATAAACAAACTGCTGAAAGAACTCAGTGGCCCAGGCAGCATCTGTGGAGACAGAGGGTTGATGAACACTTCAGGTTGAGACATTGCATCAGAAACATGCAGGTCTAGATCTATAATGTCGGCCACTCCTCTGCTTCCATAAGAACTGCCTCTCTTGCTGAGTTCCTCCAGCAGCTTGTTTTTTGGTCCAGATCACAGTACCTTCAGACTCTTTCATTGAAGTGCATATTGTTCTATGTTCTACATACATCCTCACAGGGCATTTGCTGGTGCTTTTAGGAGAAGTATAAACTAGCTTGAGAGGGGGCCTGGGACCTGAGAAGGTCCATGGTAGAAAGAAACAAAACCTGGAATTGAAACATGTGTATGTAGTGAACAAATAGGCAACGGAAATGAAAGCGTAGGGTCAGCGTACTGCAAACTGTTAAAAAGGCCACATTTAAAGGTGACATATCTAAATGTACGCTGTATCCACAACAAGATGGATGAATTAACAGGACAAATAGCTGAAAATAAGTATGATATCAGTGTCTATATATGGTCTGCAGGGTGGCCCAAACTGGGAGCTAAATATTTCAGTCTTTGACATTTAGGGATGACAGGTGCAAAAGAAAAGGTGGTTGGTTTGTGGTCAGTGAGGGATGGCTTGAATACAGAGAATAGGAAAAATTTGGGCTTAACAGGTTGTGGTATGGAATTAGATTTGGTTTGCGTTGATGTTTCCCTGGCAGAGGAGTTGAGAATTAGGGATCACAAAAACGTAGAAAAGTTATTTAACACTGAAATAATGAGAATTGTTTTCACTCAAGCTGGTGAAACTTTGGAATTCGTCACCCTGGCTCACTCACTAATGTCATTAAAAGTCAAGATCCGGCTGTATATATATGATATGATATGATATGATATGAAGATCAACTTATTTCTAAATAAAGGAGGAATTGATAGATATGGGAATAGGGCACAAAAGTAGCACTGACTTAGAAGATCAGCTGTGAACTTGTTAAATGACAGAGCAGACCCATGAGGCTGAATGGTGTATTGCCATGCTATTTCTATTGTTCTAATCCTCTTCTCTACATTTCTATAATCTGACAGTGTCAGTATTTGCATTCATTATTTGATGTAGGCAGTCTAACCCTTTCTATATGTGGAGTATATTATTTATTCTGTATTCTCTGAATTTAATTATTTAATTCTTCTGATTTACCTTTGTGAAACGAATTTACTTTCAAGTAGTTACTTAGAGTTCCACTTTTGATAAATCAAGTCTAATAAAATAAGCCATACCCCAACTTGGAATCTTTTTACTAATTTATCTTTGTCTTTTTGCATAACCAGACTGAATCTAACTGCATAGAGGTATGGATGCAGCATGTAGTTCTTGGTAGACACAAAATACTGGAGTAACTCAGCGGGACAGGTAGCATCTCTGGAGAGGTCTCGACCCGAAACGTCACCCATTCCTTCTCTCCAGAGATGCTGCCTGTCCCGCTGAGTTACTCCAGCATTTTGTGTCTATCTTCGATTTAAACCAGCATATGCAGTTCTTTCCTACACATGTAGTTCTTGGTTTTGGGTCTACCATGTGAATGTGGAAATATCAAATGTACTAGTCTGGCTCTGCACTCAATTTCCCTACTGCACTCATCCATCCCTTGGGCTCAAGATGGAGTCCACAATTGGAGCTGGAGATTCCTGAAACTCTCAAGCATTTATGCAGGATTGCAAGTCGATTCATTTGAATTGTAGTTGTATTGCTTTAAGGAAGAATAGCATAAATACACTGTTATATTTTATAATTTTTATATTTTATGACCAGTTTTAATTATTTCATAATAAATCATGTCATCATTTTATGACACAAGGTGGAATAATGTATCCCTCTTGGGATAAATTCGTCCCTTTCCAACAATTGGCCTAACAAGGAGCCACCCTGCCTGCCCTCATCTGTTGTGGGCCCTGATTTGTCCTGGTCTGTTCTTGCTTCCAGTTCCTCTCACCCCTAAATCAAACTGAAGAAGAGTCCCCACCTAAACAAGAATTCCAAAACATCACCTATCCATTTCCTTCAAAGATGCTGCCTGATCCGCTGAGTTACCCCAGCATTTTGTGTCTATCTTTGTTACGTTTTATTAAATTTTTTAATGCTTTAATCATTTAATATTCAATGTTTAGCCATTCTTAAACTTTCACTATTTAAAATCTATAAAATTATTTATTTCATTAAAAATTTGTTTTTAAACAGTCCATCAAAAAGCTTGATGGGCAGCTCTAAGTTCCAGGGCAGCCTTGGCCAGCAAGATTAGTGATCTGACCTGTCCCTGGTCAGATTTTTATCAAACTCAAGCTCTGTGAGTGAGCAGGAGGCTCGATGCAAAAAAATCTGAGCCTTTGGGATTCATGGGTAAAATGGATGAACTCTCCATTAACCGTATTGCAGTTTGCTGGTGATCCAGCAGAGGGAGCCAGGATAGATGTTGCAGGGAATTAATGCAGCAAGATTAATATTTTAGCAGAGCAGCCTGACTCTCTTAGGCTCCCACCACTGCATTGTGTAAGCGAGTCTCTTGATAGAGTAACTACAGTTGGGAGCTGACAATATGAAAATGCTGTGCGCAACAGCATATTGTTTATTTTACATTTCATCGTTCCCATGATGAGTCTTCTTGTTGTCACCCCTGTTTAAACTGGTTTCTCTATTTGAAAATAGTTTTATCAAAATGACAGCCAAACACTTAACATCATCACCCTCAGGTCAAGAAATGAAACTTGAAACCTGGTGCAGTGCACCACATGAATAAATAAATAAATAAATAAAATGCAATATTAAAAACATCTTGGATATATGGAATTAAATCAAAAACATTGGAAATAAATAAGAGATTTTGATGAGAGAAATTGCAAAATAGCATTTCTTGCACTATTCAAATTGTTATATGCCAGCTTTAACTCCTGCTGCAACTTACACCCTACATCCGGGCTACTATTTGGGGGTCTGAAGACAACTCCAATTAGTGGCTTCTTACCTTTACAATTCCTCAACTCTATCCACAGTGACTCTACCTCGTCAGTCCCTATGTCACCACCACCTTTGCCCACTTGCCTGTCCTTTCTATAGGATGTATAACCCTGAATATTAAGTTCCCACGCCCGATCCTCCTGCAGCCACTTCTCTGTAATCCCCACAATGCCATATCTACCAATCTCTAACTGAGCCTCTAGCTCATCTACTTTACTTCTTATACTTCGTGCATTCATATACAATACTTTTAATTCCTTACGCATCTTTTCACATCGATCCCTCTTACACTTGGCCATACTCTCCTATCCCTTTGTCAGCTTTCTTTCCTGTTTATTCTGGGGTCATTAACTATCCCTTTACTCTCTTTCCCTTTAACTCCATCCTTGACTATCCCATTTGACACCCCCCTCCCCCCTTATTTAGTTTAAAACCACCCGTGTAGCAGAGGCAAACCTGCCTGCCAGAATGCTGGTCCCCCACCTGTTAAGGTGCAAACCGTCCCTTTTGTACAATTCCCCCTTACCCCAAAACCGATCCCAGTGGTCTTAGAATCTAAATCCCTGGCCCCAGCACCAGCTCCTCAGCCACACATTCAGGTCCCCTATCTCCCTGTTCCTGCCTTCACCAGCACGAGGAACTGGAAGCAAACCGGAGATGAGCACCCTGGAGGTCCTGCTTTTCAGCATTTTTCCGAGCTGGAGTTTTTTGAGATGATGATCTTCCATTTATATTACTGCAAATAGCATTTATTTTCTTAAATAATAAATTTTGTAAACATACATCGTAGCAGAAGCAATTATCTCAAACAAAATAAAAAGATAATTTGACAGCTTTTACAACTCTTAAACAGAAATGGCCCCATAGCAGAAGCATCCACGTCTCGGGGCTGGAAACTGGAATTCTGCTACCACCATCATCTCTTGTACAAGTGATGGCTCCCACTGATTGTCGCCGGAAGCTTGCGTCCTTTTCAGGACGGACGATGACAGTGATGTGACATTTGGAACATGGATGATGGACACGAAAGAAGAAAAACAGAAATGGAACATGCAAGTAAATTAAATGAAGGCTGAGCAATTTAGAAAACATGAACACGACCAATTAAGGAAAAAAGTTTCATCTCTTTAACTGATTGAAACCAGTTCACTTGGCTTCTTTCCTCTTACAAAGGTGATTGCCAGAAGCAGGTCCAGATTTTGTGAAAGGCAAGAACTAGCAATGTTCTGATATCTTTTAAACATAGTAAATTTCTGCAAATCAAACTCAAATTAAAAGAAAGTACTAGCGCGTTCCATTTCTCTGGTATTACATATAGTAGGCAAATAGAATTTGCACAATTATATCCACAATAACCATGTGTACAGGAAGGATCTGCAGATGCTGGTTTATAACGATGATAGACACAAAATGCTGGAGTAACTCAGCGGGACTGGCAACATCTCTGGAGAGAAGGAACCCGAGACCCGAAATGTCACCCATTCCTTCTCTCCAGGGATGCTGCCTGTCCCGCTGAGTTACTCCATCATTTTGTGTCGACCTACATTAACTCTGCTCAGCATGGCCGAGGGAAGAGACCGACCTGGACTGCTCCTTCCGAAGTAGTGACCGTGATTTACTCCGTCCATCTCTCTTATTGTGCGATCGGGAGCATGAGCGGGACACGGACCTGCTGGAGCTCCTGGAGCTGCTCTTGCGCCGGGGGCTGTAGGAAGAGCTTTTCTTTTTGTCCGAGTTGTGGCTGCTGGGTTGTTCGTGCTTCCCCGGAGACCGGGTGCGGTTCTTGTTCCTGCTTGAGTAATGCCTTCGATGGTGTCGGCTTGATGCATGCCTCAGCCTTCAGAAAACCAAACAGATGTTCTTAATTTTTGTTTTGTGATCTGATCAGCCTAGCACTATAGACAATACTATAGACAATAGGTGCAGGAGTAGGCCATTCAGCCCTTCGAGCCAGCACCGCCATTCAATGCGATCATGGCTGATCACTCTCAATCAGTACCCCGTTCCTGCCTTCTCCCCATACCCCCTCACTCCGCTATCCTTAAGAGCTCTATCCAGCTCTCTCTTGAAAGCATCCAACGAACTGGCCTCCACTGCCTTCTGCCAACCCAGGACAATGAGGACATGAACAGACCTTCTGCCTCATCCAGCTGTGCCCTTACATCTGTTGGGCATTTTGCATCGCGGACACTCCAAGTAGAGTTTTAACGGACCTGCATGCCCTGGATGCTCTAGGAAATAATTATTCATTTCCTGGACATTGTTTCCAAGCAAAATGAAAGGTAGTGATATTAATATCTATGTGTTTTTTTCTGCACTTTTTGAAAACAGCAAAATACAGACAGTTCTGCGACAAGTGGGACAGGTGCATTCCTGAGAAACTTTGCATTATGGAAACTCGAGCTATAAAAGCAATTATGTCAACTGGGATCAAGGGGTTTCAGACATACCAAAGATTTTCAAATATAAAGTTATTTGTAATAGCTATAAGTTTGTTTATGTTACTGCAATTTGAAAATACTAAAGGCGACATGGTACCCTTTTTATTAGAATATCCATAAGTGTCAATAAAAGCAAATACTTGTCAATTTCAATGAATACTGGTGGTGGAAATAACAGACTGCGTCCTTAAGAGACAATAGTATCTGATTATTGTGCGCAGGTGAAATGGAAGCGGGTTTTTCCTCCCTGGACTATTTTTTTCCAAGACAGCTTGCCCATTTAAAGTGCTTTTTAAGTATTTCTCTGGTTCCTGGTCAAAATAGGATTGTAACCAATTCAACCCAGGTAATACGGATCCCTAATTCATCAATCTTGTCATGCCTAATTTGCTTGCGGAAGTAGCAGAATTGTAGCAGAATTTAAAATGCTCTAAGGCTGAATGCAGTGAGGGTTGGCAGAAATCACATCATCTAATTTCCACGAGTACCTCTGCCTGAAGCAGGAAGCAATACCCAATAGCCAGGTGACAACTTGGGAGAGGTGAACCCCTTTGACCAATTAAGATAACAAAAATCTGACTGCTTTATGAGTCTGAAATGAGTTCACTTGGTCATCTTCCTTTAGGAGATGATTTCAAGGTTAACAAGAAACATCTGCATCTATAGAGAGTTGCAATCCACATTTACTATTGGACAACTGGGGCGAACAGCAAACACATTTGTCAATTGAACTGCATTCACATTCTAGATACTTTGCTTTAAAAGTAAAATTTTAACTTACTTGAGATTGAGTTGGCTAAACTTTGGCCTGCTCTTTGAGATGCTGAACGGCACTGTCCGGAACGTGGCAACTTCAGCGGCCAGACCGCGGGAGAAGACGGCAGGGGAAGAGAAAAGACATTCTGACCTTCCATCACAGTGAGGAGGTGACTGGAGGAGACTCACTGTGATGGATGTTTCTTTTTTGTTGTTTTGTGTTGGTTGTGAAATTGCTTATTTTTATTGCTCTTATTGCTGGACTGTGGGTGACCTTTCATTTCACTGCACATCTTGTATGTGTATGTGACAAATGAACTTGATATTGATATTGATTGATTGAATTTTAAAAAGGGATACAGCATGCAGAGATTTATGAGGATGTTGCCAGGACACACGGGCCTGAGCTATAGGGAAAAGTTGGGCAGGCTAGGACTTTATTGCTTTGAGTGTGGCTGAGGAGTGATCTAAAAGAGGTGTATACAATCATGATGGAACTAGGTATGGTGAATGGACAGAGTCTTTTACGCAGGGTAGGAAAATCAAGATCTAAAGGACATAGGTTTATGTGAGGGTGGCAAGATTTAATAGGAACCTGAAGGACAACCTTTTCAATCAGAGGGTGATGGGTTAATGGAATGAAATGCCAGAGGAGGTAGTTGAGGTAGGTACTATAACTGCATTTAACCGACTCTTGGACAGGTACATGGATAGGAAAGGTTCAGAGGGATATGGGCTTAATCTAAATGTGGGCAAATGGGACTAGATTAGATGGGGCACCTTGGTAGGCATGGACATGTTTGGGCCGAAGGGTCAGTTTCCTTGCTCTATGATTCTTTAACTCTTGGCCAAGTCCATAGTAGCTATGATATTGTGCCTCTTCAGTTCAATATTTCTTTCACCCTGATGGCATTCATGGTGACATCACCAATGGCATTCACCCACAACAAAATAAGTTATAACAGGAGTGAAAGGAAGACTGCAATTTCACCAATACTAAGAGGTTACATTTTGGGGGCCAGATCCATTTATTGGTATTAAGGGAACCGAAATATGGTTATAGGGTACATTTCCATTCCGTCACGTCCAATGGCCCAGAAAACCAGATTTGTAACCTGAAGTACAGGTTCCACAGAGGGGAGAATGTGAAGCAGTACACTGAGACATGTCAACAATGAATGACCTAAAAATGGGTGGACAAGAGAGCTGGGGATGCAGAATATCAAGACCTTGTCTTTTGAAAAGCAGAAAAATAAGAGAGGACTAACTTCTTTGCTCGTGTGCTTTTACTCCGGCCTGACGTACGACGCAATCGCGACCGACTGCCGACACTTTCCGCAGAGTCACTGCTGAAGTCCGATTGACTTGGAGAGCGAGAAGATACTTTGTGAGCCGGTAGGGTCGACTTCCGTCGGCTTGAGCCTCTGTGTGCGGATGCTGATCTTGACCTGGGCTTTGCGTGTCTGCCCTCAGTGGACGACCTCCTGCTGTGGCCGGGGGACTTGGACCTGAAACCCCTGGAGTTATGCTTCGAGTGTTTGCCTTCCTTTGCCTTGGGAGACTTTGATGCAGACCTGGGCTCTGCTCCTGGAGACAATGACCTGGAGTCCGTGCTCTGCAGCAGGAGAAAAAGGCTAACCTTAAAAGAGACCCTGACACATTAGCAACACCATTTTCCAATTCTTGCCACATCCCTATGACAAAGCCTACGTCAATATTTTATCTAACAGTCCTCTACAGTGCAGCTCATGCAAGATTTTGCATGCAAACCAAAAACTAATTGAAAATAAAAACCTGGAATTGGAAAAAAATAAAATAAAGAATCAACAAAAGTTTAAGAAGGAATAGAATGGAAGAATAAATAAACTTTAAAAAGTGAGCTTAACAGGTTGCTGTAAGTTTTGAGGAAAGGACAAGTGTTCTTACAATTCCTGGTTTAAAAAAAAACAAGGTGAAGATAGACAACTTGACTGAACAGCACAGAAATGGAAGGCAAAAATTGAAAAAAATCCACAAATGTATTAATTATCACTCAAACAAAACTCGCTGAATAAAACTGTTTTCTTTTTGTGCTTTTTCCTGCAGAGAACTGCTCATCTGTCATCAGCGACCCAGATTATTAATTTTTTTTTGTACCCCCCTTTGGTTAACATACACTTACCAATCAGGTAGCATTTCCTCCATTAGTAGGTAAGGTGTGAGGAAAAAGGGAAAAGCGGGGCAACATAAGTGCATCATTAGAGTCACAAAATGCAAGAGAAAAAAAGACACAAAAAAGCCCTTTCCAAGTAGTGAAATATGAACAATGTATGAAATTAAGAATGTGCAAAGGAATTTTTTAATACTACAATAATGCAACTGCTTCAATGCCTAAGTATTGATGCACTAAAATAAGGCCAGTCCGGAGTCTCTGGGCTACAGTCCACATTAGGGAAATATATGCACATGGATCATCAGATTATACCTGTAAAGCTTAGAGCAGGAGGTTGTAAGAAGCAAGGTGAAATGCAGAATGACTGACTATGCCTTCAATGCAGAAATGGGCCCCTCAGCCTCTGCGACCTCGAACCCTCTTCAGGGTTGAACAGCCAAAGGGAAACATTTTGTAGACAAGTTTCAGAGTTGAAGTTAACAATTGGAGACCAAAATTGTATATTTTTATGTTCAATTCCGACATGCTTTTTAATTGCAAAAGCTTTGTAGGTTGGTTCAGGGCAGGTGCAATTTAATCGATCAAATGTTCTGGTTTCCCCCTTGATTCTGGAGAGGATAGAATATTGTTCTAGAAACCAGTCACTGCTATTTTCTAGCCAGAATTTATGTTACTAAGATTAAACCATTTTCTAATAATTCTCCTAGTTAATTTGCCCTATTATAATTGTTGCCCTTATCCATATCCTCAAAGTTGGATTCCAGAGTACATTGCAAGTTAATTGTTGTAACAATAAGATTTTTTTCATTTTTCAAATACTTCTATTTGTACAACGCATTTGTAAAATAAACCATCCCAAGGTGCTTCATAAAGAATGTGGTTAAGATGAGATCTAACGGGTTTAACTGGGCCCAGGTTGATGATTTTGCACTGCCAATCTTAAACCTGTGATTGCTTCCAGATGGTTTTGTAGAATGTCAGCTTGGGGCCTTAAGGCTGTGGTCCATTGTAAGTGACCCGATTTCACTTCCCAAAAGGAAACATGCTATAAACACTCAAACATCACACGTCCCAAATGCCCTATTTCATCATAATAACTATACAACAATGACCATCAATTAGCTTAGTCGTTAATTATGTTGATGGAAAAGCTCAAATTACCTTCTGTTACAGTGATGTTCTATGGCGGGTATGTATTGCAGTGCCATCTTATGAAAAGCACAATATAAAGTGGTCAATACTTGATATTTATTTGAATGATAATTTAACATTATGAATTGTCTGAGCAATAATTTATTTTTAAATTTTATTTCCCCATCAATTTATTTTCAAGCCTTTAAAATAGCATAGGTGCAAGGAATATGTATTTAGGCTTTGATCAGTTGCAACTACTTAACTGGCACCAGCATATGGGAGAGAACTAACACAGCTCCAAGTAAACTCCCTCTCATCCACTATTCTACTGAATGTTTCTTGAGTTACATGAAGGAATAGGTTAGTCAGAATAAGAAGTGACGGTCTGGTGGCCTAATGCTGCCATTTTATATTGCATCAAATACTTTGGAATAGAAAAACAAGATGTTTATTTGTAAATTGTAAACTATGATTCTTTGTTTTAAAAAATATTACACTTTGGAAATGTTTACCTATTCACTTGGCTTTCATTAGGTTTCAAAAGTGAATGGTTGCAAAATGACCCTATAAAATTGAACTGCGGATTGTACACACAAGAACATCTGAGCTTTCAGTGGGCAGGGGTTGATGTGGTTGAAACACATCTAACTTGATTAACAAATTTCACCCTCACTATTGTTAACATAAAAGAAAGTGATTAAGAAATAACATGACAAAAGCTATCTTAAAAAATGGAAAGCAGCATTGGTTTCAGGACTTCTTGTAATGAGGGTTTTTTTGCTTTTCTATTCAATGTTCCCTGCCTTTCAGGATTCTATAATAATACAAGAGGCCAGGAGCTCCAGACAGATGACTCCTGCCCTTGACCAAGTTCATGGGCAACGTTACATAAATATTTTTTACCATTTTCCTTTTCCCTCTCCCCAGAGACAGCATCTTGAACTCTTGGTAATGTAGCAAAGCAACACTACTCCATGAGAAAATTGCAGCCACACATCCTATTTTCTTCATCCTGGAGCTTTGGTATCCCTTTAGCTAAACTGCATTACAAACACCTTTGGTCTCCCATAATTTTCTTTCAAAGAAGTCAAAGCGTTCATTTAAAATCGCTTAATTTAAAAAAATCCCAGCAGTTTCAAGACTTGATTGTAACCCAATTATGCACAGATCTCTTGGTGGTGGCTTTATTTGTGAAGCCACAAAGCAAAATACGAATCAAGGAAAAGGTATAAAAGGAGGCGATCAGCCATGCATTTTAAGAATGCTGCCATCAGCAGCCTGGAAAGCTTGCCCAAACATTCAAAGAAGATGTAAAAGGTGCTAAATAAATATTTGCTTTCCTAAAAATCACCTTTTCAAGGTAGAGTTATATTTCCTCACTTGAGTACAAGAAGGTGAGGACAATGGGTGAATAAACCCCCATCTGGCTCTATCTGTAATGATAGCTGATGATCAAAGTTATGAGGGGTGTTTATTATTGTCTTAACCTCACATTTTTTTTCTTTTAAAATTTATTCCTCCTCTAGGATATGACGAATCCAGTGTCCAAAACAGGGAACAATAATTCTGCCAAATGTACTGGCAAAATACTCACGCACCTTATACATACATTTGGTCTTTACTTTTTGAGATCTTTCCCTTTTTTAAATTTTCTATAGTTAGAGAAGAACAACCAACCACTATATTCAGGGTGCTACATTTGTTAGTATAGCGACTGAAAATAAGAGAAATAAAAGAAAATGGCTTAAAAGGCATCATTCATGGATCAATGCTACAAACGACACACAGATATGCATCTTAACAACTCTAAAGAACATGAAGGTTAATAAAACACAAATTCAGAGCAGGGGCTTATGGGAGGATTAATAAATGAAACAGAAGAACCAGAAAATTTAAAAAAAAATCAACCTATAAAATAGAAATCAAATAGATTTAACTTCAAGCTGGGGTGCTTTAAAAGACTCCTCTGCAGATGTGTTGCGTGCCAAAGCAAATAAATACCTACCTTTTAACCACTGGTAGGAGTGCAATAATAAAAGAAAACAATATTCTCCACATTGGAGTGCAGAATGGGAAAGAGACAGACTCTTTAGTAACATGCCTTTTCACTTGATGCTAACTGTTAGTTTTTCCTCTTTTTTTAAAATGGTCAAACATTGCAGCCATGATATTTCATTCGCAAAATGCGCAATAAAAGAAAACTTTTGTTAAACATAAAAGCCCATCTGCATGCATTGCAATAACATTACAAGACAACTGGCTGAGGACAACAGAAAGTGCACATGGATCATATGCACATTGGAAAGCTCACAGGTGACAAAAAGCACACAGAGAGGGAAAGGAAGCTGTCAATGAGAGAATGGGTGGGTGACACAACCAGAACACCTTATGGATAATTTCTAATAGGGAAAGTTAACTCTTTGAGAACTATTTCGCAAATCCAGTTGCCAACCTGATCAGCATTTAGAAAACTATACGATTTCCCAGGCTCGGAAATTGTCAACAGAGGCATGTGCCATATTTAGGGTAGGTTCTTGGATACTCAGGACCAAAATTGTGCTGTAATTGTAAACAAAATATGCAGACCGACAATGAAAGGCAAGACTGAATGTAAAGATGCGGACTCCATGTGCATTCCCTTCTCCTACGCCTGGATGGTGATCTGACAGTCAGCTGTTCGCTATTATAGAAACTGCTTGTCATTTGGTCAATAGGAATAATGCCAGGGAAGATTTACAAAAAGCATGTGATCGCTCCTTCAAATGCCCACCTCGGCAATGGGAGTGAAAACACAGCTCATTGTGCTTCACTTGCTCCTCTTAATGAACGTTTTAAATGATTATTCTCCATCATATCGAATGAATGTGAAAAATTATATTATACAAGAGTTGACTAAGCCCAGTGGCTGGGACTCGTCACTGATGACAACTGAACAGATACTAATATCTAAGAATGATGCAATTTTCACCTTCTGATAAATTGGATAAATATTCTTAGTATATAGGTGTTGCTGGCAAGGCAGGCAGTTATTGGTTTCTTTGCAATAATGTTGACCAACTGTTGCCCATTCTTTGTAGTGATCTGGTACAAGTGGATTTTTACTAGGCCACATCAGAATGCATCTTAGAGTCAATTAGACAGGGGATAGCAGTCTGGCATTGCTCTGAACAATTTGGTGTGTTTTATATTTCTTTCCATTAAGGAACATTACTGAACTTATGCATAGTTTCTATTTTTACTGATACTTAGCTGTATTAGGATGCATATTAATCGTGAATAATCTCACCAAGGTGGTGATACCTTTCCTGGTTAGTGCAAGTACAACAAACACAAAGAAAGTAATTCTCTGTAAACTTGAAATTGGTGAGGCCTTTGTCACCCTGCTTTTAGTTTAATGCATGATAGCCCTCAAAAATGTTATTTTAGCATTTTAATCAAGTTATATGTTAAATGACCGTTATTACTTAATGTAGCTATCCCCAATAATTTAATGAACTATGACTAAGGTGTAAGTGATTTAGGTATTTGGTATAATTTGAAAACTGATTTGCTGGACAATTATAATGCAGTTTATGCAACAGGTCAGTGGAAGTGAAAAGATGTTCAGGCAGTCATGTCTATAGTTAATGAAAGCAGAACTGGTTAATTAAAACTCATTGATCAAGGATAAATAATGCATCCAGTGTCATGTCCACTTCATTTTGCTGGTATGGATTTGAAATTAATACTACACTGAATTTAAACCTGAAGGTGATATTATAAATCTTATATGTGGCATTATTTATTATAATTTTCTCAAACGACATCCCCAGTTAATGCTAATATTCCAACTCCCTCTAGGAATCCCTTTAATTTGTCTTCTCCAAATCAATGAACATTATTAACCTTTATCCAAATTCGCAGATCAGTGAATTTGTTGTACATGAAATCAATTTCAGGTAATTTTTATTTGATTTCCTCTTAAAACAAGTGATTTGAAACAGTATTTCATGTGCTGACCAGTACAGAGAACGTGTTAAAAAAAAATCATTGTTTTAACATGCACTTTAATTAACAAAACCTCTCTATTCTGCCCAGGTGCCATGCAATAAAACAAAAGCAATGATGTACATTCATTTCTAAAGAGAAGCAATAACAGTTGCGCTTTTTATTTTAAATGGAGATCGTAGCAACTTTCTGTACAGAGTTTAGTTTTGTATGAATAATAGTGTTAAATTGAAATTGAAAGAAACTAAAACTGCACTGACCCAAAGGTAGTGATACAATAGAGACGCGGGAGACTACAGATGCTAGAAACTGGAGCAAAAACGACTGGGGGAACTCAGTGTGTCAAGCAGCATCTGTGGAGGCAAGATGATGGTTGATTTTATGGGTCGAGACCCTGCATTAGGACTGAGAGTACAGAGGGCACCTAGCCAATATGAAAAGGTGAGAGGAATGCAACGGGGGCTGGTAGGTGATAAATGGAGCTAGTGAAGTAGTGGTTGATGGGCAGATGGAAGTGGAAGATGTAGTTTAGAGATAGAGGTTGGTGGGTGATAGGTGGAAACAGTTAAAGAAAAAAAGATTATGTGCAGTGGGGGCCAGAGTATTCTTTTTGTTTGGGGCAGGAGTGGGGGGTAGAGCATAGGCTGGAAAGTGATGAATGGAATATGGGTGAGATGGTGGGCTGATTGTACCAGATGAGGAAGGGAATAGCAAAGGTAGATTAAGGGGGAAGAGACCAAGGTGGATAGAAGTGTGGGTGATGGTCAGATTGAACCAGGTAGCGGAGGGTAACCAATCTAGGTAACAGGGCAGAGGGGTGTTAGAAGAGATGAACAAAGGGAAATAGAAACTAAGAGGACTGGAAGCAGTGGGAAAGGAACACTGCAAGTAAGAATAGCCTAAAATTAGAAAATTGAATGTTGATACCACTGAGTTGTTGGCTACCCAAGTGGAATAGGAGGAGTTGTTTGCATTTAGTCTCACTGACAGTGGAGAAGGCCAAGGACAGACACGCAGGGCAGGAATGGGAAGGTGAGTTAAATGACATATAACTCGAAGATCAAGATAGCTGCTCTTCCACAAAACAGTTGCCTAGTCAACGCTTGGTCTCACCGATGCAGAGGAGGCTACATTGAGAGCACTATATGCGATAGACAAAGTTGGTGAAGGTGCATGTCATTATCTGTCTCACTTGGAAGGTCTGTTTATGTCCCTGGACTTTGAGGAAGGAGGAAGTAAAGGGCCAACCTTTTACCTCCAACAAGTCTTGGACCATACAGGAAGGAGGACTGGGCTGTGCTTGGTTAACAACTAAATTGGCAAAATGAATTCTACATTCATCAGAAATGTTAAATATCTTAGTGAGCATTGTAAAGTGGAATGCATACTTCAAGATTGTCAGGTCTTAAGTTTATTGTGAGGGAGGGGGGTAGTCAGTTTTGTCCAGAGAATTAAACCCGTGGGATGGTATTATACGTTCCAGTTTGCTTTCTCATATACCAGTGTCACATGGGGTTAATTGCCACGACCACCCTAGTGACAATAGATGCAGATTGCTCCTGGGGATTGTAATGGTGACAAAGAATGTTTTTATTTCATGCTTTGCAAAATCTACCAAACCTTTAACACCCAAAGAATGTCTTCATTGTACCACCCAAGTTAAAGCCAGCTTTGTATCAGCAAAGCGAAACCAGTCCTGAAAGGGCTGAGCCACTTGGATTTAAAACACATCACTCACAATAATCAATAACCGTTGGCTTACCTGTGATGCTTAAAAGGAATAAAATGGATAGATACATTTCAGACAAAATATTTCATGGAAAAGGAGCAGTACTGATTACAATTTGTTTGCTTCCCGTACAGATTCCCAATTTTATCCTTTCTCTTTTGTAGATTTTGACCGCCAACTATTCCTGTTGATCAAGTGGATTTGCTTCCATCTTTTTAAGGCCCTGATTTATGATCAGTCTGCTTTGGAACCAGGTATATTTCGGAATAGGACATCCCAAAAATTCCAGCGGGAAAACAAAAACCAGGTGATTTTGGAACAAAAGTCAGATACCATACCTTGTATGTAGAGCCATTAATAGTGAAATGTTGCGGCACCTTTTGTTATCTCTGAAGCAAAGCTCAAATGGGAGCCCGAAATCCACATAAAGCATTCAAATTCCATGCTAACACATCCTTAAACCACAAGAACTGTAATGAGTATGAGTGGAAACTGATTTCTTGTACCCATGGACGATTATGCCATAGTTGTTACCAATTCCATGAGGAAATATGTGGGGGAGTGTGTTCCCACCAAGTGTTCCCCAAACAGATGCCTTGAATGAACCAGGAAATTCATCATCTACTGAGGACCTGACATCAGGCATTCAAATCTGGCATCGCAGGTTCATATCAGAAAGGTAAAGAGACATTTTTGCTTTGAACTGGATGATTAGGCAGACATTTGGTAGCCCATCACTTCCTGCAAGGGCAAGCTGAATAGTAGCTCAAATGGTAGCAAGGCATCACTTCCAAATGAGCTCAATGCGTACTACACTTGCTGTGATAGATGCACGAGAACATCGATGCACGTTCTTAGGCCACCAGAGCCCTTGACAGCAGTGTAATCTCAGTCACCAAGGCCAACAATAGAAGATTCTTCATGAGTATGAACCCTGGCAAAGCAACCGGCCCTGATGGTAATCCTGGTTACGTTCATAAAGCCTCCTTGGGCCAACTAGCTGGAGTGTTTGTGGATATCATCAACCCCTCATTGCTAAGTTTTGAGGTTCACATCTGCTTTAAAAGGACATCAATAAAACCGGTGCCCAAGAAGAGTAAGGTGACATGCCTCAATGACTACTGTCCGGTGGCACAAATGTCCATAGTGATGAAGTGCTTTGAGAGATTGGTTATGACATATCTTAACTCCTACCTTACGAATGACGTGGAGCCATTACAATTCATCCACTACCACAATAGATCAATAGGGAATGCTGTCTCACTGGCTTGCCACTCTATCACTGGACTACTTGGACAATAAGAGCACTTACTCTGTATGTTGTTCGTCAACTTGGATGTTGTTCGTCAACTACAGCTCGGCATTCAACACCATCATCTCATCCAAACATTATCACAGTCAGAAAACTGGGTCTCTGCTTATCCCTATATAATTGGATCCTTGACATCCTCACTGGCAGACCACCATCAGTATGAATTGGCACCAGCACCTCTTTCTCCATTACAATCAGCATAGAAACCCCTCGAGCCTGTGTGCTCAGTCCCCTGCTCTACTCTCTCTATATCCACGACTGTGTGACCAGACACAGCTCCAATGGCATCTTCAAATTCACCAACAATGCCACCATTGGTGGACAATTAATGGGTAATGATGAATCAGAGTATAGAAGTAGGATTGAAAACTTGATTGAATGGTACCAGAACAATAATTTTGCTCACAACATCAACAAGACTAAAGAGCTAATTGTTGACTTCAGTGGGGAAAACCAAGGATCCGTGAACTGGTCTTTATCGATGGGACGGCAGTGGAGAGAGTCAAATGCTTCAAGTTCCTGTGCATGCATATGTCTGAATATCTTTCCTGGGCCCAGCACATCGATGCAATCACAAAGAAAAGCTCATCAATGCCTCTACTTTCTTAGATGATTGTGCAAATTCAGTATGTGAATGTATTCTCCACTGAGCTTCTACAGATGTACTGCAGAGAGCATAGAGACTGGTTGCATCATGTCCTGGTTCAGTAAATTGATCACCCAGGAATGAAGGAGGTTAAAAGAGTGGTGCCAAGTCCATCACAGATACTGACCTCCCAAGAATAGAAACTTGCTGCATCAAAAAGATAGCCCATATCATCAAAGATCTACACCACCTTAGCCACATGCTCATTTCACTCCTACCATGTGGATGAAGGTACAGGAGCCTGAAAATCATGACCACCAGATTCAAGAGTACCTTCTTCCCAACAGTGTGGCACGGTGGCGCAGCGGTAGAGTTGCTGCCTTACAGCGAAATCAGCGCCCGGAGACCTGGGTTCGACCCCGACTACAGGTGCAGTCTGTACGAAGTTTGTACATCCTCCCCGTGACCTGCGTGGGTTTTCACCGAAATCTTCGGTTTCCTCCCACACTCCAATGACGTACAGGTATGTAGGTTAATTGGCTCGGTAAATGTAAAAACAAATACCCCTAGTGTGTGTAGGATAGTGTTAATCCTATTCGCTGGTCGGCGCGGACCCGGTGGGCTGAAGGGCCTGTTTCCGCGCTGTATCTCTAAACCAAACTAAACTAAACAACCATCAGGCTACTCGACACTAACCTCAGCAACTATGAACCTTCATGGACTCTCTTTGTTTGTTCTAAGGACTGCAGTTTCTATTTTGCCTAGTATTATGGCTATTAATTAATTAATTAAATAAACATATGATATATTATCTGTGTGTATTATGTTTAGGGGCCTGTTAAGCTGCTGCATGCAAGAATTTCACTGTTACTTTGTCCGTACAAATGACAATTGAATACCCTTGACTCTAGTCTTGACTAACTCATTTACATGACTAAGTCACGCAAAAGTTTGTTACTGGTAGAGTATGGTACGTTGTGATAATTTTTCACATGGCCACTTTCCAGCTATGTGGAATTACACTGCCCTCATTTGAAATGGCTTTGCTGACCACTTAGATGAGTACAGAGACAGATGATAGGCACAGACCCTTCCTTCAAGTCACAATCAATACTGAACAGTGCACCATGATTGCTGTACTGAGAGGCATCAGCAATGACTAGAAGGGGAAGTTCATTCAATTAGTTGCATGGAAACCTGGCAGCCACAGTGTTGTTTAGTTACTCTCACACTTTAGGGCTGTAAGCCCCGGATTTACAAAAAGGGTCGCCGATCAGATTATATAATCAATTATATTTTCTAGCATCAATGCTTTCCTACTTCACCATGAGTTAATTAGGGGGCATCTTTTCATTTAGTTTCTGCAGTATGAGTGGTGTTTAGATCTTGAAGAATGTCAGAAGACCAGCAGGTAGCATGAACTGAGCTTCGTGGGGGGTTTACATGGCCGTGGGGTTCTTACCTGTTATCAGAGATGTATATTAAATCTTGTTTCAAAAATCATATAACTGTCACTGGACTATCATTGGGACAAGTTTCCTGTGAAAACTTAGAGGTATTCCAATGCAGATGAATAGAGCTTAACGGGGATTCAAGAGGACAACTTTGCCTGTGCACACAGCAGCATAAAATCAGTGGATATAATTTAAGTACTGTGGTAATGAACTGAAGGAAAAAAATAAACAATAGGACAGACAAAAATGTGCTGGAGTAACTCAGCGGTTCGGACAACACCACTGTCGGGGCAGAAGACGTTTCCAGTCCGAGTGGCGGACCTGTTGGCAAGGATACACGACAGGGGAGACCGAAGTCTGGAAGAGCCGTAGTGGTCGGTGACTCCATAGTCCGAGGGACGGATAGAAGATTCTGTGGCAGCAGGAGGGACTTGAGGATGGTCTGTTGCCTCCCTGGTGCCAGGGTTCAACACATCACAGACCGGCTTCAGAAAATCCTAGCGAGGGAAGGCGATCAACCTGAAGTCGTTGTGCACGTGGGCACGAATGACGTCGGGCGGAAGAGGAAGGAGGTGCTACAGCGGGAGTTTAGAGAGTTGGGAAAAACGCTGAGAAGTAGGACGTCGAAGGTAGTTATCTCTGGACTGCTACCGGTACCTCGTGCTGGTGAGGCCAGGAACAGAGAGATAGAGGGTATGAATTTATGGCTGAGGGACTGGTGCAGAGAGCAGGGATTTAGATTTCTGGACCACTGGGATCTCTTCTGGGCTAGGGGTGACTTGTACAAAAGGGACGGGTTGCATCTTAACAGCAGGGGGACAAACATTCTGGCAGGCAGGTTTGCTAGTGTGACACCTGTGGCTTTAAACTAAGTAGTGGGGGGGAGGGGTTAACAAATTGTGAATATGAAGATGAGGTAAAAGGGAATACAGGAGATATTGCAAAAGACTCTCGGAAGAATGGGAACAGAAGTTCTAGAGCGGAAAAGAAATTAAGGGCAGGGCCAATTGTGAACGATGTGAGAGGGGAGGTAAATACAGAAGTTAAAGTGTTGTACTTAAATGCGCGTAGTATAAAAAATAAAGTGGATGAGCTTGAGGCTCAGTTAGTCATGGGCAAGTATGATGTTGTAGGGATCACTGAGACATGGCTACAAGAGGACCAGGGCTGGGAACTGAATATTCAGGGGTACACAACGTATAGAAAAGACAGACAGGTGGGCAGAGGGGGTGGGGTTGCTCTGATGGTAAGGAATGATATTCATTCCCTTGCAAGGGGTGACATAGAATCAGGAGATGTTGAATCAGTATGGATAGAAATGAGAAATTGTAAGGGTAAAAAGACCCTAATGGGAGTTATCTATAGGCCCCCAAACAGTAGCCTCGACTTAGGGTGCAAGTTAAATCAGGAGATAAAATTGGCGTGTCAAAAATGTAATGCTACGGTGGTTATGGGAGATTTCAACATGCAGGTAGACTGGGAAAATCAGGTTGGAAATGGACCCCAGGAAAGAGAGTTTGTAGAGTGCCTTCGAGATGGATTCTTAGAACAGCTTGTACTGGAGCCTACCAGGGAGAAGGCAATTCTGGATTTAGTGTTGTGTAATGATCCTGATCTGATAAGGGGACTAGAGGTAAAAGAGCCATTAGGAGGCAGTGATCACAACATGATAAGTTTTACTCTGCAAATGGAAAGGCAGAAGGGAAAATCGGAAGTGTCGGTATTGCAGTATAGCAAAGGGGATTACAGAGGCATGAGGCGGGAGCTGGCCAAAATTGATTGGAAGGAGGCCCTAGCAGGGAAGACGGTAGAACAGCAATGGCAGGTATTCCTGGGAATAATGCAGAGGTTGCAGGATCAATTTATTCCAAAGAGGTGGAAAGACTCTAAGGGGAGTAAGAGACACCTGTGGCTGACAAGGGAAGTCAGGGACAGCATAAAAATTAAGGAGAGGAAGTATAACATAGCAAAGAAGAGTGGGAAGACAGAGGATTGGGACTCTTTTAAAGAGCAACAAAAGTTAACTAAAAAGGCAATACGAGGAGAAAAGATGAGGTACGAGGGTAAACTAGCCAATAATATAAAGGAGGATAGCAAAAGTTTTTTTAGGTACGTGAAGAGGAAAAAAATAGTCAAGGCAAATGTGGGTCCCTTGAAGACAGAAGCAGGGGAATTTATTATGGGGAACAAAGAAATGGCAGACGAGTTAAACCGTTACTTTGGATCTGTCTTCACTGAGGAAGATACACACAATCTCCCAAATGTTCTAGGGGCTGGAGAACCTAGGGTGATGGAGGAACTGAAGGAAATCCACATTAGGCAGGAAATGGTTTTGGGTAGACTGATGGGACTGAAGGCTGATAAATCCCCAGGGCCTGATGGTCTGCATCCCAGAGTACTTAAGGAGGTGGCTCTAGAAATAGTGGAAGCATTGGAGATCATTTTTCAATGTTCTATAGATTCAGGATCAGTTCCTGTGGATTGGAGAATAGCAAATGTTATCCCACTTTTTAAGAAAGGAGGGAGAGAGAAAACGGGTAATTATAGACCAGTTAGTCTGACATCAGTGGTGGGGAAAATGCTGGAGTCAATTATAAAAGACGAAATTGCTGAGCATTTGGATAGCAGTAACGGGGTCCCACATAGGAGATTAGTGGGCAAAATTAGGGCACATGGTATTGGGGGTAGGGTACTGACATGGATAGAAAATTGGTTAACAGACAGAAAGCAAAGAGTGGGGATAAATGGGTCCCTTTCGGAATGGCAGGCAGTGACCAGTGGGGTACCGCAAGGTTCGGTGCTGGGACCCCAGCTATTTACGATATACATTAATGACTTAGACGAAGGGATTAAAAGTACCATTAGCAAATTTGCAGATGATACTAAGTTGGGGGGTAGTGTGAATTGTGAGGAAGATGCAATAAGGCTGCAGGGTGACCTCGACAGGTTGTGTGAGTGGGCGGATACATGGCAGATGCAGTTTAATGTAGATAAGTGTGAGGTTATTCACTTTGGAAGTAAGAATAGAAAGGCAGATTATTATCTGAATGGTGTCAAGTTAGGAGGAGGGGGGGTTCAACGAGATCTGGGTGTCCTAGTGCATCAGTCAATGAAAGGAAGCATGCAGGTTCAGCAGGCAGTGAAGAAAGCCAATGGAATGTTGGCCTTCGTAACAAGAGGAGTTGAGTATAGGAGCAAAGAGGTCCTTCTACAGTTGTACCGGGCCCTGGTGAGACCGCACCTGGAGTACTGTGTGCAGTTTTGGTCTCCAAATTTGAGGAAGGATATTCTTGCTATGGAGGGCGTGCAGCGTAGGTTCACTAGATTAATTCCCGGAATGGCGGGACTGTCGTATGTGGAAAGGCTGGAGCGATTGGGCTTGTATACACTGGAATTTAGAAGGATGAGGGGGGATCTTATTGAAACATATAAGATAATTAGGGGATTGGACACATTAGAGGCAGATAACATGTTCCCAATGTTGGGGGAGTCCAGAACAAGGGGCCACAGTTTGAGAATAAGGGGTAGGCCATTTAGAACGGAGATGAGGAAGAACTTTTTCAGTCAGAGGGTGGTGAAGGTGTGGAATTCTCTGCCTCAGAAGGCAGTGGAGGCCAGTTCGTTGGATGCTTTCAAGAGAGAGCTGGATAGAGCTCTTAAGGATAGCGGAGTGAGGGGGTATGGGGAGAAGGCAGGAACGGGGTACTGATTGATAGTGATCAGCCATGATCGCATTGAATGGCGGTGCTGGCTCGAAGGGCTGAATGGCCTACTCCTGCACCTATTGTCTATTGTCTATTGTCAGAACATGGAAAGGTGAAGTTTCGAATCGAGAACTTTCTTCAGTCTGAAGAAGAGTCTCGACCCGAAACATCACCCATTCCTTCTCTCCAGAGATGCTGCCTGGCCCGCTGAATTACTCCAGCATTTTGTATCCACCTTCGATTTAAACCAGCATCTGCAGTTCTTTCCTACGCATCGAGTCAAAGGACGTTAGTTAAAAGAATTTATAAAATAAATGAACAAAAATAGCATTGAATTGCACTTTTCACCTGTGTTTTCTGGACTTGCTAAAACATAGTAGATCAATCTGTAAACTAATTCTATCTTTACCATCACCGATCAAGGGACATGGGTGCTTTGCTGCTACCCATCATGAAAAAGGGCAATTTAAAAATGCAAACAAAATATACCAAACTGAATTTCAAGGCTTCTAATTAGGCTAAACTGAAGTAGGAAGGGACATGTATCTTCTATACACTGTAAATGGATCGATTGTAATCATGTATTGTTTTTCTGTTGACTGGTTAGCATGCAACAAAAGCTTTTCACTGTACCTCAGTACACGTAACAATAACCTAAACTGAACAATCGGCAAAGGAGAAGACGTTGAAACACAAGAGGAAGTTAGCATCCATGGTCCGGAAATTTCCCAAGGTGAAATCAACTTTACAAGTAACAAAGGAGGAGAATTAATCTTTAGTGATCCAGTCTAATCATGTACAATACTAACTGCTGCCTGCTGGACTCGCATTCACAAAACCAAACCTGCAACTCGCAGTCAATGTTCTGCTTTACATCGAGCGCTAGCGACCAAACTCAATTGTCTTTTCATCTTCCACGAGACAAATGATAAAGGACTCCTGCACAATCCTTGTTCAGCTGATTTTTCACAGAGAGCCAGCAGAATATTTGTTATCAACAGTAAAAGACTGGGCTTCAAGTCGATGGTATCAATAATTTTAAGAGGGATGCAGGCATTCAACTGGAGAACTAACTGAGGAACATGGCTATTGCATGGTTGCATGGTGTGTTTTGTTTATGAATTCAGCTTCTGAGGTAGATGACGATGTTGTTTAATGTTCCCAGGGTGCGATACACCAGTGTCAGTTGTGTGTGTATTGCAGTTGTTTCTATTAATGATAGTTCGCTGTATTTTTTGCTAATAGTTTCTGGCCAGTGGAGAAAAATTGTAAATGCCCTATGGCATCCATTAATTAGATGTTGCAAATAGAAGTGAATTTACCACTAGCCTTGGTCCCAGGCCTATGATAATGCCAGTTCTGTGGACATGGTTCGCTTGAACCACTTGCTATGGATGTGGAGATATGCTTCACCCACAATGGATTGCAAATCGAAGATTCTAATATTATGAGGCACAGGATATTGGAAGCAATGTCCTGGAATGTTCTGGTATGCTGGAAGATCAGCTTCTATAAATATCACAATTTTGGTTGTTCGTGTGCGTAGTGGCATAACTATATCTTCACTAATTCAATAATTGCTGGACAGCAGTTATCTCTCAGATTGAAGATTAAATACAGGAAAGCAATCGAGCTACAAGAATAAAATGAATAGAGCTTCTGGGTGAAGAGAGCTCGGGCTGGTGAACATGGTGCAGCAAGTCTGAAAAGCATGTGCAGTAGTGGCACCTGGAGAGACACACGGATGGCACCTTGAATAAGTAAATATCATCTCATGTTTTGCCAAATAAAGTGGTATCTGTTGTATACCCAGTATGAAAATTCAGACAGCTGCTATTTGGAATGCTGCAACTGGAAATTGGTGCAGCGTATTACTTCATCATTTGTTTCTACCAGCTGCGTCGTATATTCAAAATGGTGGCAGCATGAGGAAAAACAATAAAAAATAATCATATCTCCCTAAAAGTTTTACCCAAGGACGCTTGCTTCCTTTAATCGCTAACATGTGGCTTCAGATTGTTTCTCTTGTATTTTGTTTCAAGATACAGGGAAAATGGAACACATCAATGGAATACATGTTAGTTTGGGTAATCCCTCTAATCAGAAAAAAACCCTCTGGATATGTATGCTGGGGACAGATCATATTTCCAGACTGTTGAGCCTCTCAAAACAGCATACTTGAATCTATGGCAAGCACATTGCAATTCATTACAATGGGGATGGGTTGCAAAATCAAATTAAGAATTCATGAAACTTAAATTTGAATTGTCATAACATCCTGCATTGGAACAAAGGTCTAAAAGTCCTATCCCAATGTTTAACCTATATGGGGCTTTTCCCTTTGAAATATTTGACTTTGTTTTCTTAATTTTACTTTTGCATGTGTTTCCATCCATTTTTCAAACAGGTATTCTGATCAAGAAAACTTAATGCAGATGCTTCTTTGTCCTCATGTTCTCTTGCCATTGTTAACTGTTTTATACATTTGTCATGCGAGCCTCCTGTCAGCAGAAACAATTTCTCCTTTACCAAACCATTCATAATCTTGACTGCACCTCTTTATTCACTTTTCGCCAAACTTTCCTGCTCAAAAGGGAATATCAGTTTAACTCTTATTTCTTTTGAACAACTGAGGTCTCCCATCGCTACTTGACTAAAAATATTATTAATACCATAATGCAATCAAATTTTGTGAAAGGCTAGTCGGTTCTGACTCTGTTCTCCCTACTTTTCCTTACCAATTTGATATAAATTTTCACTAAAGCCTTCAACGAAATGATCACTAGTTCAATGGACAAATCTCTGGATACAATTTATTTATGGAGGAAGGACATTCTACGATTAATAAGGTACTCTCTACTAAATTATTCATAGGATTTGGAATTTTCCAACACAAATGATGCTTATTGCTAATGAACTGCACATGCTGTTCAGATGGTAATGAGAAATAGAAAACAATGATGGGGAATGGAGAGCACACACGAGATTGGAAACTGGCTTCAAAACTCCCAAGAGAGAGAGAGGAAAAGAGAGGGGGCTGGATAGGAGAAAAAGAGAGAGAAAAGAGGAAAACCAGAGAAAAGAAGGAAAAGACTACATACATCCTGTGATCTGTTTGGTGGATGTCTGTGTCTTGGACTGTGTCTGTCACTCCACGAAGGACCCTTGTGTCCATTCTCTCTGGGAGTCACTGATCTGTTGCGTCGGCCTTGCAGAGGAGATTGACTTGGACTTGTTCGAGTGCAACATAGCTTTCGTTCGTTTGCGTCATTCTTGGGCTGCCTGGAAATGGCACTGCGCTTGTTTTTGGAATGTGATGTTCTACGCTCTGAAGACGGGCTGTGGGAACTGGAAAACAAATAAAAGTAAGTGGCTGATTAAGTGTAAACAACAAGTAGTATAAGAAAATAACTGCAGATGCTGGTACAAATCGAAGGTATTTATTCACAAAATGCTGGAGTAACTCAGCAGGTCAGGCAGCATCTCAGGAGAGAAGGAATGGGCGACGTTTCGGGTCAGTCTGAAGAAGGGTCTCGACCCGAAACGTCGCCCATTCCTTCTCTCCTGAGATGCTGCCTGACCTGCTGAGTTACTCCAGCATTTTGTGTGTAAACAACAAGCTCGTTGCTGAGTTCCAACATTTGGTCAGTGGGTGAACTTTGGTTAGTCTTTAGTCAACGATGAGCAGATAGATTGTAATATAGCACACAATGAAATTGCGAATACAATTCAAGTACGCTGTTGACCACGCTCCAGCCCCTGTCACTCCACACAGCTTGCTTCATTGTAATACCACCAAACCAGACGGCTATTAAGCTTCACTCTTAACCAGTCATGCCACTATTACATTTTTAAAAGTTCATGTGACAAAATCTGGCACTTGCATCTTAGGTATTTGTTGATGGTTTATTTTCTCCTACGCTTGATGAACTTAAGCCCAAATAATATTGGGATGAAACAATTAATTAAATGTAGATAAATCCTCCATGGCATTGGTGTTTTATCAACAATATGGGGGAAGTATTACAGCAAGAAAGCATTAACTTATACAAAATGGGCATTATAAGCAAGGCATCTTAATGTTGTGAATTTTCCCGGTAACTTCACATAAATATCAATGTTTTGGAATTTGATATTTAAATTGATATGAAATATTTTTGTGTCTTTGCCAATTAAAAAAAAAATTGTAATAATCTTTAATTTTTTTTAATACAATGTCAGGAATAATCAAAAACAATCAATGGCCTTGGTGGCTTTTAAGCTATGAGTGAGTGGCATAGATGGCAATGATGAAGCCAAGCAGCATTGTGACCCAGACCCTTCTGTTTAGGGCATTGTCATCTGCCAAAAGTTTCAGAGGGATTTTTTAAGTGGAGATGGTTCCAGGTATCACTGGAATTAGTTGCTGCTGCTTAGGACCGAAATGTTTGGACCTTGGTGCTGGTGTGATTGCCTTTCAAATTGCCTTCAGATGAATAGGCTTTACAGGCAGCAGGTTGTCAAGGAGAATCCAGGCTCGTGTATCCAAAAATAGACACAAAAAGCTGGAGTAACTCAGCGGGACAGGCAGCATCTCTGGAGAAAAAGGAATGGGTGACGTCTCGGGTCAAGACCCTTCTTCAGAAGATCATCTTCTCCAGTATTGTTGACAGGTTTTAAGACCCGCATGTTTATTGAAAGGTTGCATGGACACAATGCAAACCTGACGTGAAAGCTTAGGGAATTAATTTAGATCGCCATTGAAAGTATAGGCTGGCAGCTGTACTTATATCTTTATGTTCTCTGCCAATTTAGAACTGTCTGTCTCGAGATGAGTACACCTGTTAAAACTGCCCTTGCTACACATGATTTGTCAAGATGAAATAAATAGAGGTCAGATAGGATCAAATGGAAAGCAAAACGACCTGGGTGCCAACATTGATACATTTTGTCCTTTTTCGCACGCTGTCATTATTTATTTACGAAATCATAGTAATATATTAATAGGCCGATTGAAAAAATAATAATTGTGTGTTAATCAGTTTTAACTATTATGTAAAGGAACGGTGCAAAAATAATCTCTCTCTCCCTCCTCCTCTCTTTCCTTTCTCTATTCCCCCCTCTTTCTATCTTTTGTCTGTGTCTTTCTTTCTCTTCATCCCCATTTTTTCCTCTTTCTCAGAAAGCATTTACCCATTGCAGCAATCTGCTCTCTCAGTGGGCTGTAATATAAATTGCTAAATCACAAAACTTCCAGCATTTCATAAAACAGAATTGGATGTTACATATTATTTATTCTGTTACATATTTTAGACGTTTAACAGATGGGAGTTACAAATTAAGAATACTGTAGTGATTTCATCTCATTTTGACTAGGATCATAAAATCGGCAGTGTGGAACCCTTGAAAGTGCTGCCAAATATCTAATTCTATTAACTGCTGGGTGCTGCCTTGAACAGATGGCTTTTGTAATAAAACTTGTACCGTACTGCAGAACAAGAGTAATATTTAACCAAAATTAGAAAAGTTCCCATTCTAGTTATGAATGGGGATAGGTAATGATGGTGAAGTTAACATCAGGGAATAAGGTTTGCAGACGCAAAGTCAGAATTTGTACGATAACTTAACACGTAGTCTGTTAAAATTCAGCAGAGTCCGTGGCATGTATTATTGACCTGCTTGGTGATTTGGAGGAGCTGCGAATGGACGATGCGGATACACTGCGGGAGCTGCAACAGCTTCGTGCTTTGTGTGTTTTCCGTGGTGGTGACTCACTGGGCGACCTATTGAGGAAATGAGGCTTGCATGAGATATGGACCACACTGAGCAATGTCTTTCCTGAGGATGTTATCAACAGCGGAAATTTCAGTACAATATAGAATTAGAAAAGAGTATCATTTAGCAGACAATCAGAAAACAGCCCTTCAAGCAGAATCTACCTTTCAATCAGAACACGACTGATTACTTAATGTATCACAGCATTTCATTATTATTTATAATGTAAAAAAAATAATTCTATTAATCACTCATAAAAAAACATTACTTATGTTATGAGTACAGAATGCAAGAATTTAGGTCACATTCCCTTAAGCTAGGAAGATTAAAGCATAAATATTTCCTCTGGCATAAGAATTTAGAACAAATACATGACTTTATGAATCAGGTGAGGTGTCAGGAGGTATTTCACACTAAGAACATTACAAATCTGGAAATTTCTCCGCAAAAAGCTGCTGCTAATTCCTAAATCTTACCATTTTTCTTTTCAAAGGTACTCAAAACCTTTCTGATCACTTGTTCATAAACCTCTTCTGTGGTTTGGTATTACATTTGTTTGATAAGACATCTGTGAAATGCTTTGAGATGTTTCACAACATTAAAAGTATTAAAGCAAATAGTAGTTGTCTCATCATTACGCTTATCAACACTGAACTCCATCTGCCAGTTGCCTCCATCCATACATTTAGGATTATTGTGCATTGACTATTTGTGTTATTGTGCATTGGGTTGGTCTTATCTACAAACCTGAACACTTAGAAGAGCCTCTTTAAACTAAGTAGTGGGGGGGAGGGGTTGACAAACTGGGAATATGGAGATGGAGTTAAAGGGGAAGCAAATACAGGAGAAACTGTAAAGGACTCGTATGAATGGGAAGGGAAGTTCTAGAAGGGATATGAGAGTAAGGTCAGGGCCAATTGTGACCGGTGTGAGAGGGGAGGTAAATACCGAAGTTAAAGTGTTGTATTTAAATGCGCGAAGTATAAGAAATAAAGTGGATGAGCTTGAGGCTCAGTTAGACATTGGCAAGTATGATGTTGTGGGAATCACTGAGACATGGCTACAAGAGGACCAGGGCTGGGAGCTGAATATTCAGGGGTACACAACGTACAGAAAAAAACAGGCAGGTGGGGAGAGGGGGTGGGGTAGCTCTGTTGGTAAGGAATGATATTCACTCCCTTGCAAGGAGTGACATAGAATCAGGAGACGTAGAATCAGTATGGAGAGATGAGGAATTGTAAGGGTAAAAAGACCCCAATGGGAGTCATCTACAGGCCCCCAAACAGTAGCCTCGACATAGGGTGCAAGTTGAATCAGGAGCTAAAATTGGCATGTCACAAATGTAATGCTACGGTGGTCATGGGAGATTTCAACATGCAGGTAGACTGGGAAAATCAGGTTGGTCATGGACCCCAGGAAAGAGAGTTTGTGGAGTGCCTCCGAGATGGATTCTTAGAACAGCTTGTACTGGAGCCTACCAGGGAGAAGGCAATTCTGGATTTAGTGTTATGTAATGAACCTGACCTGATAAGGGGACTCGAGGTAAATGAGCCATTAGGAGGCAGTGACCACAATATGATAAGTTTTACTCTACAAATTGAGAGGGAGAAGGGAAAATCGGAGGTGTCAGTATTACAGTATAGCAAAGGGGATTACAGAGGCATGAGGCGGGAGTTGGCCAAAATTGACTGGAAGGAGGCCCTAGCAGGGAAGACTGTGGAACAGCAATGGCAGGTATTCCTGGGAATAATGCAGAAGTTGCAGGATCAATTTATCCCAAAGAGGAGGAAAGATTCTAAGGGGAGTAAGAGGCACCCGTGGCTGACAAGGGAAGTCAAGGACAGCATAAAAATAAAAGGGAAGAAGTATAACATAGCAAAGAAGAGTGGGAAGCCAGAGGATTGGGACTCTTTTAAAGAGCAACAGAACATAACTAAAAAGGCAATACGGGGAGAAAAGATGAGGTACGAGGGTAAACTAGCCAATAATATAAAGGAGGATAGTAAAAGCTGTTTTAGGTATGTGAAGAGGAAAAAAATAGTCAAGGCAAATGTGGGTTCCTTGAAGACAGAAGCTGGGGAATTTATTATGGGGAAGAAGGAAATGGCAGACGAGTTGAACCGGTACTTTGGATCTGTCTTCACGGAGGAGGATACAAACAATCTCCCAGATGTTCTAGTGGCCAGAGATCCTAGGGTGACAGAGGAACTGGAGGAAATCCACATTAGGCAGGAAAAAGTTTTGGGTAGACTAATGGGACTCAAGGCTGATAAATCCCCAGGGCCTGCTGGTCTGCATCCCAGGGTGCTTAAGGAGGTGGCTCTAGAAATTGTGGACGCATTAGTGATTATTTTCCAATGTTCTATAGATTCCGGGTCAGTTCCTGTGGATTGGAGGGTAGCTAATGTTATCCCACTTTTCAAGAAAGGAGGGAGAGAGAAAACGGGAAATTATAGACCAGTTAGTCTGACATCAGTGGTGGGGAAGATGCTGGAGTCAATTATAAAAGACGAAATTGTGGAGCATTTGGATCGCAGTAACAGGATCGTTTCGAGTCAGCATGGATTTACGAAGGGGAAATCATGCTTGACTAATCTGCTGGAATTTTTTGAGGATGTAACTAGGAAAATTGACTGGGGAGAGCTGGTGGATGTGGTGTACCTCGACTTTCAGAAAGCCTTCGACAAGGTCCCACATAGGAGATTGGTGGGCAAAATTAGAGCACATGGTATTGGAGGTAGGGTACTGACATGGATAGAAAGTTGGTTGACAGACAGAAAGCAAAGTGTGGGGATAAATGGGTCCCTTTCAGAATGGCAGGCAGTGACTAGTGGGGTACCGCAAGGCTTGGTGTTGGGACCGCAGCTATTTACAATATACATCAATGACTTGGATGAAGGGATTAAAAGTACCATTAGCAAATTTGCCGATGATACAAAGCTAGGTGGCAATGTGAACTGTGAGGAAGATGCTATGAGGTTGCAGGGTGACTTGGACAGGCTGTGTGAGTGGGCGGATGCATGGTAGATGCAGTTTAATGTAGATAAGTGTGAGGTTATCCACTTTGGTGGTAAGAATAGGAAGGCAGATTATTATTTGAATGGTGTCAGGTTAGGAAAAGGGGACGTACAACGTGATCTGGGTGTCTTAGTGCATCAGTCACTGAAAGGGAGCATGCAGGTACAGCAGGCAGTGAAGAAAGCCAATGGAATGTTGACCTTCATAACAAGAGGAGTTGAGTATAGGAGCAAAGAGGTCCTTCTGCAGTTGTACAAGGCCCTAGTGAGACCGCACTTGGAGTACCGTGTGCAGTTTTGGTCTCCAAATTTGAGGAAGGATATTCTTGCCATTGAGGGCGTGCAGCGTAGGTTTACTAGGTTAATTCCCGGAATGGCGGGACTGTCATATGTTGAAAGACTGGAGTGACTAGGTTTGTATACACTGGAATTTAGAAGGATGAGGGGGGGATCTTATCGAAACGTATAAGATTATTAAGGGGTTGGACATGTTAGAGGCAGGAAACATGTTCCCAATGTTGGGGGAGTCCAGAACCAGGGGCCACAGTTTAAGAATAAGGGGTAGGCCATTTAGAACAGAGATGAGGAAAAACTTTTTTAATTCAGAGAGTTGTGAATCTGTGGAATTCTCTGCCTCAGAGGGCAGTGGAGGCCAATTCTCTGAATACATTCAAGAGAGAGCTAGATAGAGCTCTTAAGGATAGCGGAGTCAGGGGGTATGGGGAGAAAGCAGGAACGGGGTACTGATTGAGAATGATCAGCCATGATCACATTGAATGGCGGTGCAGGCTCGAAGGGCCGAATGGCCTACTCCTGCACCTATTGTCTATTGTCTTTCTTTATGATGATTAAAAGAACAGCTGATAATCCGTATGAAACTGCATGAGCAACCTGAATTCACAATAACATCTCCGCAGTAGCCATCTCTCACTTATGTTCTGAAGAAAGGTCTTTCCACAGATCCTGCCTGAGCTGCTGGGTGCTTCCAGCTTTTCTCTTTTTAATCCCACTCACACAATTTCTGTTCAATGGCACAATGTGAAACGCAGGTGGATTCCCATAAATTCTTCAAGATAAAAGAAACATAGGTGCCCCATGTTTCTGAATTTCTGCATGTTTGCCCTAATTCTCACCATTGGCAAATTACCTCTGGATCTTTCTCTTGCTTCTGGTATACTTTAAAACTGTTGTTGGCTGCTACATTTTTTGCCTAATCTTCCTTTTAATTGGCTAAAATGGAGCAGATATAATGGAAAACAACGTACTGGTTGTTACCCCACTGCATCAATTATCATTGGAGACCAAGATCCAAAGCAGTTACTACCAACAAGGTATTGAACTTTCCTCATGGAGTCTGTTACCAGGGTCACTGACCTTTCATCTTTTGAATGTACAAAGGAACTGAAGCAACTTTGGGTATGCTGTAATGCTCAATAAGTTAGTGCCTGGTGTCCTTCCTTAACTCTATCCTTTGCATTTTCTTAGTTTTCAATATAAACCAAAATTTAACAATCTCTGCCTTGAACATACATGACCGAGCTCATACAAGCCTTTGGGATAGAGAATTCCCCAAAATATCAAATCATTTGAGGTGAACAACTCCTCCTAATTGAAGTCCTAAATATCAGGTTTTAATGAATGATTATTGGCTTGAAACCTTACACTATTTTCTCTTAACGTATAAACTCTCATTGAATATGATCATGGTACATCAAGGTGTTTTTGAGTTGCTGATTCAAGGATAAGTGTTGGCTATACTCCAGCAGATAACCCTCGCTCTTCTTTCAAATAGTTCTGCAAGATATTTTCTGTTCAGCTCAGAGAACAACTGGTCCTTCAGTTTCAGTACAAGATCACAGTTTCAAGAATCACTTTGGAGACTGGGATAAATAATCTAGGACGACATTTCAATGTTGGACTGAAGTAGTGCTGCTGCTTCTCTGATGTCTGCTAACAGAAATGTAAAACATCTTATGGAAATATTCAAAGACAAGTAAGGAAAGATCTCCCACTTTCTTATTTAATATTTATCCTTCAAACAACATCGCTTGGAACAGGCAATCTTATAATAACACCATTGCCTCGTACGATTGATATAAGTTGTTGTTGCATTTTCTATGTATGGATGACTATACTTCAAATGTACATAATTAATTGTGAATTAATCATGAGCTAGTGAAAGGCAATATATAAATCAGTTCCTTCAATTTTTATTCTTCTTGAAATGTAAAAGGAATGCATTAATATGCATTTTTACATCCACATGTCTTTCCCAATGACTTTACAATGGATGAAAACTTCAGGAGTTCAGTTCCACTGTCAAATGTGGAAAGCCCATCAGCTAGTTTGTATTGATTGAATGTGATAATGGCACAACAATCTATTCTTGAGCTATTGATTCAAGAATAAATATTGCCTATAATATTGAGGACAACCATGTACTCGTGTTTCGGGCACTTTGCGGGATGCTATTTTGCATCCAGTTAAAAGAAGCACTCAGCTCTCTGCTCAATGTATGGCACCTTGGACATTTCGTACCACAATGGAATGTCAACCTAGATTTCTTGCCCAAACCTCAGGACTAGGATTCAATCCATAACATTCTGGCTGTGGAATGCTTGCTTTATTTGAGAGAAGAATTTGATGCAAAATAGGTTATGGATAATAATGTTTTGGATGAGCTGTGGTTTAGAAAGAGGACAAGAGAATTCTTAAGTCGTTGAGTTTGGAAGTGACGGAAGTCTGGTATTTATCTAGTTTCTCTGTGACGGACAATGATCATAGCCACGCTTTTGATCTGGTTGATGTGATTGTGGAACTAAAGGTAGCCCTTGTAAATTGGCCATGGATCAGGAACATTATCAACTCCAACCTGATGTCATACATTATTAGTTCAACTGGAGGCACAAGCTACATTTTGCAGGTGGTGGGAGCAATAAACCAAAATGCCAATTAGAACATAAATGCCTACTCTCTGGGGATTCATTTTAATTAATCATTGATTTGGAGAAATATTATTAGACTGCAATGGATTAATAAAAAATATGTAGTGAGTCAGGAAGGCCGTCGAATGTTTGTGCATGAAAGTGTGACTAACCTGAAAAAGGTTAGTCATACAAATGTACAGATCAATTTATTTTTGTAGCTTTTAAATTATACGTTAATATGTGAATTATTTACTGGATTGGACAAGACTTCTAATTACCAGTAGAGAATCAATGCATTCATTCCATACTCCACTGTTAGTGCTGCAAAATATTTTTTAGGTTTACTGCATTATTGTGGTTGTTGTGAAATCTGTCTCACACATTAACTAGTTAGGTTGTAGGAACACAAAATGGGATTATTAAAGTTATGAATACTGCAGTAATTATTCCAAGTTTACTGATTAGTGTGCTTCACGCCCTACAAGTTTTAAAATGATGTTGTCAAATGGGTGAAAAACCTTTTAAACATAGGAAAAGAGTAGGTCATTCAACACTTTGAATATGTTTCATTATTTAATTAGATTGCAGATGAATGATTGGCACCTTCATTCAATTCCCATGGTTTCATATTACATAATGCCTTGCTAACATAAATCTCTTCAGTCTTATCAAATTTTAATTGGTCTATCCTTAACAACGTTATGGACAGAGTTCCAAATTTTCATTACCATTTACACAAAGAAGTGCTGCCTAAAATTACACATTAGATGAGAAAGGCATAGTTCTAATTTCACCCATGGGTGTAAACTCTCCTACCAGAGGAAATACTTTCTCTACGTCTAATGAAAATATTTGATCATCTTAAACAACTTGATTATATACGCTCTTAATTAATTTCATATGAGAAATATAAGCCGAGCCTAGGAAGCCTGTTACCATAATTTTCTATGATCAGGACTGATGCTATTTGTGTGAATAAGCACTACATGTCCTTCAAGGCTAATATATCCTTTCTGGAAATCAGTGTTCAGAAATAAATGTAGTAGTACTGTAGTTACTATTTGTAGATAGAATTTGTATGGCTCTTCTTTCTGACACACCCACTCTATCACAGGCCTACTCATTTGTCCTTTCCTCCTGTCCTTCATTTCTCTGCCTCGATAAAGCTATTTATCTCCAACGTCGCAGTTTGTGGCACAACAAAAGACTTGATTTTAATAGGCATTGAAGAGCTTTACCAGATTGCTGCTTGGGTTAGAGGGGATTAGTTATAGGAGACGTTGGGCACTCTTGGAAGGTTTTCTCTGGAATGTCAGAAGTTGAGGGGATTTCTGATGGAGGAATAAAAATTCCGAGAGGCATTGATAGGGTAGACTGTCAGAACAAACGACGAGAGGACTTAGCTTTAAGGTCGGTCAGAGGGGGAAGTTTAAAGATGTGGCAGTTAAAAGATTTTCAGACAGACACACGGAAAGGCAGATAATGGAGAGATATGGATCATGCGTTGGGAGAGATTAGTTTAAATTGAGATCATATTTGGCACAGACATTGTGGGCCGAAGGGCCTGTTCCTGGGCGGTACTGCTCTTTGTTCTGTGTGTGTAGGCCATCAACCTCAGAGAAATACTATCTCTGAGTTCTTGATCACCGATGCAATTTGACCTGCTGAGTATTTACCATTTTTTTCTGTTATGTTATGGTGGATACATTTCCAACACTAATGTAAAGATGGGGCATTGAAGCGATACTGCAAAGACTCATACAAACTAAATGAGAACAGCATGTACTTTCCCTGTGCAACTTAAACTATAAACATGAGGTACATTTTAAATCAATGTAACTTGAACTACAGCAAAAAAGCACTGCAAAATGGAAAGTTAACAAATAAAGTGGGATATAAAAGAAGACAGAATGATGGAATTTCTCAGAACACACTAATGAGTCAAGTAGCTACTGCAGAGGCAAAAAATGTAATTTGACGTTTAGAGTTGGGACTGCATCAAGACTGAGAGGGAACAAAAAAGTTGCCAGGAAATAACAGCACGAAGCGAGGTGGGACAGAAACTGGTGGGTGATAGGTGCAACCATTAGTTCATGGGAGGGGATGATGGAATGAGGTGGTGGGAAGGGAGAACAAGGTGAGAGGAAATCTAGATGGACAGGTGAGTGTGTGTGGGAGAACACTGGGGTGGTGGTGTGGGGTGTAGGTTTGGAAATTAGAAAAATTATTGCTCATTCCATTGCATTGTAGACTACCAGGCAGAATATGAGTGGCGTTCCCCAAAGTTCCAGCGGCCATCTTGAGCTTTTGGTTGCATGGCACGTCAACATTTCCATTCCCACACTGAACTGTCCACCCTTGGACTTCTCCATTGCTAAGGTCAGGCCAACATCCTCATTGGCCTCTATCCCATCTGCCTTCGCACTGCTATTTACTGGAAATCTTTCCTATCCCCTCTCAATCCTGATGCAGGATCTTAACCCAAAATATTGACCCACTGAGACCTTCTGGCATTCTAATTTATGTTCTAGATTCCAGCACCTGCAGTGTCTTTTGTCTTCACACAGGAAAGCATTGAGTACCACGCTTTATGCTGGAGGCCAACGAGGTTATTTGTTATTTTGGTTTTGGTAACGTAAATAATTTTGGTTACGCAAATAATTTGAATCCAACATGAAAGACCAAAAGTAGCATTTACAACAGGAAAATAAGCTGGTGGAACCTATTCTAGGTAACAATTACAGTACATTGTGATGGTGGGCAATAAAATCCCCAATCCCTTTATGCACTTGCGTCCAATTAGTCAGGTTAGAACATTATTCAGTTGCTCAATTTTAGGTAACCATTTGATATATTTGATCAGAATAGGTTCTTGAATTTTTATTATTGTACATTTATTCAACATTTTAAATTAGGCATTATAAATATATAAACGAAGGGGGAAAAAAAGAGAAAAGCTAAAAAGGCAAATGTGGGAAAATGCTCTCGACAGGGCTGTGTAACTAGATTATTTGGCATTATCATGAACTCTGCACCAAACCCCTATAACAATATAAGAATAAGAATCATCATGGTCCAACATCTAGCATTCAGGCCTTCTCTGTGCGCAAAAAGCAGCTTACTGTATATCAAAGGCTGAACCCCGAGTCCCGCTAGGATAATCATTAATAATTTAAACATACCGCCTTCTTTGTTTGCTTCTGTCTTTGCGTTTGGTTTTAGGGCTTGTAGACCTACGGAGAAAATTAATGAATAAAAATCAGGGGAGTAAAATTATATGGCCCAAATATGTGTGTAGATATCCATAGGAGCGTGCTTTAGATTTCAGACTTGCTTCAGAGCTGATTCCAACAGTATGTATAGTTAAAATACCCCCTTTTCCCCCAAGAGAATAATACTGCTACTCATTATGATAAAATGTGGCAAATTTTGATGAACAATATACTTTACCACAAATTGCTTGCAACACCTGCATGAAGTACTTCCAGGTCAGAGGGGTGTTGCTTCCATTCATGAGATGCAGCATTAAATTTCATCAATGTTAGGAAACAAGTTTAATTGGATTAATGACCACCCATTATGATGCACATTTACCATTCAAATTGCGACATAATTCGCCCAATTAAGATGTTCAAGAAGGTATAATTTTTGATTATTCATGCTTGATATCTACGGTAAGTAGTTATTGCACTGAAGCATGGGTACAGAAAATGTTGCGGCAGGAACAATTGGGGTTAGCTGAAGGCAGTGCCAACATGTTTTTTTATACAATAGTATAAAACTATTTCTGAACTTCTGAAAGACATGACTTTAATTTATTGGGTATGGCACCTAATCCTGGAGTCCCCTAATTCTTTAGAAATCAAATCAATTCCTTTGAAAGAAATGGACAACCGTTTAGGATAGCTGACTATAATTAAACCTAGTCACAACATGATTTTACAAAAGATAAATTATGTTTGGAAAATCCGCTTCTTTGAGGACATAACAGGGAGAGTTGACGGAGGGGAATCTGTAGCTTTAGTGTAGATTCACAAAGGGCATTTGACAAGATGCCACATAAAGGCTTGTGCATCAATTAAAAGCCCATAGTGTCAGGGAAAGTGTGTTAGAAAGGATTGTAAACTGGCTGTCTCATGGAAAACAGAGATAGACACAAAATGCTGGAGTAACTCATCGAGACAGGCAGCATCTCTGGAGAGAAGGAATGAGTGACGTTTCGGGTCAAGACCCTTCTTCAGTCTTGCAGGCAGTGACTAGTGGGGTGCCGCAAGGCTTGCTGCTGGGACCTCAGTTATTTACAAGATAGATTAACGAGTTAGACGAGGGAATTAAATGTAACATCTCCAAGTTTGCGGATGACACAAAGTTGGGTGGCAGTGTGAGCTGCAAGGAGAATGCTATGAGGCTGCAGGGTGACTTGGATAGGTTGGGTGAGTGGGCAGATGCATGGCAGATGCAGTATAATGTGGCTAAATGTGAGGTTATCCACTTTGGTGGCAAGAATGGGAAGGCAAATTATTGTCTGAATGGTGTCAGATTAGGAAAAAGGGAGATGCAACGAGACCTAGGTGTGCTTGTACATCAGTCATTGAAAGCAAGCATGCAGGTACAGCAGGCAGTGAAGAAAGCTAATGGCATTTTGGCCTTCATTATGAGAGGATTTGAGTTTAAGTGCAAGGAGGTCCTACTGCAATTGTACAGGGCCCTGATGAGACTGCACCTGAAGTATTGTGTGCAATTTTGGTCTCCTAATTTGAGGAAAGACATTATTGCTATTGAGGGAGTGCAACGTAGGTTCACCAAGTTAATTCCCCAGATGGCGGGAATGACATATGATGAAAGAATAGGTCGACTGGGCTTGTATTCACTGGAATTTAGAAGGATGAGAGGGGATCTTATAAAAAACATATAAAATTCTTAAAGGATTGGACAGGCTAGATGCATGAAAAAAAAACCCTCAATGTTGGGGGAGTCCAGAACCAGGGGTCACAGTTTAAGAATAAGGGGTAGGTCATTTAGGACTAAGATGAGGAAAGACTTTATCACCCAGAGAGTTGTGAATCTGTGGAATTTTCTGCCACAGAAGGCAGTGGAGGCCAATTCACTGGATGTTTTCAAGAGAGAGTTAGATTTAGCTCTTCGGGCTAAAGGAATCAAGGGATATGGGGAAAAAGCAGGAATGGGGTGTTGATTTTAGATGATCAGCCATGATCATACTGAATGTCAGTGCTGGCTCGAAGGGCCAAATAACCTACTCCTGCACCTATTTTTCTCTATTTCTATTTTGTGGTTATCTTCGATTTAAACCAGCATCTGAGTAGGAAAGTTGTCTTTCCTACTCATAGACAACAGAGTTCAAATAAATGTGCACTTCTTTCACCGGAAGGAGGTAACTAGTGGAATACCTCAGGGAGCAGTTCTTGCCGCAGTTATTCGCTATTTATATTAGTGATCTGAAGAGAGATGTTGTAAGCAAAATTTCAGAATTTGTTGATGATACAAAAAAATAGACAGAAGGCCCTATTGTGATACTGCAACAGGATACAAGCATATTGAGTGAATGGGCAAAATACTGGCAGATGTAGTTTAATGTGCGGAAGTTGTATACATCGGTAAGAGGCAGACTATTATCTAAATGGAGAGAGACTGCAAATGAGTGAAGTTCAGAGAGACTTAGGTGCAATAGTAAGAGAACTGAAAAATGGGTTATGATCGCAATGGAGGGACGACAAATGAGAAGGCAAACAACATTTTGTCTTTCAAGTTTAAAAAAGGGATGTTTTGTTGCTGCTTTACAGGATGATGATGAGGCCTCAGCTGGATTACTGCATACAGTTTTAGTCCACTTAACTAAAACTGAAGAAATAGTAACTCTAGAGACATTACAAAGGATATTCGCTGGCTGATTCCGGGAATGAGAGGTTGTCCTATCAATTTAGACTAAATAGCATGGGTCTACATTCCTTGGAGTTTAAATTCCTCTATAGGAATAACACAACAGCCATAAATAACATTGTTCAAATTATTTGATAATCACACATTGCATGGCAGAGAGGTAATTATTTTTATTTGCCGCTGTCAACAACCAATAAAGGTTTTTCTCAAGCGTACCATCCTGAAATGCATCACATTAGCAAGCTTGTAAAGAAGGTACCGTAGGATATGGAACAATGCCAGCAGTTGCCACACCTGTGTAAATTATCTCTACAGTGAAAAATGTTAAGTGTTCAAATTGACAATGCGTTAGGTAACTGCTCATACCAAACTAAAATTACAACATCTGTAGATGGGTTTTGATTGTTTAGCCGTACATTGTGGTGCCGGCCCTATGCTGAAGTCTGACCATTGGAAGGCAGCTCCATTTCCTTTACAGTCCATGCAGATATCCTTGAGGACCTACTTGAAACTCTGGCTCTAAACAGGGTGGCTTCAGACTATTGCACCCAGTAGGGTTGCCGACTGTCCCATATTAGCCGGGACATCCCATATTTTGGGCTAAATTGGTTTGTCCCGTACGGGGCCGCTCTTTTCCCATATTAGGCCCGGGGCGCTGTAGGCCCAGACACTGTAGGTCCTGACACTGTAGGCCCCGACGCTGTCGGTCACGACAGTTTAGGTCCCGACACTCTAGGTTTCCGACATTTTGGCTCCGGATAGTCTAGGTCCGGAGGCCCATGTGCCGCCTAACGGAGGTTGCGTGGCAACCCGCCTCCCCGCCCGGGCGGCCGCCATTGGTGGAGCGGGAGCACGTGGCCAATGGCTGCCTGAGGTTACATGGGGCACGAGGTGGTGACATATTTGGGAGTGAGATAGTTGGCACCCTAGCCCTCAGCTAATCAAAAGAACAGTCTTCGATGGCTGGCAATGGGCCAGTGATGATTGTGTCACCCAACAGGTCATGGGAGAAGTTGACTCTGAAGCCTTTGCTGGGACAGTGTACCACACTGAACCTACACACCAAGAACCGGTTTGAACATTCAGACTGAATGCTGAGCTGGTTGATAGACATCCCATCCCCAAATCACCTGTAGATGAGAGATTAATTCACATGTTCGGTTTCTCAGTAAGAATAAGGGGGCAATCTGCTTTAGCATGGCAAACCTCCACTCATGGAGAGTAGCCGTTCACTCATGTATAAGCATCCCTTTGCTGCTTGAGAATCCTGCCTCATACCAGCAATCTATTCACAAGTGGCATTGCTTTTGTATTGAAATGTTGGTTTATCTCTGACCCTGAGGAGCTCATGCTATTCCCGTGTGACAACTACCAGACCTCTAATTATATCAGTGTGTAACTGTACAGAAGTAGAAAGACTTTGTGGCCTCCTCCTGCATCAAACATCTAGCTCCCCAACAAATGTCCATCGCCTCCAGGGTGTAGGCTCTTGATTCCTGACTCTGCGCCTTCTCTTGCAAGAGCACAGAGGTGGACTCCTCTACGCTCCTCATCATCTCCAGCAATTTGGGCATGCAGGTCTGATAATATCTTTACTATCCCATTTGTATGCATTTGGCCCATATCCTTCTAAACCTTTCCTCTCCATGTACTTGTCTAAGTGTCTTTTAAATGCTGTCATAGTACCTGCCTCAACTAACTCCCCTGACAGCTCGTTTCATATATCCAGCACCCTCTGTTTGAAAAGGTTGTCCCTCAGGTTTCTAATGAATCTAAAAAGACTTTCGAACATAGAATAGACTATCACAAGAACAGGCCTTTCAGCCCACAATATCAATGCCAAGCCCATCACTACCCGTGATGTTCCTCTCAGGGAACTATGTACCTGCACTCCTAGACCACTCAGCTCTACAACACTCTGTATTATTTGTTGCTTCTCCTGCTCTGTACCCTCTTCTAGTGAGGGGAGAAATATAGTCTCTCCTCATTGCCTAGAATGATAAAAAGGAAGAATTGCACAAGCTAGCTGTGCTCACACCATAATAGTTTTGAAACAGCACACGTGCTACTAAGATGGCTACTTCAGCTCAATACAAATTACAACAATGAAATACTATTAATATGCTTCGTAGATTGCACATAGCCTCTGTTTGTAAGGTGATTTCGATCTTTTTGGCGATGAGTAAAGGGTTACATCCTACAATTACTTTGAGACACTATATCTAGAATTTGGGGTGAGGTGGGGACCTCCATTGTGGGTGGATTCCCTCCTATTCATTACTCTTTTGCCAAAATGGAAAAAAACCCCAAAAGGGTGCCAAATCACCTTTCTGTTACCCTCTTAATTTGTGAAAGGATTAGGTCGTTGAGAATGGTGTAGGAAAAATAGGTTTCAAGGTGAAGGTGAGTTTATTGTCACATGTACCAATTAAGGTACAGTGAAATTTGAGTTACTGTTTTGGTGGTTTGAGTAACAGATTGTGCAAGTGTTTGTATGCGTGCCTGTATGCATTCTACATGTGCTTGCCTGTCTCTCGATAAGTGTGTTGGCATGAAATATTATTTTAAACTGAAGCTGAAACTTGGAGAGTTTGTGAAATTTCATGAGACACTGCTAGATTGAGAAAGGACCCCTAGAGAAACAACTTGAGCATCCATCTGTGAAGCCTCCACCATCATCCCCTGTGCGCCAGACCTGTCTCTCACCACACATTGTACTGGAAAGCTCTTCTATGTTCCTTTCTACTTCATGGGAATCACTACTGTATAGTTTGTTGTTGTCTGGTTACCATGAGCAGCGAGTCAACACTGGGCAGACTCCCTTTTCTGTTTACTGGGCAGTAAAGTGCAACTGCAACTTAACCCTGCCCTTTCAGAATTGTGAAGGTTATGTATCTAGTGCTTCTTGCTGTGCACAGAAATCTTTATACCTCTGCACCCTTGTTATTGACCAATTTTGTGACTTTTTTTTAGGGCAATCTGCAACAAAAAGAAGTGCAACTGAATTTCAAGGCAACAATTGCCATCAATTTAACCATCACCTCTAGATTTAACTTGACTGCTCCGTTTGTTTAATATTTCGAGTGTGTTCAGATTATTTATTGTTTGATGGCACTTCATGGATTCTAGTGTTGCAACATAAGATTAGAACTGATTAACGTGCCAATGACACAGAAAAGGGGCACTGCAGTAACATACCTTTCTTGCTCTATTTTAAAATATCATCATCACAATAATTGCAAGCCACATTTACTTCCTTCCTGCGTTATATTTTAGTAAAAGAAGTGGAGCAAATAAGTCATTTGTAAAATATTTAACCAATCCACGATCATATAAATCAGACCTTCAAGTAAGAACATAACGAACCAGAAATTTTGTTACTGACTGGAAATTTAAAAATTACACCACTCTTTCCCCACTTATTTTTTTCTGTCTCATACACGAGAACAGAAAAAAAAAGCTTTTTGCATCCGTTTCATCTTTGATCCATTGCTTTCTGCCTTGGATATGTTCAGTTACTGAGCCTTCACATCTTTCCAGGGTACAGAGTTCCAACTTGCTTAAAGCCAATGGAATGTTGGCCTTCATAACAAGAGGAGTTGAGTATAGGAGCAAAGAGGTCCTTCTGCAGTTGTAAAATGGCCCTAGTGAGGCCGCACCTGGAGTACTGTGTGCAGTTTTGGTCTCCAAATTTGAGGAAGGATATTCTTGCTATTGAGGGCGTGCAGTGTAGGTTTACTAGGTTAATCCCCGGAATGGCGGGACTGTCATATGTTGAAAGACTGGAGCGACTAGGCTTGTATACACTGGAATTTAGACGGATGAGAGGGAATCTTATCGAAATGTATAAGGTTATTAAGGGGTTGGACACGTTAGAGGCAGGAAACATGTTCCCAATGTTGGGGGAGTCCAGAACCAGGGGCCACAGTTTAAGAATAAGGGGTAGGCCATTTAGGAAAAACTTTTTCAGTCAGAGAGTTGTGGAATTCTCTGCCTCAGAAGGCAGTGGAGGCCAATTCTCTGAATGCATTCAAGAGAGAGCTAGATAGAGCTCTTAAGGATAGCGGAGTCAGGGGGTATGGGGAGAAGGCAGGAACGGGGTACTGATTGTGAATGATCAGCCATGATCAGATTGAATGGCGGTGCTGGCTCGAAGGGCCGAATGGCCTACTCCTGCACCTATTGTCTATTGTCTATTGTCTATAATCTCTTAATTGCTACCCGATTGAAAGTCTTCAGACAGTCCAAATTCACCATATCCACTCCTGTGCTCTTATCTATGCTGCTATTTACAATCACTAAAAGCTCTAATAGATCTACACATTTCCTCTTCCCGTTCCAAATCCCCTCTTCCAATGGTGTAATTTTCAAAGTGTCAAGTTACCATTTCCTCATTAATAGATTTTGCCATTTGCTCTATGATGTCAGGCTAACTGATCTCTAATTCCCAATGATCTTTCTCTCTCCTCTCTTCAATTCTGGGGTTACATTTGTATTCTTCCAATTTCTGGGAATCACTCAAGAATCAATGGAAATTTGGACCATGACAACCAGTGCATGCACTATCTCTCCATCAGCAACCCTGAACAATCTTGCAATGAGGGTCTTCAGATACTGGGGATAAATCAGCCTTCAAACCCGTTAACTTCTCCTTTACATTTTTAAAACTAATATTTCCCAGTCACTATAAACCAACTGTTCTTCCAAGAAGGCAGACATAAATAATTGCTCTGCTATTTATTTATTCCCTGGTATAAATTTCCCTTGTCTCAGGCTGAAAGAAACTCTCCCTAATGTTTGTATTTGACATGTCAACAGCAGATTTTACACATTTTAAAGCTTTTTGTTAGATCTCAAGTTCAACTTTCTTATTCCTTATTAATACCTCAGCCCTCCCTCCATTGCCAAATTTGGATATTTCCTCAATGCTCAAGATTTTTCAATTTTTGGCAGCATTGTAAGACTTTATCTTTGATCCAATATTACATTTAAATGTTCCTGTCAGCCATGGTTGGACCAGTTTACCCATTTATTTTCAGTGCCTTACAAGAGATATATAATTTGTTGTAATCTATGAATTAATTATCTAAATGGCAAAATTGTTCGTTTACTGTCGTACATTTAACGTAGACTCCCAATTTACCACAATCTGCTTGTGTCTCATACTTTTGTAGTTTGCTTTGTTTAGATTTAATAATAACTTTGGACTAAATTAAATAACTTCCCATCTTTGCATAAAACTCTACCATATTTTCATCAGCCTTCCCTAAAATCCCCTTAACCACAAAGTTATTTAGTTAACTTCTCACTGCAAAATACTAGATCTAAAATAACCTGCTCTTGAATTGGTTTATTGACATATTTATCCATAAAACAATCTTGTTTGAAGACCTGGGACAAAGAAGATTTCTGCAGCATAGAGGACCAGCTGATACCCACAATCCCAATAGCGCTAGTTGTGTGATCATTGACAGTAGGCAGCTGATGAACCTTTACAATAGTATCTAACGATTTTCTATGCTTACCTACGCCTCCCCTTTTTTCTGGAACCTGAATCAGACCTGTATAAGATGAGAAGTGAGTAAGTGTAGGGGTTTGCTCGATGTAATCCCGAGCACAATGCTCTATGATTGCTCCATAAAGAAAATACTTGCAAAATAAATTTAAGATTCCATGTATCAAGGATACTTAAACAAGTGGTTTATTTCAAAGAGATTAAGACATTCTCCTTGTTTTTAAAAAAATCACTGGAACACAATATTAGGCAATTATTGTGGGTCCCTTTTTCCATTTTAGAAGACATAAACACAGAGACCATTTTCTTTAGTAAAAACAATTAACACGAGCATTTGGGAAAACCAATGATACAGGATGTTCATTTGGACATCAAAGAGCCACTGGCACAATTTCTAAGTCCTACCTTTAATGTTCTGAAATAAAAGGTTACTGACCTGAAATGATTACCACCTCTTTCCACAATTGCTGCCTGACCTGCTGAGTATTTCCAACATTTTAGCTTTCATATATAATTTTGCATGTGACTGAAGAGTCATAGAGTCATCCAACATGGAAACAAGCCCTTCAGCCCAACTTGCCCACACCAGCCAACATGTCCCATCTACCTTACTCCCACCTGCCTGCATTTGGTCTATATCCCTCTAAACATGTCTTAACCATGTACCTGTCTAAATGTTTCTTAAACATTGCGACTGTACCTATGTCAACTACCTCACCTGCAGCTCCTTCCATACACCCACCACCCTTTGTATGAAAACGTTACCCCTCAGGTTCCTATTAAATCTTTCCCACCTATGAGCTCTGGTTCTCAACTCCCCTACTCTGGGCAAGAGACTGTGCATCTACCCAATCTATTCCTTTTGATGGATGATTTTGTACAACTCTATAACATCACCCCTCACCCTTCTGCACTCCAAGGAATAGAATCCTAGCCTGCTCAACCTCTTCCTATAGCTCAGGCCCTCGAGTCATGGCAACATCCTCGTAAATCTTCTCTGCACCCTGTCCAGCTTGATAAAATCTTTCCTATAACAGTGTCCAAAACTGAACACAATACTCTAAATGTGGCCTCACCAACATCTATACAACTGCAACATGACCTCCCAACTTCTATACTCAATACTCTTGAGTGATGAAGGCCAATGTGTCAAAAGCCTTTTCGACCACCTTATCTACCTGTTATGCCACTTTCAACACACTATGTACTTGTACTCCTAGATACTCCTGCTCTACAACACTCCCCAGAGCCCTACCGTTCATTGTGTAGGTCCTGCCCATGTTAGTGCTCCCAAATTGCACCATCTCACATTTCTCTGTATTAAATTCCATTAACCATTCCTCAGCCCATCTGCTCAGCATGAGTTAACTTCCACATCACATATGAACAAGTTATTCCCTATACAACATTCCTACTTTGTTGTGTGCCTGAGATGCCTAGATTTTAATAATTCTGTGTTGAACTGGGATGCCACAAAGGTTAAATCCCATTACTTACCTGGTATATTTTGGGCATCCCGCTATCATTGTACTGTATTCAACCAAATAATCTCTTCCAACAGCCAATCTGCTTGATCACCAACTTTTTGATCTCCAAACTGACACTGGCGCTGACTACAAATCTCCTACTGGACCCTTCTTGACCTTCAATCCCTACTGGACTCGAGACTTGACCAGACATCTTACTGCGGCCTCATCCCCTGACAGAGAATCTAATTTGGAAGCTGAAATGCTACCTTGGGTACCAGTTGCAGACCACAACAAATTGATATTGGCATGCCACGCAACAGGGGGCCAAAATAAACTGAAACAACAGCCCATGGAACTCGATGGTATAAGAATTATCCAGATCCCTCACTTTTGCTCGTGTGCATGGCTTTTAAAAAAGATTGTCTGCAAACAGATTCAAAATTGCACTGTAATCTATTTCAAAATCTTTATGCTATGTAGGTTCCTTTAGCTATAATATTCAGATATTGTGCTGTGGCCAAGGATGTGATAAAGACGTTATGATTTTCTCCAGGGATTATGCAGCCGATCGAGTCTGCATTGGAGTACTATACCTAGAGGGGTCTGGTATGACTACAGAAGAACAGAAGAAACTCCACCTGTCTCTCTTGTGTCTCTTCCCACTCTTCTTTTTTCTCTCTTTCCGTGATGATGAAGAACTTTCGCAGCTATTGAAGAAACACAAAACATTTAAAATATAAGAATTGTCTCTTTCTGAAAATACTTGCATCTAGTACAAGAAGAACCAACCAGGAAACAATACAAGTCAGAAAAATAGCTTGCTGGCTTTGCAATTTTATTTACAGCAGAGGAAGACATATCAGCAATTCTCAGGCTAGATTTCTCTACCCCCGGTGTATTTTTTGTGGCTTTTTAATGTAAGCAAGTTTAATGTGCTGCATTGCACAAATTTGACCAGAGCCACGTTAAATTATAGTCATAGCTTCCCAATAAATGAATGAGTGGGAGGGTGGAAATAGAATTTGCAAAAGCGCAAAACAAAATTATTCAGGGTGTCAGGTAGTTCCTCTTCATGCAAATGCTAATGGAAATCTGGAATGCTGTCTTCAAAAAGCGCTGACGAAACAGGGAGTTCAAAACTGAGTTTGATAGCTTGTATATAGAAGTGTATTAATGGATTTGGAACTAGAGAAGTAGATGGAGTTACGATGTACATCAGTTTCGATATACCAAATGGAAGAAAAGACTCGCAGAATATAATCAGATAATCATGGAGATACTCAACAGGTTAGGGAGAGAACATTAAGGTTACAGATTGACTACTTGCATGATAATTGGAAAGGATGAGAAAGCAAGCGTGCTTTCAATTGTTTAGGTGTGTTGACGTTTGCATCTCAAGGGCAGGATAGTCGGTATTATGTCTTTTATTCTTCGGAGGAATAAACACACATGCTCTCATACATCGGTGTTGCTCTAACCGGAAGTGAAGACTTTTATTTTGTTTTCACATGCATTTTATATCTGGTACACAGGAAGTGACGTCAGTATAAGAGCACAGTTAAACAGTTTCAGTTTAACATCCAACAAGGTGGAAGTAAGAGTGGAGAGAACAAATGGACTGGAGGTCATAGCCTCAGAATTGAAGGGCGTTCCTTTAGGAAGGAGATGAGGAGGAATTTATTTAGTCAGAGGGTGGTGAATCTGTGGAATTCTTTGCCACAGAAGGCTGTGGAGGCCAAGTCAGTGGATATATTTAAGGAAGAGATAGATAGATTCTTGATTAGTACGGGTATCAGAGGTCATGGGGAGCAGGCAGAAGAATGGGCTTAGGAGGGAGAGATAGATCAGCCATGATTGAATGGTGGAGTAGACTTGATGGGTCAAATGATCAATTATGAAATGGAATGCCTGTGGAAATGGTTTCCTACCCCCACCAAATGTATAAATAACCAAGCTCTCCCCTCACTAGTTTCAGCTTGGGCTAAAATTACTTGTGTATGATGGCCTGATAGAATCACAATATAGATACAAACCGCACAGCAACAGGCCTTTGTAAAATCCAATCTATGAAGGCAGTGTTAGAGAAATGAAACTGGAAAAATAAAAGTATTAAAAGAGAGAAACACCTTTCCATCTCTTTAAAAAGGCAGAAATAGTTTACCGTTATAATTGTTTGCTGATGCTTCTGAAATACTCTTGCTCAATGCAGCCCTCCTCAGGATGTACCCTGGTTATTTTAATTAATTATTTTCCACCAAAAAATGGCACGAACATCTTAATTGTTGTTTACATTTGTAACCTCAATATCCAATCTTTCCCCTCTCTTCAGACGGCTGAGTTAAGTGAGGATGGAGTGGGCACTTTACCTGTCTCATAGGGAACAGTCTGCTTATAGAGTGTGAGGAATGGAGGTAGTAGAAACCTTTAATATGTTTCCTTTGAGGGTAACAATATTGCTAAGAAGTTCAAAAATGTCCACCCACACTTCAGGTGTTTTAAAAGATTCAAATTGATTTTTCATGCAAAGGGTTCTGGGTGTCTGTAATGAGCTGCCGGAGGAGGCAGTTGAGGTACTGTCAGCAATGTTCAAGAAACATTTAGGAAGGCACATGGACAGGACATGTTTAGAAGGATATAGGCCAAATGGGACTAGTGTAGATGGGACATGTTAGCCAGTGTGGCCTGTTTCCATGCTGTATGACTCTGATTCAGTGGCAGAATAAGCAACAGTACACAGCAAAGAGCATTTGATGACTTGCTTATTCAAGCATTTAGAAAAAGGGCAGCTCTCACTTTTGCAATAGATGACTTCTCCACTTTGACCTTCTCGGACTTACCTCCTTCCTGATCCAGCTTTCCTCTTTTTCCTTGCAATTATCAATGTGAGAAGGCAGTGGAACAGGTGAGCAAGAGTGATTGGTAAAGACAGAAAGCCAAGTTTCAGTCTGTAAACCACTCAAAGGCTATTAAAACAGAAAACCTGCTGTGTCATATTGTAATTTGTGGGACAAATATCCCCACAGATAAGCAGCAGGCAGCATCCATAAAGCTCATGGGAATATCAATTGCTTGGCATTTATGCAGAGGAGAGTGTTTCAGGACTGCACTGCAAACAATTTTTAAGAAGGCGTTGTCTGTAATAAATCTAGTGAGGACATTGGTTGTACTGAAACTTTGCAGTGAAAGCAGAACTGGATTGAATGCAAACAAAAGGCTGGACTGCTTGCCATGTTTTTACATTAGCACTGTGAAAAGAACTCCACATTAGCATTATTAGTGAGGTAAGCCATTTATGATTTCTTCCTTCATTGATATAATGGAAATAAAAGTAAGGGAATCATGTAACAGATCTTAAAAAGGTAAGAATTATCTGCATAATTTGAGACTAAAGTGATCTTCCAATACCATACTGAGCCAATGATACAAAGGCATTCGACAACCTTTGGTTTTAGTTTGGTTTGGAGATACAGCGTGGAAACAGGCCTTTTGGCCCATTGAGTCCACACCAACCAATGATCACCTGTATACTGGTTCTATCATAAAAACTAGGGACAATTTACAGAAGCCAATTAACTTACAAACTTGCACGTCTTTGGAATGTGGGAGGAAACCGGAGTACCCGGAAAAAGCCCATGTGGTCACAGGGAGAACATGCAAACTCCGTACAGACAGCAACCATAGTCAAGATTGAACTCGGGGCTCTGCCGCTGTAAGGCAGTAACTCCACCCCTGTGCCACTGTGCCAGCCTTTCCTTGTTTTGCAAAGTTATTGAGCAAATCAGTTAACATTGACAAATGAATTATTTAAAATTGGTTGGATTTATGTACATTTTACTGGTTTCTAGGGATGGCATTTCTCCTGCTGAACATTGCAAAACAGATGAAGTTTTCAAATGTCATCGCTTGAATCAGAAGCATCGTGAAACTCCCGATGATCTGATAATGTGCAGCATTATGCATGCGTCATCCCAGAGTTATGTCGGGGCAATAATACAAGAATGGGCAGCTGAGGTTTCTTAGATTCATGATTTGCAAGAAAGCAAATGAGATGATGGTGGAAAGGGTGATAATGAATATGTGGAGAACAAAAGAAGAATCCAGGAGAGGTGGATGTAGGGATTAGCGGAATCAGTATCTGAAATTGCACAGCTAGTCTGATGGGCTGTAATGTGCCTAGCTGGAAGATGCAGTGGCTGTAGCTCAAACTTGCTTTAAGCGTTTTACAGTGCTGGGGATAGGAAGTCAGAGCAGAATTTTGGTGGAGGAGTACAATGCCAGGTAACTAGAAACTTGGGGACGTGCTTGCTAACTGAACTGAACAGTGGTCTTCAAAGTGATTACCTAATCTGAGATTTTGTCTCCCAAAAGGGAGAAGATGGCACCATGAGTAACAAACGCAACATGCTAACTGAAAGAAACACAAGAACGTCATTGTTTGTTCTGCAAAATACACGAGGAAGGGGCCTGAAAATGGGAAGGAAGCTACTGAGTCTCCAGCAGTTACACAAGATGGTGTTCTGGTATGATGAAGCCTATTGGTGAGGTCAACGAATGATCAGGATACTCCAAAGAAAAAGCCCCCTTTGTAATGTTGATAGAGGAGGGCATGGGGGGGAAGGGGGTGAAAGGGATGATGTGCTTGCTGGCAATAAGGTCGATCCAGAAATGTCAGAGGTTATATGTGGAGATTGGTGTTTTACAAGGGAAAACCTATTTAAGTTGTAAGGATGGGAGAAAGGTGTAAGGGAATGGATCACAGTCCTTTCACCTTTGATGGAAGCGTCTGAGTTATACTGTATGGAAACAGGCCCTGCGTCCAACTCATGCTGACTAAGATGCCTACCTCAGCTAGTTCCATTTGCCTGCATTTGGCCCACATCCTGCTAAATCTTTCCTGTCTGTCTACCTGCCTAGATGTCTTTTAAACATTGTCATTGTACCTGCCTCTACACTTCCTCTTGCAGTTCATTTTGTATATCCATCATTCTCTGTGAGAAGCTTGTCCCTCAGGACCCCTTTACATCTCCTTCCTCTCACCATGCTCTCCAGTTTTAGATCAATATTCTGGGCAAAAGATTGTGACATTCACCTTATCTATGCCCCTGATGATTTTATATACCTCTAAGGTCACCCCTCCAAGTGATCCTGTCCTGGCAACATCTTTGTGAATCTTTTTTAGACCCTTTCTAACTCAATGACATCCTTCCTAGAGTTAGATAACTAGAATGGCACATTGTATAGCTGCAACATGACATCCTAATGCTGGCCATCAATGCCCTGACCAATGAAGGTAAGTGTGCCAAACACCTTAGTCGCTGCTCTGTGTCCCCGATCTCAAGGTACAATGTACTTGTAACCCTAGGTCTCTTTGTTCTACAGCATATTCCATGGTCCTGACATTAACTGTGCGAGCCCTGCCTTGGGTTAATCTCCCAAAATGTAACATGCTTCGCGCTTATCCACGTTAAATTTCATCTGCCATTCCTTGGGCCACATTCACAGTTGATCTTGATCCTGATGTAATTTATAAATGATAAATTTCCATCAAGTCTCCCATCAGGCTCTAACGTTCCAGTGAAAACAATGCATATTTGCCCAACTTCTCCATATAGATAATATTCTCTTATTCAGGCAGCATCCTGGTAAACTTCTTCTGCACCCTCGACCAAAGCCTGCACTTCCTTCTAATAAAGAGTCAACCAGAACTCTATGGTACTCCAAATGTAGCCGAACTAAACTTTTATACAACTGCGATGTGACTTCCTGACCTGATCCATTTTTCCAGACGTCTCTGTTTTTATTTAACAAAACTAAGTGCAAAGGCTGGGTTCCTTTAGCTCTTGCCTGCCTGACTGGATTTAAACCCTCACGTCCCTGATCACTAAGCAGACCAATATAATCTATTGGAGGGATGTTATTGGGTTTGAATGCACTCCTAGACCAAAGTATCTGTCAACCTCCCTCCTCAATAGCCTGCAAGGTCTGCAAAACCTCTGGATTGATGCTCCGAGTGATACACATATTTTTGACACATGTAGTTTTCCAGGATGGTGATTACGGAACCATACTAAAGCCTCTTGAAAGGTTGATTAATGTGCGTGCACAAAAGTGGCTTGTAATTCAATGAAATACAATTGGACCCTGTAGCTTTAGGGTAATCTGTTTAAAAATTAAAAGGAGTTGATAACATAGATATAATAAACCATTTCCTCTTTTGTAGAATCAAGAACTATTCTTAGATCATTTGGGATCAAAATCAAGATTTTTTTTTCTCCCTGGTTGTAGAAATCTAGAATATCTTTTATTAAAATGCTGTGAATACTTGGTCAATTGGAGCTATCAAGTCAGATAGATAAATTCTTGCTAAGTAAGCAATCAAGAAATATGGATCCAAGGTCATTGGACCCACGGTGCAGGTCATGCACGATCCATTATTCTTTTTGAAGTCTTTTATTTTCATAAATTGAATATCTGTAAATACTTTTTGCAGATCTCTACGTAGTTTCACACAATATATTTATCAATGTCCAGTCAAAGTAACCAAACACAAAAATCTGCATTATACGGGGTCGGAAATGGAACAAGTGATGTGGTCAAAACTTGTGTTGAAAGGATTAAGCCTGCACTTCAAGGGAGATTCCACACTTAGCAGTATTCTCTGATGGAAGGTGGCTTTTATTTCCATAAATAAAAAGTTTGATTCAAATTTTCTCCCCTTGTAAATCTTTTTTCAAGATTTACTTTATGGGATTTTTTTCATACATTTAAAGAACTATCAAATATAAGAAAATAAAAACTGCCGGAACTGCAGATGCTGTTTTATTTGTTTCAAAAGGAGACACGAAGTGCTGGAGCAATTCAGCAGGTTAAGCAGCATCTCTGGAGAACATGGATAGGTGATGTTTTGGGTCCAGACGCTTCTCCAGTCTCTGAATCTGCAGTAGGGTCCTGACCTGAAACGTCACTTATCCATGCTCTCCAAAGATGCTGCCCGACTCACTGAGTTACTCCAGCACTTTGTGTCCTTTCTTTATATAAGAAAATAGATGATTTTTTGCCTGATTTTATTGCCTGCCAACCATCTGCTGTTTACTTTTCACTTGTTCAAAGTCTGAAATGCAAAAGGAATTATAGAGACACAATTGATCTTTGAACATTTGAAGCTAATGTCAGCTGAATTGGAATCCACTGTTAGGTGTCACTTATAAGAATGGATTTTAAAGGGGAAACTTTAAAAAATGTCAATAATTTGGAAAACTGTGCACCCCTTGCAGTTTCATCTGGAAAACTAGGTGAGACGATGTTATCTTTTGGAACTTTACTAAAGCTTAATACAAACCTCCACCTGTCAAACATTGCATTCCATTTCAGCAAGATTTTTTTGGGAAAAAAACCCCAAAACTTCAACAAACATCAAGAAAAAAAAGACGGATGGTTTCCTCTTGATGAATGCTTTGTACATGGATCAATCGTTCCAATAAGGAAAAGCACTCAAAAGAAATGCTGTGATGCTTCAGTGGTTCTATTCTAGGCTCAGAACCTGAAATTACACCTCTAAGGAACATCATATTTTTGAAATACACAAAAATAAACAACTTTGTTTAATTTAAGAACGCAATCCACTTGTATTATAAGAAAATAACTGCAGATGCTGGTACAAATCGAAGGTATATATTCACAAAATGCTGGAGTAACTCAGCAGGTCAGGCAGCATCTCAGGAGAGAAGGAATCCACTTGTATGGTAGATATCGACAGTTCATTATAACTAATCGTGAAGTTTCCTTTCCTTTTCATGACACCCTATTGGACAACACAAAAAGACATTTACCGGACTTTGTAGTGCCCCGATTTCTTCTTCTTCTTCTTCTTCTTGGGTGGTGGTGAGGGAGAACTGCTTGATTTCCTTTTCATACTTCAGTGGCATTATTCGCATGTGAAAAATTATTCAGATATAAACAGAGATAAGTTACTTAATGTGGGATAAGAAATCTTTACATAGGATATACAATATATAATCAGACCATATTCGCCCTACAGATAAGATGCACCTTCTCTTTACCTATTGCGTACAGTTTTGGTCTCCTAATCTGAGGAAAGACATTCTTGCCATAGAGGGAGTACAGAGAAGGTTCACTAGATTGATTCCTGGGATGGCAGGACTTTCATATGAAGAAAGACTGGATAGACTCGGCTTGTACTCACTGGAATTTAGAAGATTGAGGGGGGATCTTATTGAAACTTACAAAATTCTTAAGGGGTTGGACAGGCTAGATGCAGGAAGGTTGTACCCGATGTTGGGGAAGTCCAGAACAAGGGGTCACAGTTTATGGTTAAGGGGGAAGTCTTTTAGGACCGAGATGAGAACGTTTTTTTTCACACAGAGAGTGGTGAGTCTGTGGAATTCTCTGCCACAGAAGGTAGTTGAGGCCAGTTCATTGGCTATATTTAAGAGGGAGTTAGATGTGTCCCTTGTGGCTAAAGGGATCAGGGGGTATGGAGAGGAGGCAGGTACAGGATACTGAGTTGGATGATCAGCCATGATCATATTGAATGGCAGTGCAGGCTCGAAGGGCCGAATGGCCTACTCCTACACCTATTTTCTATGTTTCTATGTTTTTATTCTATCATCACATTAATTCTTGACCATGGAAGACATGTCACAGATGTAAACTCTCAATTAATTCATCAAAACAATATAGCTTTGTCAAAGTGATGCACACAGCTGTCTAGATAGTGTTAGGTATTGTGTCAGAGCAAAAAACACATATATTGACATACACAAGACTGGTTCCCTCCTTTTTTCATGAGAAGGATCTAAATCCCAGACAACAAAAGGTTTGTTACTGAGCAGAGACCAACTGATTCTCCACAGCAGAGGAAGGCGAATCTGCTTCAGACACATCCTATCCCTAGGTCCCCTTTAAAATTATTCTCGTGTGTGCAAATTAACAGAGACAAGTGCCACGACATGTAAAGGATTCAAGCCTCATTTTTGTGCTGCATGAATATTATACTGACTTGTGCCTTCCCAAATATTGTGCTGTGAAAACTAGCACCACAGAAACCAAAAGGAAAAGAGATGGTTTCACTTAACCTTTTGAATTCGTTGTTGCCCAGCAAGAGATTTATGCTCCTGTTATTTATTCATAAAGGAAATAAAAATCTGCTCTATGTTCAGAGCTTTTAATGTTTACTGGTGACCTCACCTCCAGACCCAATCCTCATGAGGGACCGTGCTTGATGAAGTGAGCAAAATTTTTAAAGCTGATATCGGTAAAAGTATTACACATCAGTAAAACTATCAGTGACTATAAACGATACACAATGCAGAAACAATGGTCTGCAGGTGCTTTTCTTTGTTTCTGCATTGTGTAATCTATCCATACCAGGACATCCGAGATGTCCTCATTCTTTAGGGAATGGGGGTTCCCCTCTCCCATCATAGATGAGACCCTCACTCATGACTCCTCAGTACCCCGCAGCTCTGCCCTTGCTCCCCCTCCCCCTAGTCACCACAGAGATTGCACACACGAGTGGGGTACTGATTGTGGATGATCAGCCATGATCACATTGAATCAAGCGGTGCTGGCTTGAAGGGCCAAAATGGCCTACTCCTGCACCTATTGTCCAGGTATCTATGTATCTATGTAAAAAAAAAAAAGAAAGCATAGTTTTAGTAAATATGTCTATACGGGATGAGAATAGGGAATTAATAAGAAAATGGATGGGAAATAAGGACATTTGTTTTTGGTCTTTAGGGTGGCAAGTTTATGGGGATAAAGCAGGTAATTGAAGTTGAAACCAAGATCTTATTGGGCATCGAGTGCTGGAGTTGCTCAGTGGTTCAGACAGCATCCCAGGAGAGCATGGATAGGTGACGTTTTGAGTCAGGACCCTTCTTCAGACTGATCGTGGATCCAAGATCAGTCTGAGGAAGGGTCCCAACCTGAAACATCACCTATCCCTGTTCTCCTGAGATGCTGCCTGACCCACCGAGCTACTGCAGCACTCTGTCTTCTTTTGTAAACCAGCATTTGCAGTTCTTCGTTTCTTTATCATATCAGGCATAATGTTATTTAATGGCCGAGCAGGTTCAAAGGCCAACATGGCCCACTCTTCCTCCAATTTCTTAGTAAAATTAAGAGTACACGGAAGTATTGTCACTTAACCATGTCAATACAATTGGATGCATTGTTTGATTCATAAATTTGATGCCTGATTTTCAATACCAAAGAAGCATATTGAAAAATCTAACACTAACAGTTTGATCTGTTTACGATGAGACTCAGACTAACTTGAAACCTAAAGTATTGGCATTTGAGTAATCAAATATGTTGAAAATAAGGCAGAATATCAGAAATAGTACACAATGTTTGTATTCAAACTCCCACCTGTCTATTAGTGTACATGTTGCTTGGGAAATTAATAGCAAAATATACACATATTAAATAAGAAAATGCAACAAAGAAAGGAGCTATTGTGGGAAAAGGATTAAGGTTCATGGAAGGAATACATGAATTTAGTATGTAACAGGCAAGTCTGCAATAATTAAAAAAAGCAACGCTGAGCAGTGACTACATATTGAGCATTGCTGCCTTGTTTTTACTCCCAGGAAGCCTACTGTCAAGGTTTAATTAGCTATTGCATGTGATTAAATAAATTAGATCACTTTGGGACTATAAAATCTGCACACATTCCATTGGAAGAAGGCTCCAAAGTCCAAGTGTACAATTTCTCACACCTCACAACACTTAAAATGTTTCTCATACAATCGAAGCATAAAATAAAAATCCCATGATAATTGCAAGGCGGTGATGATTCACACTAAGTGAATGACTCACAATGTCCCTCTTCACCATGGAATTTATATTTATAGGCACTGAACCTCAGTGAGACAGCGAGAACGTCTATTAAGCTGTTCTATAAAATTGACTCTAGCTGCATGTTATAATTTTACCAGTGAGTGTCCTTTAAATTTCCAGTTCGTTTTTTATCTTGAGCTATAGCCAGGGCTTGAAAAGTTGTTTGATTTCCACTAACTAACAGAGAATACATGCATACACAGCACAAGATCACTTTTCATATCCATCCACTGCATTTGTCATTAATGCCATGTTCTGTAAAATAGACAAATTCTCTGTTTTTTCCATCCCACAGATGCAAATTCATCCATTATCAATGCCTAATCTGCTACTCTGTCCCTAACTATTAAAAAGAGCACAGTATTTCTGCACCACAGTGATGATTAAGCAGACATACATTTCGCGCTCAGTAGAAGGATTAGATTGCATAAAAGACAGCTATATTTTTTAAGAAGGGTTTTGAGGGATATTAGCCAAATGCAGGCAAATGGGACAAGTAAAGGCCAAAGCCATATACAGTATCTCTAGGACTCTATGTCAGTATTTGTTCATATTTTAAAGGAACTTTCACATTCACCCATTATCTAACTAAGTGGCAAAATGGACTCAATGTAGCTGGTGGACACCTGAAATGTTGCATAGTAAATGGCTACATTTATGGAGACATCAAGACCTCTGGAGATATAAACTTTCAAATTGCCAGCAACTTGTCTTTGGAGATAACAAACAAGGTCACGGGAAGCAGGCGGATGGGATCCTCATAACTATCTGATGGGGAAACTCATGACCTCGGCTTATAATCGGCATTCATCACTGGTCATTTTTAATTCTTTAATCCATCACGTAGAACACAGGACAGCAATAACTATTTCTCTGAGCATTTCGCTGGTATTGTGGGTGGGTCGTCATCATACCGTGATGAAGCTCGGAAAGCAATCTTTGGTGAGTCCAGTAAGAAAAATGTTTGGGCTTTCACCCGCAGCTTACACAATACTAGTGAATGAGTGCAGAAGATGGAAGGAGGCAGCTGTGGAATGTCCATATTGGAAGTCATTGGACATTCTGTGCTCATCAGGATGTTACTACTGCAGTAAGGGCAAAGTGCCATAGGTACACCAGCAAAGAATGTGTGATGTTCTATAAAGCATTCTAGCCACACAGTAATATGTTTCAATAGAAAGTAGAAGAGCATGGAGAGCATGATGAAGATCCTTGCATTGTCATTCTGGTGCATTGAAAGAGTAGCTACCTGCAAAGAACATCAAATGTTATAATCTTACAAGTGCTCATAGGTCTTCATTCAGGGCTTGCACATTATGCACACAGCTTTGTATGGATGTCATTCAAATGTCATATGCAAGGAGTGAAGATATCTTCTACTCTGCCTTTACAGGTAGCACAGCCAGAGGATTTTATGTGCATTGCAGTCTTTCGCAAAGTTAATGCATGCACAGACTACATTCATGCAGTATTACACCTAGCAGAGACCATTTTGCAACCTCTTAGTAAGAACATGTGGCAGAGGAGACAAAGATTGCAAAGAATTCTGCAGAAACTATAGCATTCCAGACAGAAATAAGCACCACTCCTTTTGCATTGCCTGCATCACGCATCTCTCTTTTCTTACTGTGTCTGTGTCTGTGCCTCTGGCTTCTGTATCCTGAACAACAACTTTGATGCTGGGCGATATGGTTGCTGACAACATTTCTTGTTGTTTATGAACAGGTAACCCTTCCAGGTCCTGATTTTTCTGGCTACATTTCCTCGTAAACCATTACTACCACCCACTTTATTTGCTCCCTTAGCCGATTCCGGGCTGAAGTCCTCCACCAACAGCATCAGCCCCATCTCAGGCACCAACCAAGTATGAATTTCATTGTTCTGGTTCGGGATATATGACAATCAAGCACTCCTGACCTTGGATTTGGTTTTGGCCAGAAGTGGCACATTTTCCACAATAAAGTGTCCACTGCACTTTCAATATCATCTTTTTGATGCACTAGGATGTCTAGGCTAAATTATTTTTATATTTTTGCCCTCTAACGTTAGATATCTAACGTAAGTGTAATTAAGGAGCACAGAAATCTCCCTCTCTCGCTCTCCCTCTCTCTCCATCTTTTCCCATCTCCCCTCTGCCACTGACGAACAGATAGATTTCACTTCACACCATTGGTCCCCACTCCCTCGACCTATTAATGGACAAAAATAACCTGGCATCCAACGGAATGCCATCTGGGAACTTGTCATAAATTCACAACCAAATATCTCATGACAGATTGAAGTCTTTTCATCTGTCAATGTGTGTTCAAATGTTCTGTTCCTCTAGTTCCTGCCAGGATTTAACAAGTAGCTCTCATTTAGTTCTGCCAAATTCAAATTAAAAATGCCTTTCCCAAATTTCCATGAATAGGTAATAGGATGCCAATTTTAAAATATCGCTGTATGCTCAATCCATATTTTTTTTAAAACACAGCTATAATCAAGATAATCAGTTTTTGAAGAAATGCATCCAATTAATCTATTTTTTAAATGATAATAATAGCATAAGTAATTCCTACAAATTGTTTATATTTTACAGTATATATTTAGTAGTATTTTGGATTCATCGAATAGCAGGTATTTTACATTAGAATATTCTATCCTGTGTCTTTAAAATGTAATCACAATTAAAACAGCCAACTTCAGCAAGCAAGAAGTTGTATGCCCTGATTGAGTGAAACAAAAAACACAATCAGGGTTCATTTAATGGTGCTGTTGCATTAAACTTTCACCTGTATTTGTGAGAAGATAACTCTATATTGACATCTTCAGCAAACATTGCTACATTGGATCTTACACTGATAAAAATGTCATCCTTGTGGTGTGGTGGGTATCTGGGCCATTTCCAAGCCGTTTTCAAACATCTACTGGTATTTTCATAGGTTAAGTTATAGGAGCAGAATTGGGCCATTCGGCCCATCAAGTCTACTCTGCCATTCAATCATGGCTGATCTATCTCTCCCTCTCAACCCCATTCTCCTGCCTTCTCCCCATAGCCCCTGACATCCATACTAATCAAGTATCTATCAATCTCCACCTTAAAAAATATCCTTTGACTTTGTCTCCACAGCCTTCTGTGGCAATGAATTCTACAAGTTCACCATCCTCTGACTAAAAAAAATCCTCATCATCTCCTTTCTAAAGGTACATCATTTTATTCTAAGGCTATAGCCTCTGGTCATAGACTCTCCCACTAGTGGAGACATCCTCTCCGCATCCACTCTATCCAGGCCTTTCACTATTCAGTAAAGTTTCAATGAGGTCTCCCCTTATCCTTCTAAACGCTAGCGAGTACAGGCCCAGTGCTGTCAAACGCTAATCGTATGTTAACCCAACCACCCCTGGTGTCATTCTTGTAATCCTCCTCTGGACCCTCTCCAACGCCATCACACCCTTACTCCGATATGGGGCCCAAAGCTGCTCACAATACTCCAAATGTGATCTGACCGGTGCCTTATAAAGCTTCTTTCAATAAAGGGCCTTTTTAAAGAGGTTCTCCTAAAAGGATGCACTGCAGCATTGAGCATTAGGTTGAATTTGACCTATTATGTAATTCTTAGTTTAGTTGTTAGTTTAGTTTATCGTCACATTGTACCAGCGAGAAGCTTTTTGTTGCATGCCATCCAGTGAGTGAAACGACTATACATGATTACATTCGAGCCGTCCACAGTGTACGGATAGAGGAAAAACGTTTATTGCAAGACAAAGTCCCGAAAAGTCCGATTAATGATAGTCCAAGGGTCTCCAATGAGATAGATAATGGCTCAGGACCTCTCTAGTTGGTGATAGGTTCACTTGCCTGATAACAGCTGGGAAGAAACTGTCCCTGAATCTGGATGTATGCATTTTCACGCATCTGTAGCTCTTTCCCAATGGCAGAGGGGAAAAGAGGGAGTGTCCGGGATGAGACTCATCATTAATTATGCTGGTGGTCTTGCCGAGGCAGTGTGGTGTAGATGGAGTCAATGGAAGGGAAGTTGGATTGTGTGATGGTCTGGGCTGCATCCACAATTCTCTGCAATTTCTTGCAGTCTTGGATGGAGCTGTTCCCAAACCATGCTGTGATGCATTCCGATAAAATGCTTTCTACAGCGTATCTGTTGGTGAGAGTTGTTCGGGGACATGCCGAACTTTTGAAGCCTTCTAAAGTACTGCTTTTCACTGTACCCTGGTACATGTGACAAAGAAAGAAAATGGCTTTCTTTGCCATTGCTTCACAATGGCTAGTCCAGGACAAATTGCTGGTGATATTTACTCCTAGGAACTTGAAGCTTTCAACCATCTCCACTTCGGCGGTGTCAATGTATACCAGGATGTGTGTACTGCTTCGCTTCTTGAAGACGATCACCATCTCCTTTGTCTTGCGGATATTGAGAGAAAGATTGTTGCCTTGACACAAGGTTATGAGGCTCTCGATCTCCTTCCAGTTACCCGTCTCGTCATTATTTGATATCCGGCCCTTTGCAGTGGTGTTGTCTACGAATTTGTAAATTGAGTTGGATTTGTACTTGGCTGCACAGTTGTGGGTGTATAAGGAGTAAAGAAGGGGGCTGAGAACACATTCATGTAGAGCACCAGTGTTCAGGATTATCACAGAGGATGATTTGTCCCCTATCCTCACTGATTGTGATCTGTTGGTCAGGAAGGGCCTTGATGTTAACTATCCTAGACTAGAATCATTCCATGCTGCCTTTTTGTAACAAGCTCCGGAATATAATTTAATGTTGCATTGCGACCTCCAAGGACGTTATGTTGGGACAGATTGGAAGGTAAAAACATTTGAAAATCTCAAACCGACACTCTTTAGTTTAATAGCTGCACGTCAGGCAGCATCCCTCTCCTAAGAGGCAGATTTTCATTTGAATGTCCCAACATTTTTATCATGGATTCATTATTTAAACTTTTGTAGGTTGTAATTCCGAATAAATATTACTGTCAGCTTAACGCCTAGGATGAAAAGGTTTACCACAACCTCTGGCATTTCAGATGACTAACTAAAGGTCAGAATGAGACCTGTTTGCAGATGGTTGTACAATGTTCAACCGTTCAAAAAATAAACTCTCACAATGCCTTAATCCACCATTCATACACATTTGACAATTGGCAAGCAAAATCTACATCACACAAATATCAGGTAATGACCATTTCCAACAAGAGAGAGCCTAATCAGCTCCTTTGCGCATTCAATGGCAATGGCATTACCAAATTCCCCAGCCATCCACATCCTGGGGTCACCTTTGATCAGACTCTCAGCTGGATTTACCAATTAAATACCGTGGCTACCAATGTCGGTCACAGTCTAGTAATCTTCTTTGAGAGTCATCGCAGGATATTCCCAAGCATTTAAAAGACAGCGGGTGTTGGAATAATCCTCCACTTGGCTAGATATTGCCACTTGCCCAACACACTGGAAGTTCAATGCCATTTGGAAAATTGCTCAGTTGGCACCCAATCCACCAACCAAAACCTTTATCCATTCACCATTATAAAATGCATTGCAGTTATAATTGCCTCGGCTCATCTCACAGTAACTCCCAAACACCTGACTACCTCCAAGAAGTACAAGAGTAGCAGGTGCATGGGAGCGCTGCCACCTACTGGCTCTCTTCCAAGTAACACATGATCCCGATTTGGAAATATTATCAACATGACTTAATTGTTATGTAATCTGTAACTTTGGATTTCCACAAACACTGCAAACAATATGGACTTTGCTATCAATTGCAGCATTTACTGGCCACTACTAATTGAATTGTGGAGGCAGTTAAGAGTAAACCTCATTGGTGAGAGTCTGGATTAACAGATGACCAGGTCTGGTTATTCTCAGTCGGGATGGCTAATTTCCTTCCCTTAAGACTTTGGTGAACGAGACATGTTCATGTAAATTAAAATTCGCAATAAATACTGCCCTTACCAGCAATCTTGAAATGCCATAATATTAATTTTAAAAATCAATAATATCACAACTGATCTTTATGTTAAGTGATCTTAACATAAATATGTTAAATTATTAATTTTTGCCATTAAGAATGTTTGCAAGTTTTCATTTCAACCTTTTGGGGGTGAAAGCTATTCCAAATTTTCATTACCCTGTCTATAAAGGAGTACTAGAGTAACTCAGTGGGACAGGCAGCATCTCTGGAGAGAAGGAAAGGGTGACATTTCGGATCGAGATCCTTCTTCAGTCTGAAGTCTGAAGAAGAGTATGAAGAAGGGTCTCGACCTTAAATATCACCATTCTTTCTCTCCAGAGATGCTGCCCTGTCCTGCTGAGTTACTCCAGCATTTTGTATCTATCTTCAGTGTATAGCATCTGCAGTTCCTTCCTACAAATATGAAGGAGCATTTCCTAATATTCCCTTGAAAATCCATGCTCAAAATTCTGAATTGCTAGTTCTGGATTCCCCACTCATGGAAACAATTCCGCAATATCTACTATCAAATATTGCAGTCATTTCAATCATCCTTTCAAAACTCTATGGCTCCAAGATTTAATCTCCTTGCATATCAGTTGTCGAGAAGAACATAGAAACACCACTCTTTATATAACAAAGAAGAAAAATCATAGTTCCACAGAGGCAAGATTGGGGATGAGATATGCTTCATGACCTGGCATTTACCTATCTGCACTCTCTCCACTGCCAAATGGCAGCTTCTTAACCACTGCAGTCAGGGTGGAAAGTACATCAATCTGTGCAGCACCTCCTCTGTGCCAAACTTCATCTTCATTCCAATTAACAACTACCATCTGCTGGGACTCATGAAATCAAAATGCAAAGTTTTGAAAGGCGAAGTATTTCAGAATGAAGATGATTGCATTTTGTACAAATGCAACAGTCAGAAGGTTATAAAGTTTAAAATGGGTCTGAAACTTGATCATGACTCCAGGATCTTATTCATCTGTCAGATAATTACACCCAGCAGCAATATACCCTCAGCAGTCAATGCAGAATGTTCATCAACTTATTATTAAATAGTGCTTTCACCTCACTAAGGCAAACTGGTGGTAATATCCACTTATTCATTAAATGGTTAGCTTGGGATCCATCATGAAGAAAATAATTGCCAGCCCCAGATAGGATCAAAAGTATCAGCTGTTTAATAATTGGTTTCATTATATTCCACTGAAAGCAAAATTAAGATGGATGTACAGCAGCAAGTTGGTATTATAATGCTTGAACGTCACCCATTCCTTCTCTCCAGAGATGCTGCCTATCCCGCTGAGTTACTCCAGCATTTTGTGTCTATCATCAATAGTTAATTCAGTTCCTCAAGTTCATGATAGGACAGGCAGGCCGATTGTTTCTCTTTGCTCGTGCTCCACTAAACTCATCTCCACATAACTCGATTCTATCTTGTCCTCCCTTGTCGAGTCCCTTTCGACCTACATCTGAGATGCTTTGCGTGCTCTTCAACAACATTCAATTCCTAGGCCCCCATTGCCTTATCTTTAACATGGACGTCCAGTCCCTTCACACCTTCACTCCCAACCAGAAAGGTCTCAGGAGCTCTCCCATCCTTCCTTGAACAGAGATGCTATCAGTTCCCCTCTAATATCACTCTCCTCTACCTGGTGGAACATCTTCACCCTCACCAACTGTTCTTTTGACTTCTCTTACTTTCTTCAAATGATAGGTGTAGCCATGAGGAAACACGTGGGGCCCAGCTACGGCTGCCTTTTTATTAGTTTCATTGAATTGACCTTGTTTCAAATGTACGCCGGCACCATCCCCCAATTCTTTCTCCGCTACATCGACGACTGCATCAGGGCTGCCTCCTGCACCCGTGCAGAACTCGTTGATTTCATCAACTTTACCTCTAACTTCAACCCTGCCCTCAAATTCACTTGGACTATCTCTGACAACCTCTCACCCCTTGCTTGATCTCTGTCTCCATCACAGGGGACTGACTTTCAACTGACATCTGTTACAAACCCATTGACTCCCACAGGTATCTTGATGCGCCTCCTCTCATCCTGACTCTTGCAAGGAATTCATCCTCTACTCTCAATGTCCCCATTTCCCACTGGCTGGCACCAACTGAGAGGAGAAGGATTAGAGGCCCAAGTTACCATTTTGTTTTAGTTTCCTTGAGAACCATGGACAATAGTAATGCATCGATGCTCCCATTTTGAAATGAATAACATTTGGTTTCATCAGGCAACCTTTCCCAACAACTACCTGAGGAGCTTCTCAGCCAATTACAGGTCCTTCAGAGTTTGCGGCAGGATTCTGTTCCCAAAATCTGTTCGTAACCCAAATTGTTTGCAAGTTGGAATGCATTCTTAAATGGGGATACAAGGAAGTGCAGGTGCTGATTCACACAGAGAACCATGCAGTTACAGGGAGAATGTACAAAACTCCATACAGACAGCACCCGTAGTCAGGATTGAACCTGTGCCTCTGGCGCTGTAAGGCGGCAACTCTACCGTTGCGCCACTGTTCCTCCAGTTTGAATGTGGCCGCACTCTAGGAATGGAGGGACCCAGGACAGAAAGGTCAGTCTGGAAATTGGAAAGGGAGTTAAAATGGTTAGCAAATTGGAGACCCCCAAGGTCCTGAATGCAAGTGTCCGGCGAAACTGTTGCCGACTCTACACTTGGTCTCACCAATGTACAGGAGACCATATCGGAAACACTGTATGCAATAGATCGCAGGGGGTATGGAGAGAAGGCAGGTACGGGATACTGAGTTGGATGATCAGCCATGATCATATTGAATGGCGGTGCAGGCTCGAAGGGCCAAATGGCCTACTCCTGCACCTATTTTCTATGTTTCTATGAGGTTAGACGAGGTGCTCATGAACCACTGTCTCACCTGGAAAGAGTGCTAGAGTCCCTGAGGTGTGGGAGGAGCTATAGGGACAATTGTTACATCTCGTATGGTGCAGGGGAATGTACCTGGTGAGAGGATGGTTTGGGTGGGAAAGGATGAGTGAAGGGAGCATTCTCTGCAGAAGGTGGAAAGGGGTGGGAATGGGAAGATGAAACTAGTGGTGGGATCACATTGAAGATGGCGGAAATGTCGGATGATGATGTGTTGGATGCGACGGCTGGTGGGATGAAAGATGGGGACCAAGGGAGCTCTATCCTTGTTCATCTGGATTGGGGAAGCGAGAACAAAACTGCAGGACACAGAGGAGATGTGGGGAAGGAATTCATCTATCAGCAGGGGGGGGGGGGGGGGGGGGGGGAACACGTTTACTAGAATATCCTAGAACGGAAACCCTCATTTAGGGAGCATTTGCGGCAGAGAAATTGAGAACAGGGGATGGTGTCTTTGCAGGGGATAAATTGTTGACTTGACTTGCTTAAGCCAATGCTACACATATAGTTCAATTAAGGGTTTTAAATCCCTTTCACCTCATTTTGTAACAGGGTATGTTTTGGGAGAGAAATAGATGATGTTGCTTTACAAGTGATTTGTTCTGCCCTTGATTAAAGGGTGTATTTAATGAGGTAAATATATGCATGCGTGGGCAGTTTAATTACTATTTTCACATATGTGGTTACTGAATGCCTCATAGACTTTCCACTTATAGTAACAGTCACGTCCGTGACTTGGATATTTGATTGGAACATCTGATTCCACAATGACATGAAAGCGATGACTGAGATTCATCAATGCGGTAATATATATATATATATTGATTCTAAAGAATACATTTCAAACCTAGGATCAATTCAGAGGCCCAATGTGCATGTGAAAATATGAAATTCATACCGACTACAAGAAATTACACCAGTCTTACAACATCCTATTGTGATATATAACATCCTATTGTGATTGATAGATACCACTTGACGTTCATTGAAAGACATTTTTTTTCTCAGTTTACTGTAGAAACAAAGAACTGCAGATGCTGGTTTACCCAAAAAGGCACAGAGTGCTGGAGTAACTCGTCGGGTAAGACAGCGTCTCTGGAGATTATAGATGGGGTGAATTCAGAAGAAGGATCCCGACCCGAAACGTCACCTATCCATGTTCTCCAGAGATGCTGCCTGACCCGCTGAGTTACTACAGCACTTCGTGTCGGTTTTCGCAGTGTATTTTTAAGATTGTATTTCCGCAACACAGGATCCTAAGACACACTTGTTGCAATGTGTACTGTACCACAGTGGGAAACTGGCCTGTTCTCAAGCTTCCTAATACCTGTCCCCGTCACACGGAGGTCAAGACCGGCTTCCTTGATAGACTTCCATAGTCTTCAATGGTAACATCCATCCCACCTGGTGAGAGGATGGTTTGGGTGGGAAAGGATGAGAGGAGGTAACCAGGTAACGTTTTACACAACCCTCAGCAAAGATAATTCAGCGATGCAAATCTCAATTTAATTCTGTTGATAATATTGAATAATGGGGACAGTGGTGTTTCTGGATACTGACCCGGGATAAGGATGCTCTGGGTAGCGCTGTAGCGAAATAGACAGCGGAGCACTGAAAACAAAAAGCATCCATTTTACATACAAGGAAAATGAGCATCAACCACAGCATTTTAATTCTCCACGGCTGGAAAGTCACCGACGTCAATTTTCGAAAATAGGGGAGCAGTCTCAGGTATGGCGATGGCTGTGCGGTTAAACAATGAAACATGCCGTGCGCCACTAACCTGGTATCATATGAGCTGGCGGGGTTTCTGGAACCAATGCTCTCCAGTGGCCTTGGAACGGCCACTGTTCGCAACGCTCCTCTCCACAACTGCTCAAAGAGCTGCTTCTCACCGTATTCTGCCCTTGTCATGTCCGAACACATTTTGCATCATTTAATGCCCTGCCGACACAGGAACCGTGAGCAGACAGGGGATTTTTTTTTGTTTAAAAAAAAAAAATGGATGCTCGAGGAGTGCCTTCCAGTTGAGCAGATCCTCCTCAGCTCTGTGCTCCCAAGGTCTGCTTGTAACGGTGCACCCTGCCTGACATGTCCTTGCTCGTGGAGCACGCAGTACATGCAGGCAGCGTTCGCAGCGCTGTCCACTTTACACCGCACACCTTTTCACAACACTGGGTTCAAGGCAACCATAAGGACCATCAGCCCTGATCCTCGGGGCTTGCCACTGAGGGGGTTTATTCTATTGCCTTGGCAGGGACATTTCCAGAATTTCCCTTTTCCTTCCCTTCCCCGATTAAATCACCCAAGCAAATGCTGCATCTTTCCCTCGAGGCCCCAATTATTTACAGAGCTTTAAAAATCCATCATAAAGTATAAAGACAATGAAAGAGTTTTGGAATTTTGTGCACTGTATCCTTTCAATACTCTTGAAGACAGCAGCGTTTCAATGTGAACTGCAAGGTAAAAACTGGCTCCTGAGAAAACCAGGATTCCGGATTCCCAGCGACGCAGGATTCAGTCAATAATGTTCAAGGAATCCGTCTACAATGACTACAATGTTATATTAACGGTATAATGTGCAGGTGGGAATTATTTGATCGGGCATCATACGCTTTAAAGCAATTAGCAGTTTTACACTAATGCATACAAAATACAAAGGATTTACATGCCAGTGCAAACATCTGTCTCAAGCTTCCAATGTAATCTGCTCCCAACATCGGGATATATTCAATTACAACCGCAAAATGCTGCAAATAAAAGTGTAAATATTTAGTTTTTCTGCAAAGTGAATTGACTTCAAATTATGTTCTTTATCCTGAGCTTCTACTTTCCCATAAACTATCCTTGCTTCCATGAGAAGTGAATCACATAGTGCGTTTTTTTACACTAAGCAAACCACTATAGATATAACACAGTACTGTAATAATTTTCAGATGAGATTCCACCATTTAGTTAGGATCCACATTACTGTTCCCATGTTTTCCCAGAGTCGGATGTGCATCACGGAACTCATGTTTGAAACCTTCACAACATAAATGAGAGCTCCCAGGTCTGGAAAACATCTGTTTACAGCAGTCACAACGCATGTCGAACCCATGGGCAGAATTGCGTTTAAAAACAGTCAAGCACTTTGTTCATGCCCACCTTCTTCCCATGATGTCAAATGGGTGGCCCTGTATTCTGAAACTATACCCACCATCTTTAGATTCCCCCGTGAGAGAGACATCCGCGTAGCTTCTAGTCCGTTAAACTCTCTCAGAATATTATATTTTGAGATGATACTCTCCAGTTCTAAATTCCAATGAGCAAATGTCCAACCACTTCAACCTTTCCTCATAAGTTAACATCTTCTCCCCACGAATCAACCTGCAGAATCTTCTCTGACTTGTGTCTGCTACAAAAAAATCCTTCCAATATTGCCTGCTATACTCCAGGTATAACCTCACTAGTGTATGGTTGCACTAAGATTCCCTGCATTCGTACTCCATCCTCTTTGCAATAAAGGATAATGTTCAATTTGCCTTCCTGTTCACTCACTGCACCTGCATTCTAACATGTGTGCCTCAGGCACATGCACACTCAGATCCCTTTATTCTGTAGCATCCACTATCAATAACTAGATCAACATTGACAAGGAACAATTGGACTAGCAACATAAAAAGCTGTGGTCATAGAAACATAGAAACATAGAAAATAGGTGCAGGAGGAGGCCATTTTGCCCTTTGAGCCAGCACCGCCTATCATTGTGATTAATGCTCATCATTCACAATCAGTAACCTGTGCCTGCCTTCTCCCCATATCCCTTGATTCCACTAGCCCATAGAGCTCTATCAAACTCTCCTTTAAATTCATCCAGTGAATTGGCCTCCATTGCCTTCAGTGGCAGAGAATTCCACAAATTCACAACTCTCTGGGTGAAAAAAATTCTTCTCACATCAGTTTTAAAGGGCAAATCAGAAGTTGGCGATTTTGTGGTGAGCAACAAGATCTCCAATACCTGATGTCTTTCTAACATCTACGAGGCACAAATCACAAAGGTGCTGAAATACTATAGACAATAGACAATAGACAATAGGTGCAGGAGTAGGCCATTCAGCCCTTCGAGCCAGCACCGCCATTCAATGCGATCATGGCTGATCACTCTCAATCAGTACCCCGTTCCTGCCTTCTCCCCATACCCACTCACTCCGCTATCCTTAAGAGCTCTATCCAGCTCTCTCTTGAGAGCATCCAACGAACTGGCCTCCACTGCCTTCTGAGGCAGAGAATTCCACACCTTCACCACTCTCTGACTGAAAAAGTTCTTCCTCATCTCCGTTCTAAATGGCCTACCCCTTATTCTTAAACTGTGGCCCCTTGTTCTGGACTCCCCCAACATTGGGAACATGTTTCCTGCCTCTAATGTGTCCAATCCCCTAATTATCTTATATGTTTCAATAAGATCCCCCCTCATCCTTCTAAATTCCAGTGTATACAAGCCTAATTGCTCCAGCCTTTCAACATACGACAGTCCCGCCATTCCGGGAATTAACCTAGTGAACCTACGCTGCACGCCCTCAATAGCAAGAATATCCTTCCTCAAATTTGGAGACCAAAACTGCACACAGTACTCCAGGTGCGGTCTCACCAGGGCCCGGTACAACTGTAGAAGGACCTCTTTGCTCCTATACTCAACTCCTCTTGTTATGAAGGCCAACATTCCATTGGCTTTCTTCACTGCCTGCTGTACCTGCATGCTTCCTTTCAGTGACTGATGCACTAGGACACACAGATCTCGTTGAACATCCCCTCTTCCTAACTTGACACCATTCAGATAATAATCTGCCTTTCTATTCTTACTTCCAAAGTGAATAACCTCACACTGCATCTGCCATGTATCCGCCCACTCACACAACCTGTCCAAGTCACCCTGCAGCCTTATTGCATCTTCCTCACAATTCACACTACCCCCCAGCTTAGTATCATCTGCAAATTTGCTAATGGTACTTTTAATCCCTTCATCTAAGTCATTAATGTATATCGTAAATAGCTGGGGTCCCAGCACCGAACCTTGCGGTACCCCACTGGTCACTGCCTGCCATTCCGAAAGGGACCCATTTACCCCCACTCTTTGCTTTCTGTCTGTCAACCAATTTTCTATCCATGTCAGTACCCTTCCCCCAATACCATGTGCTCTAATTTTGCCCACTAATCTCCTATGTGGGACCTTGTCGAAGGCTTTCTGAAAGTCGAGGTACACCACATCCACTGACTCTCCCCTGTCAATTTTCCTAGTTACATCCTCAAAAAATTCCAGTAGATTTGTCGAGCATGATTTCCCCTTCGTCAGCATTCCATGCTGACTCGGAATGATCCTGTTACTGCTATCCAAATGCTCAGCAATTTCGTCTTTTTTGACTCCAGCATCTTCCCCACCACTGATGTCAGACTAACTGGTCTATAATTACCCGTTTTCTCTCTCCCTCCTTTACACCATTCGGTGTAAAGAGCATCCAATCGTGACCCTATTTACCACCATGAGCAGTCATTATTTACAGCATTGGTACATCATAGCTTTGTATCATCAACGAATTGTACTGCAGTCCCTTGCCAAGGCTACTTTGACGGCATTTTCCCAGTCTGCAATCCCAAGCAACAAGAAGAGAAAAAACAGGTACTAAGGAACATCACTACCTGTGAGTTTCTCTCTAAATTGCACAGCAACCGGTTTTGGAAATACATCATCGTTCCATCATTATCTGTGGGTCTAAGACCTACAATAACCTGCGCAAATGCATTGTGTTAACACCTTTACAACCAGGACTGCTGGAGTTCAAGAAAGTTGCTCACCGCCATCTTCTCAACTGCAAGTAGGGATGGAGAGTAGACATTGGCTTTGCCAGTGATATCGACCTACCCCCCCCCCCCAAATGATTAAAACAAAACAGGGGACCTGGCAACAATTTCTCTAGATTTGCAATTCACAAAGTAAGTGCCAATCACATTTAGCAATTAGGATTTTTATAAGATTAATTTTGTGATGCACATAAACATGGTGCTATGAGAAATAATTTCCAGGCCTTTAGCTTACGTGTTACTTTACGTGTTATGTTTACGTGTGAATTCCAGTGAAACTGTACAACCTGGGATAGGAGTCCAGAGGAGTGTTTACAAATGAATTTCACAAATTATCTTCAGCTGAACTGTTGATAGTAAACTGTGTAAATTGTGCGGAACACAAGATCTATATGTAGTGATGTAATGTAGCATTAAAATGCAATGTTCCATTGATAAACTGCCACCAAGACACAGAAATGATGCAAGATATTTGTGGCACTCTTCTCTCCACAAACAATAAACAATGTTAAAGGTTATTACCACCAATTTATAAACTGCACATACACTAATGGATCCATCACATTGCATCAGTCCATCTTTCCTTCTAATTTAAATCAGACATCAAACAGGTAAACATAGCTCTATGAGCCACTATCTAACTAAAAAGATAAATTAAGAATTTGTGACAATAGATGTGAGGAGAATGGATTTCTATACCCATTGCTGCAAGATCAATCCGTACTCAATTACATAGAGCATGTAAACTTCCTATTTTGAAGCATCGTTTAAACTTTCTCGTTCCTGCTCGCCGGACCTGGAACATCTAACTATCTTATGCCGACCATTCTACCTACCCCGGGAGTTCAGCTCGGTGATCATCACAGCCGTCTATATCCCACCGCATGCGGACACCGACGTGGCACTGTCGACCCTACACGATTTGTTGTGTCAACACCAAAACAAGAACCCTGATGCGGCTGTGCTGGTGGCTGGAGACTTCAATAGGGGAAATCTCAAAAAGGTCATGCCCAACTTCTACCAACACATCACGTGTGTCACCAGGGGGGAAAGAACTTTGGACCACTGCTACACGCCGTTCAGGAAAGGCTACAAGGCCGTTTCTCTCCCTCCTTTTGGGAAATCTGACCACGCTGCCATTTTCCTGCTGCCGGAGTACAAACAACGGATAGTACGGGAAGCGACAGTGACGAGGGACGTAAAGCGGTGGGCTGACCATTCAGAGGCCATGCTGCAGGATGCACTGAGCGAAGTCGACTGGAACATGTTCCAAGCAAGTTCCAGAGACGTAAATGAGTTTGCGGAAGCGGTTACGGACTTCATTGCCACAATAGCCGATACCATCATCCCCACTGTAAGGGTCAGTATCTTCCCTAACCAAAAACCCTGGGTGGACAGGTCTATTCGCGTGGCCTTGAATGCTCGCACCGCTGCTTACAACTCCGGCCTGGCATCCGGCAACATGGACGACTACAAGGGAGAGTCCTACCGACTGCGAAGGGCAGTGAAGGATGCAAAAAAGAGGTACCGGGACAAGATGGAGTCACAGATGGAGCAGCAGGACACCAGGCGCCTTTGGCAGGGGCTACGGACTATAACTAGCTACAGGTCCAGCACCCCCTCAACCGGAAGTGCCGGCTCCTCCTTAGCTGATGACCTGAACTCTTTTTACGCACGGTTTGAGACGGGTAACACCACCAGCTCGCCGTCTAAAAACAGCACCGAAGGGGCGCTGGCTAGCAAGGCTGGAGGGGGATCCACCGCCGGGGATGTGCACACATTCTCGGTGTCCGAGCATGAGGTGAGGTGGGCTCTGACGCGTGTGAACACGAGGAAAGCTGGAGGCCCAGATGGTATATCTGGGCGAGTACTAAAGTCTTGTGCTACTCAGCTTGCTCCAGTGCTCACCACAATATTCAACCTCTCCTTGGCAAAGTCCGTGGTCCCTGCATGCTTCAAAAGATCCATCATTGTACCGGTGCCAAAGAATGCCTCTCCAGCGTGTTTGAATGACTACCGACCGGTGGCCCTCACCTCGGTTGTCATGAAATGCTTTGAGAGGCTAGTCAAGAAGCACATCTGCGCCCTCCTTCCTCGCAACATGGACCCACTACAGTTCGCATACCGTCCGAACAGGTCCATGGATGATGCGGTCTCCCAGGTTCTACACACCGCTCTCTCTCATCTGGACAGCCAGGGGGGCTATGTGAGGATGCTGTTCATTGACTTTAGTTCAGCATTCAACACAATAGTCCCCAGCAGACTGGTTGAGAAGCTGCTGGAACTGGGGCTTAGCACCCCTCTGTGTGCCTGGGTCCTGGACTTTCTCACTGCCAGGCCCCAAGTGGTCAGGATGGGGGAACACACATCTAGCTCCCTCACCCTGAACATAGGATCCCCCCAGGGCTGCGTCCTTAGCCCCCTACTGTACTCCCTGTACACACATGACTGTGGGGCCAGGTTCAGCTCAAACTCCATCATCAAGTTTGGTGATGACACTGTGGTGGTGGGCCGGATCTCCAACAACGATGAGAAGACCTACCGGGAGGAGGTGGCTGATCTGGCACTCTGGTGTCAGGACAATAGCCTCCTCTTGAATGTCACTAAAACAAAGGAGCTGATTGTGGACTTCAGAAGGGCTAAACATCCAAGGATGTACACGCCACTGGAGATAAATGGGTCTATTGTGGATAGGGTGAGCAGTTTCAAATACTTGGGAGTCCGCATCGCAGAGGATCTGACGTGGGCAACGCACATTGCCGCACTGGTGGGTAAGGCTAAGCAGCGCCTTTACCACCTTAGACAACTGAGGAAATTCAGAGTGTCGCTGAGGATCCTTCATTGCTTCTATTCTGGGGCTGTAGAGAGCATCCTGTCCGGCAACATTACAGTCTGGTTTGGGAACAGCTCTGCCCAGGAAAGGATGGCCCTGCAGAGAGTAGTGCGTTCGGCAGAACGCACCATGGGAACTACACTCGTCCCCCTGCAGGACCTATACATCAGGAGGTGCAGATCCAGAGCAAGCAAGATCATGAGGGACCCCTGCCACCCCAGTAACGGACTGTTCCAGATGCTACGATCAGGCAAACGCCTCCACTGTCACGCTGTGAAAACGGAGAGGATGAGACGGAGCTTCTTCCCACAGGCCATCAGGACTGTCAACTTTTATAACCCCAGAGACTAAATTTTTGTCGACACTTTTTGTGCTATGTTTAGTAACTTATTAACTTTATTTATATGCTGTAAGTGTAATTCTTTTTGTGCACAACCCGCTGGCATTGCCACTTTCATTTCACTGCACATTGAGTATGTGTATGTGACAAATAAATTTGACTTGACTTGACTTATTCAGTTCTTCTCAGTGAAGGGAGTGTTTTTTTCCTTTGATTTTGCAGCAAAATCGCTGCTGTATAAACTTTATTTTTAGTTCATATCTGGCATTACTTCATTAAAAAAATCCAGAAACCTGCAATGTTTATAAAGAATTTATTACTAGGCCATTTAGAACGGAGATGAGGAAGAACTTTTTCAGTCAGAGGGTGGTGAAGTTGTGGAATTCTCTGCCTCAGAAGGCAGTGGAGGCCAGTTCGTTGGATGCTTTCAAGAGAGAGCTGGATAGAGCTCTTAAGGATAGCGGAGTGAGGGGATATGGGGAGAAGGCAGGAACGGGGTACTGATTGAGAGTGATCAGCCATGATCGCATTGAATGGCGGTGCTGGCTCGAAGGGCTGAATGGCCTACTCCTGCACCTATTGTCTATTGTCTATTGTCTATAATTACTGAGACTTTCTGAAAGTCTTAATATTATAATTCTTTAACTTAGCCAATATTGTAAATAAGACTATTATTTGATCTTAAGCTGAGATGTATCTGAAAAAAGACATTCTTGAACCTACCAGATCCATGAGTCAATGTACCTGCACTTTGTTTTGAAATTAAATTTGCCTTACATGATCTGAGTTAGCATTTGAAATCTGGCAGAAATTAACTGCAGTTTTTCCTATCAAATATGGCATTAGTGCATTGCTAAACTCAAGAAAATATGGCACCAGCAGTCTACTATATACGACCATACCTGCCACCAATCTTCCACAACACAACCCAACATATCAACACACTGCTCTACATTATCAAACATGGCATGAACGCACTGCTGCACATTCCTGAATCTGGCATTTATGTACTGCATCACATCAATACTCTGTCACATATTAATTAGCCTGGCATAAGTATACTTATGCACCTCACTGGAAGAGGAGGCAGATCATTATTATGCAGCACCAGCCAGGCATTCGATGCATTGTCCTGCATTATTAAACAATACTTAATGCACTGCTAATCCCTATCAAACATGGCATCACAATTCTGCTACACACAATGAAAACTGGTGTAAATGCATTACTATTTCGCACCATTCTGGCACCAATACACTGCCATGGATCTCCAACCTGACAGGATTCTGCTGCTACATATCACCAAACATGCCAGCAACATATTGACAAGCATCACCAAAGCTGGGATCAGCACATTGCCATACAAAAAAAACCAGATCTGACATCAATGCACAATGGCACTTCATTAAACCTGGTGCCAGCAGTCTGGTGCCTATTACCAAATCTGGCACCAATACACTGCTACACAACAGCAACACTGACATCAGCACTTACCTATACATTTTCAAACCTGACATCCATGCACTACTAGATGTATACTGAATCTGGAATGAGTACAAAGCTATACCTAACAAAGCTGGCATAACTTCATTACTACACATCACCAAACTGAGCATTAATGAACATAAATATCATAAAACAGTGGCAGGAATATATTGCTACTTATCATAAAAGCAGGCATCAGCAGACAGCTACACATCATCAAACCTGGCACTGGCATTATGCTGCACATTATCAAACCAAGAATCAATGCACTGCCATGCATTATCAAAGTTGGCATCAGCACACTGCTGCACATCACCAAACTTGACCTCAGCATGTTGCTCCCCATCACTAAAGCTGCAATGAGGCCATCCTCAAAGCTACCATAACTACATTGCGACACATCAACAAAATAGGAATCAGAACAGTGGTACATATCCCCAAACCTGACATTAATGCAGTCTTACACGTTATCAAACATGACATGAATACACTGCTGCACTTCACAAAAAACTGGCACCAATGAACTGTTACATCTCATCAATTACGGCACCAGTGATCATAATCATCAGAAAATGTACAGGGAATGGAAAATGACAATAGACAGTAGACAATAGGTGCAGGAGGAGGCCATTCGGCCCTTCGAGCCAGCACCGCCATTCAATGTGATCATGGCTGATCATTCTCAATCAGTACCCCGTTCCTGCCTTCTCCCCATACCCCCTGACTCCACTATCCTTAAGAGCTCTATCGAGCTCTCTCTTGAATGCATTCAGAGAATTGGCCCCCACTGCCTTCTGAGGCAGAGAATTCCACAGATTCACAACTCTCTTACTGAAAAAGTTTTTCCTCATCTCAGTTCTAAATGGCCTACCCCTTATTCTTAAACTGTGGCCCCTTGTTCTGGACTCCCCCAACATTGGGAACATGTTTCCTGCCTCTAACGTGTCCAACCCCTTAATAATCTTATACGTTTCGATAAGATCTCCTCTCATCCTTCTAAATTCCAGTGTATACAAGCCTAGTCGCTCCAGTCTTTCAACATACGACAGTCCCGCCATTATATAAGAGACTTACTACATGCGTCTCAACTTAATCAGATACGACAGAGCAGGATAATAATTTTGGAAATAAATTTATCAATGTGATCTATCTCTCCCCCACTCACTTTCCAACTTTAACTTCTTTCTCCCTTCTGACAAAGGGTCTCTGACAGAAACATTAACTGTTTCTCTCACCACAAATTCTACATGATCTGCTGAGCGTTCCCAGCATTTTCCAATTTTTATCTGGCTGCAAATATCTGTATCCTCCTCACTCCTTGCCTTCTCTCTCCTCCTCTTTTATTTCATCTGCAAATTTGGCTACAGCACATTCATTTCCTTCCTCTACATCACTAACATATTTTGCAACCAGCTATAGTCATATCACTGATGCCTGTGGGATCCCACTGGTTACAAGGTGTCAACCTAAAAATGACAATTCTCCCTCAATGCTGATATATTACCTTTAGTACCATGAGATCATATCTTGGTGGGTAACCTTTTTTTGTGGCACTGCTCCCGTTGCCTATTGAATATCCATATAAATTACATTCACCAGTTCCCCTCTATCCATTCTGGTCTATATTTTCACACTCTAATAATTTGTCAAACACAAATTCCCTTTCATTAGGCTACTGCCAAACTGTGGGTCCTTGTACATTAAAACACATTGCTGCACATCACCAAACATGGCATCAGCAGTCTGCTATAAATTATCAAATGTGGCCCCATTCTTGCTAGCATCACCAAAACTACACTAACACACCAATTCTGGCAAAACAAAAAATTACCAAATGTGACACCATTCTTGCTAACATCACCAATACAGCATTAACACACCAAGTCTATCAAAACACATGAACCCTTCACGCAGGTTATTCCGTCTGACCTTTGGGCAGAGGAAACATTAAAGAAATTCATTGGATTTGGTAGCTCAGAAGGTCATCTACTGTGTCTTCTTCCACTTTGACGGTCACATATTCCAAAAGGATTCGGTGCTGTTGAGTGATTCTAAAAATCAATTGTTATCAATTACTTGAAAGCACACAGATGTGAGGCCAGATGGTGGACAATGTTGGGAACCAAATATCTACAGTCTCCTTAAGTATAAGAGACTTACTACATGCGTCTCAAATTAATCAGATACTACAGAGCAGGATAATAATTTTGGAAAGAAATTTATCAAATTTGCATTTTAATGCATCAGTGCTATCTGATTGTTTTGTCCCCGCCAAGGGATAGAACGTGTAAATTGAAGCTGCTGGTTCTTAATTATACAAGGGACCTGGCTGTGCAGACTGCTAAAATATAACCTCATGCAATAATGATGGCAGGTTTTCAGAGAAATGTGTCTGCTCATAAACCTGTCTCAGAAAAATTGTTTTGCTTGTCTTGTGCCAACAGAATTTCAAGAAATGTATTTAAATTACCGTTTTTGTGGGATTCATGCCAAGACGAAATTCAATCTGTCATGTTATTGGTAACGATTCCCCTGTTTCATCCCAATTGAAAAAGATAAATTCAAGCAGAGGCACAAAATTCTGGAAAAACACAGTGGGCCAGGCAACACCTCTGCAGAAAATGGATAGGTGATGTTTGAGGTCATGAAGGGTCACCTATCCATTTTCTCCAGAGATGCTGCCTGACCCACTAAGTTACTCTAACATTTTATGGCAATCTTTGGTATAAATCAACATCTGCAGTTTTTTTTTTATTACAAGAGAAATTCAACCTACATTTCAAGGGCGAATACACTGACGCATTGTCAGTTCGGGAGCTGGTTATTTTGAATCTTGTCACACAATCAATCACATTTAGCAGTAGATTCACAGTGGGCTTGTTTACCCAATAGGAAAAGTTGTATACTTCTTAATCTATCTGAAGAGGGAGCAGTCTTGAGGAGATGCAAGAGAGGGTGGCAAGAAGCAGTAACTGGGAGAATAAAAGAATGGTTCAAATGTTCCAATTGACGGAAATTACTAGTCAATAGAAAACTGGTGGGAAGAGAATGCGAAATGCAAGAAATTGAGATAACCTTAATAAAGGGAAATGTTTGGTGGGCACTATGAAGATATAAATCTTAAATACAGTAAATGGGGAAAACATAAATGGGAGAAGTTGAAGAGGATGACAGTACAGTAAATAGGTGATTTAAGAAGAGCAGAGAATGAGAGAAGCAGACAGACATATCATAAGGAAAAAAGAATGAAGAGCATGGAAAGGCCACCTGCCGCTTTGAGCTTGCTCTGCCTTTATCAAGAACATAGACACAAAATGCTGGAGTAACACAGCAGGACAGGCAGCATCTCTGGAGAGAAGGAATGGGTGACGTTTCGGGTCGAAACCCTTCTTCAGAACATGATTGATTTTCTATCCAGCTCCATGTTCCTGCATTATTCCTATATCGCTTGATTTCCTTAATATCCCGAAACTTTTTGATCTTTGTTTTGAATGAAATCAATCACTGAGTCACCAGAGCCTCAAGGGTAGAGAAATCCAAAAATACATCACCATCAACTTGAAATAGTTTTTCTTGACTAAGTCCTCAAGAACCTACTCCTTAGTTTGACATTGCAATCCCCAGTTCTAGACTCAGAAGAGTGTAATCCCCAGTTCTAGACTCCTCAGGCAGGGGAAACACCCTCCTTTCATCTACCCTGTGGGGCCTGTAAGAATTTTGAAAGATTCAACAAGATCACTTCTTATTCTTTTAAACTCTAGAAAATACAGATCTTCGCAATATATTTTCTTCTGGCTTACCCCCTACCATAGAAACCATTCACATTGAGAATTTCATTGTGCCTTGTCACATGTGATAATAAAGTATTCCATTCCATTCCATTCTGGTGAATCTTTGTTGAAATACCCCTAGAGCAAGTGTTTCATTTATAAATCAATGAGACCAAAACTTTACACAAACACTCTCATACAAGGACATCTCAATCCCATTGAACATCAACACTTCCCAATTTGGCAACATTTAAAAATACTTGTGAAGTGGATGACTTCACATTTTTCTCCATTATATTCTTTCTGCCAGGTTCATAAGTTCATGTTCTAGGAGCAGAAATAGGCCATTCGGCCCATCAGGAGACCATTCTTGAATGACCATTCTCAACTAATCCTTGATTAGTACAGGTATCAGAGGCTATGGGGGGGGGGGGGGGGAGATGGCAGGAGAATGGGGTTAGGAGGGAGAGATAGATCAGCCATGATTGAATGGCGGAGTAGACTTGGTGGGCCGAATGGCTGAATTCCTCTCCTATCCCTTGTGACCGTGTGACCTTATGAAGTCTACTCTGCCATTTAATCATGGCTGATCTATCTTTCCCTCTCAACCACATTCTCCTGGCTTATCCCCATAACCCCTGACACCCTTACGAATCAAGAATCTGTCAATCTCTGCCTTAAAAATATCCATTGACTTGGCCTCCACAGCTGTCTCTGGCAATGAATTCCACAGATTCACCACCCTCTGAATAAAGAAAGGGTGGTCCATTCACTTGGCTATTACCCTGTCACTTAGCTTACTTATATCTCGTTGAACACTCTTTACATTTTTTTCCTTACAATCACAGCTTGTTTTAGATGATTAGCAAATTTCAAAATCTGGCATTGTCATCATCAGCAAATAGCCTTAGAAGAAAAGGAGAACTTCTTCTCCTTTTGTTGAATAGAAGTTGAATAGAGGTCAACTTCTCTGCATCAGCGAGACCAAACGCAGGCTCGGCGATCGTTTTGCTCAACACCTTCGCTCAGTCCGCCTTAACCAACCTGATCTCCTGGTGGCTGAGCACTTCAACTCCCCCTCCCACTCCCAGTCTGACCTTTCTATCATGGGTCTCCTCCAGTGCCATAGTGAGGCCCACTGGAAATTGGAGGAACAGCACCTCATATTTCGCTTGGGCATCTTACAGCCCAGCGGTATGAACATTGACTTCTCCAACTTTAGATAGTTCCTCTGTCCCTCTCTTCCCCTCACCCTTCCCAGTTCTCCCATTGTCTTCCTGTCTCCACCTATATCCTTTCTTTGTCCAGCCCCCCAGGCATCAGTCTGAGGAAGGGTCTTGACCCGAAACGTCACCCATTCCCTCTCTCCTAGATGCTGCCTAACCTGCTGAGTTACTCCAGCATTTTGTGATACCTTATAATAAAAGGACGTACCTTTAGAAAGGAGATGAGAAGGAATTTATTTTGTCGGCCAGTGGGGACTCTGTGAAATACATTGCCACAGATGGCTGCTGTGTCCAAGTCAATGGATATTTTAAGGTGGAAATTGACAGGTTCTTTATTAGTAAGGGTGTCAGGGGTTATGGTGCGAAGGCAGTAGAATGTGGTTGAAAGGGAAAGATAGATTACGTGATACTTGGACTAATAAAAAGAATCAAATAAAATTAATAAAGAAAATAAAGAAATAAACAAGAGCATATATATAGTGCCTTCCACACCAATTTCCAGTGAATAAGAATTTTTTAACATTGTAGGAACAAGGAACTGCAAATGCATATTTATTTTTAAAAAAAGACACAAAGTGCTGGAATAACTCAGTGGGTCAGGCAGCATCCCTGGAGAACATGGATAGGTGACTTAGAACATAGAACAAAGAACAGTATGCCCTATACTCACATCTCTTCAATTATTTTGTCTCACACCTTTGTTTCATATCTAGCCTTTGTCCAACCATCTAACTATTAACCCCTCCCCCCTCCACCACAACCCCACCTGTGTTCACCAAAATGAGATCACTAACAACTAAGTCAAGCTGAAAACACAGATTAGAATTAGTCCTTCGATAAAGCATGCTTTGACCTGCCTCCTGTCTTATAGCTTTCTTCTCCCCTCCTCCCTCCCACAATCAGGCTGGAGAAGGGTCCCAACCCGAAACATCACCTATCCATGTTCTCCAGGGATGCTGCCTGACCCGCTGAGTTACTCCAGCACTTCCAGTCTTTTTTTAAAAAACACATTTGTGTGAGGTAGAAAGTACAGAAGCCAAACTATGTTCAGCAATGTCCAGTAAATAACAATAAAAGAAAACAGATCACCTGTTTTACTAATGCTTCTGAGAGAGAAAATTTGGCTTGAATGCATGTGACCTTCCCAGCTGTTTATCGAAAAGACCTTCATGATCTTTCTTGCCCACCCCTACCATAGAGACCATTCACATAGAGAAATTCACTGTGCCTTGAAGTGAAACCTTGACCTAACATCTCAATTGCAATTTGGTTCCTCCATCAGTTATAGAGGTATGGTGTCATATAGCACAGAAACAGGCCTTTCAGCCCACCATGCCCATGCCAACTATCAAGTACCCATCTTTACTAGTCCCACTTACCAGCACTTAGTCCAGATCCTTCTATGCCTTGGCATTTCATACTCATCCTGATAGTTATTAAGTGTTGAGTTTAGAGATACAGCACGGAAACAGGCCCTTCGGCCCACTGAGTCCACACTGATCAGTGACCCCCATACACTTACACTATTCTACACACACTAAGGACAATTTTACATTCATAATAAGCCAATTAACTTACAAACCTGTACGTCTTTGGAGTGTGGGAGGAAACCAAAGATCTCGAAGAAAAGCCAAGCAGGTCACGGGGAGAATGTACAAACTCCATACAGACAAGCACCCATAGTCAGGATCGAACCCAGGTCCCTGGCGCTGTAAGGCAGTAGCTCTACCGCTATGCCACCGTGCCACCCCCATGTTATGAGAGTATCAGATTCCACCAGTTAGATTGAAGACTGTTGGGAGTCAGGCTAATTTTTTAGAACTGCCTAGGAAATTGGCCAGAAGAAAGAAAACAACTGGTGTATTACAGGGTTATATTGAGGGGGAGGGAAGTGGAGGATGTATTTTGGAGCTAGCATGACTTAATCTATTTCCATAGCTTGGATTTATGAGTGTGGTCTACTTGACCAGATGCAACAAGAAGGTGAATCAAAAATGATGTTACATACGATGTGACTTAGTTAAACAAACATTTAATGAAATATTAGATTTCACAAGGCGAGAATACTTCATTGGAGAAGTAAACAAATCATATCAATTCAAGTGGATTCAAGTACCAAGAGATAAAACAGAGAGATCAGGCAGAAAAAACCACATTTTTCATTGTCTCTGTTAGATCTTGCTGCCATATTAATTGAGGCCAGTTTCTACTCTAACAAAATTCAGCAGGAAAGGCACATCAATTGGTAGATTTGGGATTATTTCAACATCATTGAACTGTTTTCAATCTAAATTATACTGGAGTAACCAACCATTTCCTTTCCTTCTCTGCTGACAAGTGAAATGAGATGCACTTATGCACCATTTGTGGCTGCACTTTTCCAATTTTGCAAATCGTAGGGCTTGATTACAAGCTACTAAAACAGATTTACTAGTCAACTGGCCTTCCATGAAAAAAAAAATATCACATCAAAGAGCATGCTTTTAAAATAGCTTTTGCTTCTTTTTCTGCTCCTTCACAGAACAGGCTGAATATGAAAAAGATCAATCTCAACATCCATTGCATTTATGGATATTGACACTGACATTATTTTCATTGATGCAGAGCTTGGTTACCCAATCTGAGCCTGGCAGAGACAGACCACGCATCAGATTTGGGTGGGTTGGGTGTGAGTGCTGACTCAATGTTCAGCCTCAGGTTGGATGCAACCCACCAACCAGGTCTTTTGCCCGTTAGAATGATAAACTGAAGCAACCACGTGTATATTTTGCCACAAGGTTAATTCCCGGAATGGCGGATCTGTCATACGTTGAAAGACTGGAGTGACTGGGCTTGTATACACTGGAATTTAGAAGGGTGAGAGGGGATCTTATTGAAACATATAAGATTATTAAGGGATTGGACACGCTAGAGGCAGGAAACATGTTCTCGATGTTGGGGGAGTCCTGAACCAGGGGCCACAGTTTAAAAATAAGGGGTAGGCCATTTAGAACGGAGATGAGGAAAAACTTTTTCACTCAGAGAGTTGTGAAGCTGTGGAATTCTCTGCCTCAGAAAGCAGTGGAGACCATTTCTCTGGATGCTTTCAAGAGAAAGTTAGATAGAGCTCTTAATGATAAGGAGTCATGGGATATGGGGAGAAGGCAGGAACGGGGTACTGATTGTGCATGATCAGCCATGATCACGGTGAATGGCGGTGCTGGCTCGAAGGGCCGAATGGCCTACTCCTGCACCTATTGTCTATTGTCTATTGCTCTGTCACACAATAAAATCATGGCTAGCCTTTTAAAACTGTGGCATGTCCCTGCACAAACCTCATATCTCTTGATTCAATAAATGTTGGTCTCTGTTTTCACTGAATAAAATATTCATATTTTAGTTCTGAATTGCCAACACCTTACTTTGAAACTGCAAAATATATTCACCATGAACCTGTCTTCATTGATGGGTTGGCTGTGGAGAGAGTGAACAATTTATAGTTTCTGGACATACATGCCTTTGAAGCTCTGTCCTATGCCCAACACATTGATGCAATCATAAAGAAAGCCCACCGGCACCTCTATTTCCTTAGAAGATTAAGGAGATTCGATGCGTCAGCAGACGTTCTCCTGAATATCTATAGGTGCACAGTGGAGAGTATATTAATTGGTTATATCATGGCATGGTTCAGTAACTTGAACATCTAGGAAGGAAGGAAATTACAAAAAGTGGTGGACTGGTACTGGTACTGATTACCCCACATAAAAGGGATCTATAGGAAGCGATGCCTCAAAAAGGCAGCCAGCATCATTAAAGACCCACAGCACACTGGCCACACTCTCATTTCATTCCTTCCATCCAGAAGGAACAGGAGCATGAAAGCCATGATCATCAAGTTCAGGAATAGCTTCTTCCCAACAACCATCAAGCTCTTGAACACTACACAACAATAACTAATGAACTATGGACTGTCTTTGGTTGCACTAAGGACTCTGGGGTTCTTTCGATACAAGAACTGGTGTTATTAATTAACTGTTTTTTTTTGTTTATTCCATACTATCTATGTGTATTGTGTCATTGGTCTGTTAGGCTGCTGAATTTCATTGTTCCATTGTCGGCACATATGGCAATTAAACGCTCCTGACTCTTGACTTATTGTAGCAAATGAGATGCAAACTGTGACAGAGATCAAAAGTATTAGCCTGGAAGGCTCCTGAGGCTAAGAAGCTGAGAGTGACTATGACAGTAACCCCCATGGGTAAAGTTGGATTTTAAATCATGGGATCTGACATCTCAGTGAGAGATAAAGAAGGTAGTCTGAGACGAAGATAGACACAAAATGCTGGAGTAACTCAGCGGGACAGGCAGCATCTCTGGAGAGAAAGAATGGGTAACATTCTTCTCTCCAGAGATGCCGTGTGTCCCGCTGAGTTTCTCCAGCAATTTGTGTCTATCTTTGATTTAAACCAGAATCTGCAGTTCTTTCCAACACAATTTAGTTGAGTAGTGGTCCTTTCCAAAATAAAACTTAATGGGGAAAAGGCATCTTAAAAACTTGCCAGTACTGTGAGTTAACATAACTGCAGATTCTTTTCAGTGTAGTAAGGTTAAAAATCATTTTTTAGTAGATTTAGTGTTAGTACATTTGGGATGTTAAATTCTGCCAAAATTCCGATCTGGATCTGTATGCAAATTCACTGGTTTGAACTGAATATTTTTTTACTAAATCTCAACAGCATGGCTTTTTCTGGAACTGATCTTCTAAGTCTCAAACTTTCAGGCTTTGAATGTAAAGTTGACTTGGGGAAAGCTTCTTAATAGTCAAACCTCTCAGGGTTGGTACTGAATCTCATTGTCATTTATCTGCTTTGATTTTTATGAAATGCGTGCTGTCTGAGCAATGACTACAGGGGCCGCAGTTGAGTTTGGAAGTTGGAGAACAGATGAGGGAGTGCAATTAATCTACACAAAGTGGTATGACTCCCATCGCCATTTAGGTTAATGATCTACTGATGTTAATGTAATTTTCTTGCATTAAAGATCTAACTACCTGAAACTGGTTCCATGAATGACTAATGACCTTGATCTGATTGTATTTAAAAATAAATATTGCACCTGAAATTTGATCCGCTAACGGGGAAGGTACTGCATTAATCAAAAGAGTGAAGAATGTTTCATTGTCACATGCACTGGGACCAATACAACATTTATTAATGGATCCCTCACCTGCGTCTCTTCTGCGTCCATAGTTCTGCTCTCACTCCCTCTCCCCCTAGACGCAACAAGGATAGAGTTCCCCTGATCCTCACCGTTCACCCCATCGGACTCCGCATCCAACATATCATCCTGTGACATTTCCTTCACCTCCAACCAAATCCCAGCACTAGTCACATCTTCCCATCTCCACCCTTTTCCATTTAGAGAACACTCCCTCCACCTTTCTTTGGTTCACTCATTCCTTCACACCCAAACCACTCACTCCTCAGGTAGAAACATAGAAACATAGAAAATAGGTGCAGGAGTAGGCCATTCGGCCCTTCGAGCCTGCACCGCCATTCAATATGATCATGGCTGATCATCCAGCTCAGTAACCTGTACCTGCTTTCTCTCCATACCCCCTGATCCCTTTAGCCACAAGGGCCACATCTAACTCCCTCTTAAATATAGCCAATGAACTGGCCTCAACTACCTTCTGTGGCAGAGAATTCCACAGACTCACCACTCTCTGTGTGAAGAAATGTTTTCTCATCTCGGTCCTAAAAGACTTCCCCCTTATCCTTAAGCTGTGACCCCTGGTTCTGGACTTCCCCAACATCGGGAACAATCTTCCCGCATCTAGCCTCTCCAATCCCTTAAGAATTTTATATGTTTCAATAAGATCCCCCCTCAGTCTTCTAAATTCCAGCGAGTATAAGCCTAGTCTATCCAGTCTTTCTTCATATGAAAGTCCTGCCATCCCAGGGATCAATCTGGTGAACCTTCTCTGTACCCCCTCTAAGGCTAGAATGTCTTTCCTCAGATTAGGAGACCAAAACTGTACACAATACTCCAGGTGCGGTCTCACCAAGGCCCTGTACAACTGCAGCAGAACCTCCCTGCTCCTATACTCAAATCCTCTTGCCATGAATGCTAACATACCATTCGCTTTCTTCACTGCCTGCTGCACCTGCACGCTTGCTTTCAATGACTGGTGCACCATGACACCCAGGTCACGTTGCATCTCCCCTTTTCCTAATTGGCCACCATTCAG